>NC_136868.1:12865119-13332496 GCF_951799975.1 Gobius niger
CCTCTGCATTGAACAAAACATGCCCGAGGCCACAGTGATGTAACCACATTCTTAGATAATACAACAATATGAGTTTGTGTCAAGGAAAAACGAGAGCTGCATATGACAACCTCTATGCAATGTTTAAGCAATATTATAGTATAAAACCGCAGAAAATTCAGATTTTTCTTTTAGGAGAGAACTACTTCCCAAGGGTCTATTCTCAAGTGATGAAATATGAGTAAACAATAACAAACTAAAATCTTTTGAATGGTGAAAAAAGTCCTCAGATCAGACAGACAAACAGATGCCTTCATTAAGAGTTTGTTATTCACTTAATAATTATTTCAAATTGCAGAAAAACAGATTGAGCTGAAATTTGCAAACAACTTGTCTTTTCTAACCACTGTGACAAATGTTGCCAAATCTAGAAAAAAAAAAATCATGGATGACAAAATTATGTCAAAATCATACCTGGTGATCCGGATGGGAATTCAAAGCCCTGATCTCTAAGAAATTGAAGGTCGATTCTACCTGGGCTCACAGGGAAACAACGATTGAAGAGAGAAACCAAAGCAGAGCGCTGTAACATTAGAGCTTCATTATTTTACCTTTGTGGGAATCTTTGGCGCCATGAAATAGAGACGCCAAGTTGTGAGGACCTAAAAATAAAAAAAAACAAGAAAATTAAATCGAAATTGAAAAAAAAAAGGTTCAGTCACACCCCTCGCAGAGAGCCTAAAATAGTCCCAAGTTTTTTACAGCATTGATGGAAATAAATGGCGGCTCGTGTATTGATCTTGCTAAAAGCCCTCTTTGACAGGAACACATTGGGCGACATTAATAGATTAAATGCAGCAACGCAGGCTGAAATATCGTGACATGTTGCAATGCTTTAATCACATTTAGGCCAATGGAGTTGTAATAATATTAGCATAACATTACTTTGCACAGGCGGGAAAGGCCTGTTTCATTTGTGACACACAGAGGAGCGGAAATTAATATTACGCTAAAGGTCATTTAAGCATTACAAGGAGATTTAACACAATACGACATGACTTCGAAACACCACTTTATTTGCACATTCCCTGAGCATTAAGAGCAACAAATACTGCACACTAGAGGTTGGGTGTTTTACAATATCGTCTATCGGAGATTTAAAATGAGCCCTCCCACAACTTCCTAGGGCCTCAGAGGAGCTGAGAATCATCGCTGTGCAAATCAGTCACAAGTTTGTACACCTATTTTATATATTTTAGGTCGCAGGCGTTTGCTTATAATTTTCGAACAATCAGAGACCTACTGTTTTTTGTTTTGGGATCTGATGATCTTTGTCTCGCAAATGAACCATCCTAGAAAAGTTGAATCATCGACTGGACTGGGTTTTGGTAAAGTTGAAGATGTTTCGCATCTAGTCACAGGTTAGAAAAGACACACTTTTCTCTTTTCTGACTCTTTTCTGGCCTAAAGAGCTAAGTAGAAGCTTCTGTGACTAGATGCGAAACATGCTCAACTTTACCAAAACCCAGCCTAGTCGATAATTTAACTTTTCTATGGTGGATGCTCCCTGGATGAATGAGAGCCTTCACAAACATCTTTCAAATGAAGTGTCTACTAAACATGCATGTCATGAATAAACCAGCCCTAAGCCCCTAATAAAGTGCCCCCTGCTGTCACAGGCAACACTGACACATTTTGCATTTCAGAACGAACAAGCAATTTTTAAAAATCGGCCAAACATATCGGCGCTGCAAATCGGCATCGGCCAATCAAAATCCACAAAAATTGGTATCGGCCTTAGAAAAGCTCATATCAGTCGACCTCTATTGCACACCACACACAACAACGCCACTCTGGGGATAAAGTGGTGTAATATTAGGATCAAAACCACAGACACAAAAAAGTCTGACAGGGAAAAGTGAAACCGCTTCCTAAGTGATTTACTGTAGATCTGTGTTTCTCAACAAGTGGTACAGGGACCCCTGGTAGTACACAAGCACTTCGTGGGTAATTGGAATAATTGTTGCTGTTTGCCTCATCTGTGTCCATTAACACTGTCTCAGATTCACTTCAAAGAACTTCCTACACATCTGCGTTGCAACAGCCTATGCGTACGAGAGAGACTTGGATGAATCTGACTTCCTCAAAGACCTACAGTTCATGTTGTCGGAAGAAAAACAAAGGCAGTGATTCTTCGGCCCTGAGTGGTGCCCTCTGCTCTGTCTCTCTTCTGCCCCGTCGCTCCCAATCACCTACTCCGTCTCAAACTCCCCCTGCGGACCTGGACCATCCGCGTTCCCAAAGAAAATAATTAAATTACACCTCGCTTTAGTGTTTTTTGGAGAGAGATCCATCAGAGGAGCACAGGAAAATCAACACCCACACGAAGCACGGGGAGGTAATCAGCCTAAATGCGCTTTGGAGATGATGAGCCAAGAGAGCATTAGGGATCAAAGGCGGTCGGAACTCCGGATCTGATCAGGGCTGAACCAGGACTAAACCAAGCCTAAACCAGGACTAGAGTGGATCTAAATCAGGACTAATTGAATGAAACAAGACTTACTTGGACAGGTCTAACCAAGGCGTAACTATAATTGGCCTGTTCCTTTAAAGGGACTAGATCAAGTTGGTCTTTTTTATACTCACTACTGCCATCTCAGGTCGTACGTGCAACTGCAGTTTCTATATTAAGCTCATGCATGACGGCACTTCGGACCAGAATTAACACCTTTTTGAGTGACAGTGCAGGGTTTTAGAGGCAGTTGTGGTGAACAGGTCTGGGCTTATTCTACACATTAGAACATGGCCGGAACATGTAGGGGGAGGAAAATACAGAATTTTAACATTTTTAAACTCCGTACAGTCCCTTTAAGTTTTGTAACGTATAGGCATGCCCGTGTATATCCCCTGCAGACTTTAGCAGCTGGTGTCATCTACAAAGGAAATTACCATATTTGGATTACAGATTCTTGTTGGGGAGATTCTGCGCGTCATGTGGACTGGATAATGTGTGGAAAACACAAGAGAACACGGCACTATGGTCACTTTCTGCCAAAATCCGAAGTGCAAGTCAACAAAAGGTAAAAAAAAAAAACATCGTAAAGGGTGAGTTAGTACTATTTTTTCACTTTGACATGGAAATTAAGATGTTAAGGGAGACAATATAGGCAAAAATATAAACAATTGCATGAAAAATCACTGTCATGTCTCGCCTTAAGATGTTAATATTATGTTGCTGTTTAATAAAAGTACAGATTTTTTTTTTCAACACATCAAGACAATTGAATGAATCAAACTGGAGCTTGACAAGAGCCTGTTTTACATCTCTAATCTATTCATGCAAAAAGCACACTCACTGTGCTCGGCAAGAATAAATGAGGAATAAATCACCACAGAAGAAGCCAACTTAGGACTAAACCAGGATCACACCAGAACTGAACCAGGACTAATCAGTGCCTAAACCAGGACAAAACATCAGCGGGCGCAAGGTGTCGGCAACACTCCGTTTAAATGTGTAAGATGGGGGCTGATGAGGCACAGAGCATCGGAGATCAAAGGGTGTGAAGGAGGTGAGGAGAGGCAGATTGTGCTACATTACTGAGCTGAGGAGGTTATGGAGGTGGTTAAGAATAAACAGTCACACTGATGCAGCCGAAGCCTCAGAGACTTATCAAAGTATTTCACATCAAACAGGGACCACACTTCGCTGCCGTGTATTGTGCAGTTTAATTAAGCGAGAGAGAGAGAGAGAGAGAGAGAGAGAGAGAGCAGGTGCAGGAATGATAGACTAATCTACTGTTTTAAAGTTTGGGCTAAAGGAAGGTGCCGAGGTAATGATATAAGTCAGAGCAAAACTGAAGACAAAAACTAGGCCACAAACTGCGGATCCAGCTCAAAAACAAGACTAGACCAGGGCGAAACATAGACTAAGTCAGTCAACTAGGGATGCACTGATCCAATACTGGTATCGGATATCGGAGCAGATACTGAAAAAATACGATATCGGGATTCGGCTACAATAATTGGCTTTCAACGCCTTAACAACATAGCTTTTACCAGCTAAAACTAAGTGACTATGGACATGCTGCATATCACTGGAAAGCTAAGAGCCTTGTAGAATTCAATCGCTGGCTTAGTTTCAGCAAACGCATTGTGGATCGCCGCGCAACATTCCGCGGTTAGCATCAGTATGCTAAAGCTAGCGAACACTAATCAAGGCTGAGACAGAAACTAACATAGAAATACCTAAAGTAGCCAATTAAAATAAAATCGACCACAGCTGAAGCCGTGTTTGTATTTTAGTTTAAGAAACTGATGTAACATATTTGTAATGATCAGATCACATTATGTGAATCTTTTATATTAATGTAACCTAAAGCCTGTCATATACCCAAGGATATTTAGTGTAGAAAAGTCCAGTGATTCTCATTAAATGTTTGTCCAGCCGTAATATCATGACAATAAAATATACTTTGTTGATCTTAAAATGGAGAAAAGAGCCATTTCTATCTTTCACTCAGAGAAAGCCCCTTTTAAGGAAGTGGTATCGGTAAATATCGGGTATCGGCAGATACTAAATACCCGGTATCAGTATCGGGAGCAAAAAAGCTGGATCGGTGCATCTCTAGATAAAACTGGACTGACATTAAGTGGACTAATCATACATAAACTTGCCTTTGGGCATTTCAAAAGACACTTGATGAGTAAGTACTGCTGTCTTAGCATCGGGTTTTCTTTGCGTCCTCTACTGGCGGAAGGGGGGAAATACCCATGGTTAAAAACAAATTCACAATTTTTAGCTTATTGCTGACAAATCACACAAAATCCCAAGACCAACAATGACCACTGCTTAACCACGTTACAAAGATTAAACCAAGATCTTGAAAAGACAAAATCGAGAACCAAGCAGTGTCCTAATATATAGTTACATATAAAACTAAAAGAAAAGTAAGTTAGATATAGAAACACTGACTGGCCCAATCTTACCCTTTGCTTCAAAAGACATTTAAAATATCCATATCAACAAATCTCGGCCAATTTCATTCCTATCTTACATCTTACAGCCAGCGGGATATGAAGCCCAGTCTTTTGGTTTTAGGTTCAGGGTCCGCTGCTCTAGATGTGTCCGGACTTTGAAAAGAAGTACGAGAGATCGCCGTTTCCTGATGATGGAAATATCAAAGAGTCTCAGTATCAAAGATCGTACATGGAGTAACTCTTTCTAACTGCCCATCCTCACCACATGATGAAATATTAAAACGACACTAAAGAGGATGTGGACGTGGTTGTGCCAAATCTCGGCGCCGGATGAAAGCTGATTGGCTCGTGGGGCATAGCGGGACGGGGGTAACCACAGACATTACTGCAGTTTGTTCAGACTTAAGTTCTGCGCTGACATGAGCTTCATCGACGACAAATCGATGATCCTGTTCCTATGTTTCCTCTGCAGTTTCCACTCTGCACGTTATATCCTCCTCCATTAAATAACAGATAGATGCACTCAGTTGTGGGAATTTATGAAACATGGGCAAAAAAGGGATGGAAATCAAGTCAATTAATCTAACAACTGGTGTCTGTTTAGCATCCAATACACACAGTTATTCTGACATTATCTTTTACACCCAGTCGTCTTACTGCAAATCCAATCCAACTTTCATTCTGTAGCACATTTCATAAACAAGAGTTTCCAAAGTGCTGCACAAGAAAATAAAATATAATTTAACTAGAAACGATAAATATTTAAAAACAATAAAACATTAAAAGCCAATAAAGACGGTCAAAAATAATAAATAGATACTATAAATTACTTGAATAAACTAAAAAACAATCAAACAAATGAGATAAAAAGCACTAAAAACCAAAATAAAACATGTGTAATTGAGGTCCATGATGTACTGAGGGGCCAGTCCATTCAAAGCTTTATTATAATGCCTGTATAAAGTTATACATCTCACAGCAAGACCCATGTTTGTATTGATGGGTTTCTTTTAGTCCTCCCGACAGTGGATCAAACAGATCAAGCAGTTATTTGTGACTTTGAATGACTTTGTGTCTCTATCTTTTGCCCCACACACTGACAGGCCTCAATTACCTAAAAGACAGAATGATGTCCCTGTCCCATATGGAGCGATGAAAGCGCTCGGAATCAAAGGCTGTGAGCTGCTTTGCCCCCTGCGTCCCCTCAGTGGGACTCCGGGACACCGGGGGGCGCTCCCACACACGCTGTCTATCCAATATTCATCCAGTTGGCTCACACAGAGGGGGCCATGCACTGAAGACTGCACGCCTGTCTTCTCCAGTGTTACATGGTGAGGGCTCCAGCTGTCTTAAGCCCTACTATCACGCCACAGTCAAATCTACAACTACTAACAACGACGTGAACATCAAAGACAAAGTACATACAAAATGCATGCGTCAGCTCGTTACGCCTCCGATAGAGGAGAGTTTCCCCACATCAGCAGATACAATTACACACTTCAGACGGGATAAAAAAGCTTACCAGAAGTCTGTCTTCCGATTTCCCATTTTTGGTGTCGAGCTTAATGCCACACACAAACTTGATAGATGATTTGTCGATGATCTTTCTGATGCTTTCTGTGAATTAAACAACACAAGACGAACATTAGCATTTCATCATAAAAATGTTCTTTCTATTGCTTCATTCACATTCGCAATGTGCATCTTATGAAATATTACTTTTTTTTTTTTTTTACAAGTTTGCAGGCCTGGAGGACAGGCTCTAAGCCAGATACTCTTCTCTTCTCAGGCTTGGAGTTGGCATAAAAAATACCACTTTGAGCTGGATTTAGTATGTAATGATCAGGATAATAACAAGTTGTGTGTTTGCGTAACATCAAAACAGTTTTAAGAGTCAGTTAATATGACTGAAATGACCTTTTATGACATGATATAGACATATTGACCTGTTATTTTTGAATGGTGGCATAAAGACAAACTTTAATGGCAACACAAATGGACTGTAAAAATGTCCTGCCTGCATTCATCCCTCCATCTGTGATTTTGAAATTATATTGACTTCTTTAGTGTGGGTTTAATAACTTGGCCAGACCTTGGACAGACATAGAATAAGGACTGTGAGAAACTCTGTACATCATCACTGCAGTAAAGAAAGAAGTGGTTCTGAAATCCAGACATCACTTTGACATGAAATATGACCACATAAATCTAATTTTCCCGATCAAAGCAGACAGTAAACGGTCTTGACCTTTGGCGGTGGCTGGACAGACTTCCAACCGCTTTAATAACCGAGGAGGAGTCGGCCTCATCGTTCACACCGCTCACTGATGGCATTTCACATTGTCAAATGTTTCATCTTGTCATGTCGGAGTAAATTGTGAACTTGAAGTCATGTGGCAAAAAAATCCCAATTGTACTGTTGGGGAATTGTGCCATATCTTCTTTCTGTTAGATTAATTTAGATATATTTAAGGACATTGGGCCAAATAATGATGTATTGAAACTTGTACAAACAGTGTGAATACGGCTTTAGGCGAGGTCTAGCTTTAACAATTTAAATGCACTTTATGTCAAAAGCGCATTTTACTGATATAAACAGTTTCTAAAGTGAAAATTCTAAAGTTTCTTATGCGGAGTTATGGACAGTTTGCTCGCTCCAGCCACTAGGGGGCAGCTTAAATTAAAAAGGAAAGAATTCCACACGTGTCCAGCAGAGGGCACTGACACATTGAGAGATCAGGATATAAACAGCATGTTATAGCCACGTGGTAAATGGTCAGTCTGCCCCAGGGTGGCTGTGGCTACAATAGTAACATACCGCCATCGAATGTGGAGTGAATGAATAATGACTTTATGTAGGGCTTTGAGAAACATGTGACACAGACTGATGAAGCGCAATAAGTGTAAGCTATTATTTATAAAGCCACAGTCCTTTATTGGTTTATTTGTATAGGGACAGTGCAAGTTAATGAACAAGCCACACCGGAGCTTTAGGCTAATTTCCATCCGTCGTCCCCCATGCACACTCTCATTCATCCTGGCCTATTGTACATGTTTTTTTAGTGGTAGGGGAAACCGGAGGAAACCTACGCAGACACGGGGAGAACATGCTAACTCCACACAGAACAGCCCCGTCCCTGGTGGGAAACGAACCCGGACCTTCTAGCTGTGAAGCACAAGCACTAACCGCTGTGCTACCGTGCCGCTTTACAATATCATGCAGCCCATGACCCGCCGTGGAGGCTGAATTTCGGCCTTCAACCCAAACGACTTCGACACCCCTGTCATACAGCGTAGCTGACATTAAAAAGGCCACATCAAAACAATAAAAACCTATAAACAATTGCAACACAATAATGTATCGCTAACACTGCTTCAGTTCACTGTCTGACAAAGCTGTAGGCACCTGAAATGTGCATACAATAAATTCATGTGAACAGTACATTGTGAGAGCTAGAAACAAGTTGGTGTTACAGTTTATGCTCAACTACACTTGACTTTCACAGCTTGAAAATGGGAGAAAAAGGGTTGAGCAACTTTAAATCTAATTCTTTTGGCAGGGAGTTGACAAAACCAATGAATTTCAAGAATCTACAGCTGGGTTCAGGCTTGTAGAGAGCCCAGAATCTGCAACCTCTTTACTAACCCCTATGCACAACCAAGTAAATCTTTCCTTTCAGTTTTTATCCTCTGTAGTTTCTAAAGTCATCCTCAGTAGTGGTGCCGTAGACTCTTCATAGACTCTATACGCGAAATGCTCTGCCTTACACCTTCCTCTCCATCCATTTTCTCGTCTCAGAACTGGCACAAAGAGATGACTTTGTTCCATAATCAACATACATTTCATAAACATTTAACATCGACTTTTATACCAGATTCAAGCTGTCAAACGTCCTCTAAATGTTACATGAACCCCACTGTCTTAAGAGGAAATGGAAAAGTTGTTTGTTGCATCTTGATCAAGCAGAATGGCTATTGGTCCTTTTTTTTTTTTTTTTTTCGCTCTCTGTTGCTTCGAGTTCATCCCAGCGCAATTACCACTCTGCTCCGTCTCGTTGTATCATCCAAATGTTTCACAATATGTGTCAGAGACGTCGCTCTCTCACGGGGGAGATTTCTGAACATGGCACATTCAGACTTCGGTTTTGCTGTGATTCACCAAGAAAGAACTGTTCCCGTCAAACTGTCTTCAAACTGCAGGGCTTGTGGAAAAAAAAATATCTAATTGCGATTGCGATTGGATTCACGATTCCGAGACTGGAACAGGTCCCGGTGCAAAAACAACTGAGAGCGGAAATATGAATGCTGAAACTACTGGGTTATCAGTTTTAAAACAAAGAACTAGGGCAATGTATCGCTAGTTGTGATCAGAAGTTGATGCAATATCCATATGGCAAGAAGAATATATCACAACATCACTGAGGCCTTCCATTTGAGAGAGATTGTTATAATACATCTGCATAATACATCGATTAAATTATCATTGCAGTATTCAAGACAGTATTGTGTAGCTCTATTGCAATTTCGATTCAATTGCAAATGACTGCGCAGCCTAAGCCTTACTTTAAACCTGTGCTGCTGTAACCTCATTATCCTCACCACAACCTGCTGGCCCCGTAGTCAAAGGAAGAGAGTTTCTCATATGGGAGGGTCACACCAAGTAGTCAGTATCACACAAATGCAGCATTGTGAAGAAGCAGGCAGGTGTTGCAAGACCCGACAAAGCCACGACGAAAGGGTTTACAAGAGAATCAATGCTGAGATTTCACACTGGTACATTAGGGCGGACTTTGTGCCGTCTGGAAGCTATATCTTTGAAAAGGAGAGAGGAAAAGCAGTGGCTTGTTGTAGAAAGCTTACTGAAATGGTTTTAGTGAAATCAGCTTAGCAATTTGGCAGAGGGCGACGAGTGCATGCTTGGTTTTATTACTTTAAATACTGTATAATCCAAGCTAGTTACATAGTAGATACGTTTTTATGAATTGCTTGAACTTAGTGCACAATAAGGTGAAGCACACAGAGTATTAGACTAAGTTCAACATGGTCTGACAAAAAAAACATGCCCTCTGATATTTCGTTGGACCGTCTTTAGCTTTGATTACGGCACGTTTTTGCCGTGGCATTGTTTCAATACACTTCTGCAATGCATAAAGATCCATTATTGCATTCATTTTTCACAAGGATCATGATGGGAGAGTGTGACCACGGCTCACAGCCTTCTCCAGCACATCCCAAAGATTCTCAATGGGGTTAATATCTGACTCTGTGGTGACTAATCCATGTGTGACAATGATGTCTCATGCTCCCTGAACCACTCTTCTTTCACAATGTGAGCCCGATGAATCCTGGCATTGTCATCTTGGAATATTATGCCATCAGGGAAGAAGAAATTCATTGATGGAATAACCTGATCATCCAGGATGTTCAGGTAGAGGCAGCTGGTATCATTTTTTGGGCAAATAGTGCTGCTTAATCTCAACCTGATCAACTGCAACCGCAGATCACAACAGTCAGTTAAGGTCTGACAGTGTATAACCATAACTACTTAAATGATATCAGTGGTAAGTGACTTGCAAATCAACATTGCAATTAGCAAACCTCAAAGACAGCAGTTATTTAGGCAGTGCATTATACTGTTAGTACGGCACACATAAACCTGAGCACCAAGAGGAAACCTCCACACAGAAAGGCCCCATACAGTCTGGAATCAAACCCGGGACCTTCTTCCTTTAAGGAAAGTGGATTAGAAAATGTAGATCTAATCACAATCACATGCAGGCCTGGATCTACAGGGGTGCAAAAGGATGCATTTCTAGCTCATTTTAAAATGTTTGCAGCCTCAATTTCAGTCGCGTCACAATGTTGTATTTCAATGGCGCGATATCTTTTTGCCTCCTTTTGAAACTTCGCCCTCCGGCAGTTTGTTCTGGAGCCGGCGCTGATCAATGAACGATTTTAAGTCGTGTGCAGTGAAATATAAGTTCAATTCCTATCATTTCCGGCAAATTGCTCTCCCTTTGCACTGTACTTTATCACGCCGGGAAAGCCTTTAAGAGCCAATTATGCATAATGTACTGCAAATGCATGAGGCTTTCTGTGAGTATAGCCTATATATACTATGAAATGAAAGTTGTTCAAGCACATTTCACCAAAGCACCTTTCAAAGTTTTGACAAGACAGCAAGGCTGACTCACTCAATCAATCAAAAAAGCACCAAAAAAAAACATTTTGGCCAATCAGAAACAAAGCGTAGTTTTGAATATCAAGTAGAAAAAGACACTGATGTGGAGAGTGGACTTGAATGAGTAGAATACAGAAGCAACAGCACAACACAGAGATGCCAGAACTGAACACCCCCAGAACAACACAAGAGAGTCAAAAGAAAGTGGGTGTCGTTCGATTGACCTTGTGAAGTGGCCCCCGTGGCCCCTACAGCCAGTCAGTGCAGTGAGTGCAGGGGGGTGGGGGGGTGGGATGGCTTTCCAGGTGAGTAAATGAAGAGGGAAAGATCTCACCAGGATTCGTCATCACAGAGAGCGTAACGGAGCCATTAGCGGCAATTAACACAGCAGCTCAGTTCCCGGTATCATGACAGGAGCACGTGTACTGGCCATTCTTTAGCTTTCCCCCTCACGTGAACATGATATTTAGAGAACAGGGGATCAATACTTGTGCATCCTGTTATTGTTATTGGCTAAATCTGGGGGGGGCATCTGCTTGTATCGTTGCCCCGTGTTTCACTTTCACGCACACACAGACAGACAGACGCACAGTCACTACAGAGCTTGGGGGTCTGGGCTGCAAGAAAACAAAGAGTAAAGACTTATATGGGCACGGGGTTTCGGGGTTAAAGAGGACGGCGCGGTGTGGATGGAGGGGTGTGCGATGTGGACACACACAGGTAGCGCATGCAGCCCAGAGGCACACGGCGTTATCTCCATCCGCCCCTTCGCCGTGGCCTAAGGCGCGGGGTCCAGTGATGGATCATCTCCGGGGGGCATTTTTCGCACAGCCGCCTACTGCACATCGCGTGGTAAATAATGGATCCGCATCCCATACAGCTGGTCCCGGGGAAGCGCATGACAATATGGGAACGGTGTGGCTTTGACAACCACCCGATGCGTCGCAGCCTTCCCGCCTGAGCGCGCCGCCAAGAGCATTTACCCCGAAACAAGATGCACAAGCCCCGCGCGCGCCCCCCCACTACCCACCTGTGATATCCTTGCTCACGCTGACGAACCCAGTGGCAGTGGTCTCTTTAGAAGCCATGTCTGTTTCTCCGAGATCGCCACCCCGCCTCTTCCTCCCTCCTCCTTCTCCTTCTCCTCCTCCTCCTCCTCCTCCTCCTCCCGCTGGCCCTCGCGCTCTCTCACAAATGGACACGAGGGAGGACGGACTCTCTCTCGCTCACAAATGGACACAGGGGAGGAAAGGTCTCTCTGCCAGGCATTCCAGCGGAGCAGCAGCCCGCCACTGCCGCCGACCAGCCGCGTGGATGTGAGGATGATGGAGCGGGATGATGAGGAGCAGTGTGTGTGAGAGCAGCTGGGTGAAGGAGGGAGGTGCTGGGCGGGCTCGCGGAGCAGAGGGCGGGGAGCCTCGATCACAATGAACCGGTTACCTGGAGCTCCGGAGTGTGTGGTGTGCGCAAGGAAACATCGTGTTCAGAAGTCTTTAACTGTTTGATGCAGTGAAGATCAGGTGCAGCAGCTACACTGAGGCAACAAGTGCACTGTTAAATATGACAGCCGTGAATGTTCATAATCACTGAGGCATTGTCAAGCAGGGGTGTCCAAAGTGCGGCCCGGGAGCCAAGTGCGGCCCTCTAACCAGTTTTTGGTGGCTCTCGGGCTTGTTGCTGAAGGTCCTTTTTATTTCAAGTTGAATAATTCCTCACAATTCTCACCTCAATAACTAACATTGTATTGTGACACAGTGTTGGCATTAAGGTTTTAAGCATAATGGACACAATTTAAACCTCTGCCAAATACACCAAAGGTTTTGCAGCATTGACCACCGATCTGTGGCCCTTCACCTTGTGTATGCATTAGTATGCGGCACCCTGTTAAAAATGTTTGGACACTCCTGGTCTAGAGTTTAGAGCATAGGCAAGTTTGCTTGGTGGAGGGCTGATTTTCTTCATCGTTTAAAGACCAAGTGCCGGACCCGCCAATTGTCGGCGGAAGTAAAGCATCACTTTCTACAAATACCAGTCATAATGATAATAATAATAATAATGCTTTATATAGCGCTTTTCTGGACACTCAAAGACACTTTACATTGCATTATTCATTCACTCCTTACTTGGTGCTGGTAAGCTACTATTCTGTTCTGCTAAGACATTTTAAAAGAACTGACAATATTTTTCACATTTCTAGAGCAATTTAACAGGCGTTCTCTAATTTGTAATACTATTCCTCAAAATCATCATGGGGCCAGAAGTTCTATGATGGCGGGCTGTTTTGGCCCCCGGGCCTGACGTTGCCTATCCCTGTACTCCACTAAGGCCCTTCTAGATGCATTAACAGTGGTTCAATGTAAGAAATAATAATCAAACATGGCATTATTCACTCCATACTCTGTTGTACTTTACTGTTGTAGCCACAGCTGCCCTGGGGGATAGTGACTAAGTGAGGCTGCCAATCTGCGCCGACGACTCCTCCAACCAACACCATCCACTCGCTCTCCACATTCATACATGGGCAAGAAGTGTAAAGTGTCTTGCCCAAGGACACAACGGTATTGTCTGCACCTGTGAGAGCTGCGATTGGAACCGGCGTCGTTCCTGTTACAAGACAACGAGCTACACCTTCTGAGCCACTGTCGCCCCCACTTGTCACGATAGCCTTTTTAACAGCCCTTTGGATGAATATCTGTGTCTGCAGATATTACGTACTTGGCAAATCTAGGATGGCGTTGCACTAAAAATAGATCAGAAAGAATTGTCTGAGACGCAGCTCTCTTTGAAGCAGCAGTAAAGTGTTTTGAAAGTCTTATATCAACTCTATGCTTAATGTCGTTGTCCAGAGCTCCGCCTTTTCGCCGGACAACAGGAAGGAAATGTCCCACCAAGATGACCATCTCACTGTGGGGTTTACAAAACTACAAAGCTTCGGGCCGGACGTCTGTCAACAGCACAAGAACAACTCAGTGTATACATATATGCATTAAAAGCATAATTATTCTGTAAATATTGAGGCAGGAGCATACTGAATGTATTTGAGCAAGAATGCACCTCTTCCTTTTCTCTTCGCTGCTGGGTGAGTAACAGATGGAGGAGCCGACTGGCACATTTTTACGAGAAACAAACTGCTTCCACACATTTCAAGAAACACACTGTTTACAAGACCTGTGCTCTCCACTGATGTATCGTACCGGGCTGAAGTTTCAGTGAGGGGAACGAGATGGTGTTAACTACTTTTTCAAGGCATTTGCTCAAGAATGAAAAAAATACCAAGGACAAACCATTTATCTGCTGACTTTTAACTAAAGACTTAAAAAAACTCTAATCATACAAACATACAACTGTCACTCATAGTATTTGTATGCATGAACGTATTAATTGTCAAGGATAGCTATACATTTTATATAGGAATGTGTTTTGGTTGGATCTTGAGTCAAGTTTGAGTTAGGTATGCGTGTGTAGGCATTCAGGAACTTTCCATCATAGTGGAAATGTGCAAATATGGTCGACTGGACTGGGTTGATTGAGTTCAGTAGAGTGTTTCCAAACCAGGGGTACGGGGACGGGGAAAGAAGCTGAAACAGAGTAGAATTTCAACATTACTTTGAAAGAAAAGTTAGTTTTAATGATGTTTTCCAGTAAAAGGTTTGACTTTGAGAGTATAGCTATATTTTGAACATAACACTCCACTAAACACTGAATAAAGCAGAACAAGCAGAACACTATGTCTTAGTGTTCTGCTTGTTGCCAGGATCCTCGGATTAGGGGGCACTCGGAGTATAAATGAAGGCCTCAAGGGGTACATGGGACAAAAAGGTTGGGGATCATTGGAGTATAGAAATGAAAGCCTCTTTCTTCCGAGGCCTTCTACTGCTCTTACGTCAAATGGGTAACACACAAACTGAAAGGCTAGCTACTTCAGTGGTTCTCAACCTTTTGGAGCCGCGACCCCCATTAAAACAGTGAAGGGGTTCGTGACCCCCCCGCCCGGGTCACACCGTGAGAAATCAGAACATTAGCCTACATAATTCTTAAAAAAAAACAAAGATTATTATTGGTTAATATAAATGTCATCAAATTACGAACATATAATGGCACTCTGGTAAAATAGCACACACATGCGACAATAGAATAGAATATACGTTAAAAAAAAGTATGTATATTTTATCTACATGATCTGGCGACCCCCCAAATTCGTTTCGCAACCCCCTTGGGGGTCCCGACCCCCAGGTTGAGAACCACTGATCTACCAAACCCCACTCATTTCTTGTTTACCCTGAACTCTAAAAACTCAGAGTTTCACCTTCGGAGAAAGAAGTGAAACCTCCTCAACTTAATCAACCCAGTCCAATTGATGACATTTGAAAATCTCTACATCAGTGAATTGAATTAAATAGGAAAATACACAACTTTCAGCTTTGTTTTTAGGATTCTTTTATACCTCTCCAAGTCAAATCCCTACTACAGTGTGTAATATCTTACCTGCAGCAATGTTTTAACCCCTTTACCCTCACCTTAACCAGGTTTTCCAAATTTTCTCCAGTTTACCCACATCTAAGAGCTTCTTGACCGGAGCTTGCAGCCTGTAGGCCAGGGTAACACCCTATTTGAAAGCTAAGACCTACAAAACTTGTCTAAGCTTCTTCCTTGGTGTTTTTGTTCTCACGTTTTGGTTGTTTAAAGGGACTAAATGGAACATGTTTAAATGATGTACTTTCCTCCCCCTACTTGTTCCAGCCATGTCCTAAGGTGTAGAATGAGCCCAGACCTGTTCACCACAACTGCCTCTAAAATCCTGGACTGTCACTCAAAAAGGTGTTAATTCGAGCTTAATATAGAAGATGCAGTTACACGTAAGACCTGAGGTGGCAGTAGGGAGCATAAAATGACCCACTTGCATCTAGTCCCTTTAAGCTGTGTTTATTATCATGTTTTCATTGCCTTTTTATCACGTTTTTGCCACATTATTTTCAGATTTTTTGTAGCGTTTTTGCAGCACTTCATTTTTTAGTGTATTGTGACTGTGGCCAAGTTGCAAAAATGTGACCAAAACATGTCGGAAAAGGAACAAAACGTGATGAAAACGCAATCAAAAGGGACGAAAACGAGAAAATCATAACGAGGAAGAAGCTTAGAATAGCTTTGTAGGTCTTAGCTTTCAAATGAGGCATTGCACTGGCCCATAGGCTGCCAGTCCAGAAGCTTTTAGATTTGGGTAAAGAAAAAAACTGGAGAACATGCTCTTGGTTCAGGCGGAGGTTAAGAGTTTAAAGACAACTCTGGACTTAATAGTGAGTGATAAAACTGCCAGCGCAGCCAAACACAAGTAACTGCTCTAATTGTTAATCATAGGACGGCTGCATGGTCCAAAAGCTCGAGGCAAATCGACCGTATGTGTGTACATTCCTCCCGCTCCCGAGGGACGCAGTAACACTCTCATTAACAAAAAATCCCCGTATACTCTCTCAAGCCGGAGTTATCAGAGCGGTGCATGCAAGAGAAGAAGAATAGTTGGTGCACAAATTTGCTTTTTAAAGTATAAGGTTGGTTACGTAACGGGGCATATCAGCAGTGGCCCGTAAGTGTGGCGCTGCTGTAGTAGCGAGTGGCCCAAAGGAAATGGTCGTCTCTTCTGCCTCCGGTTCTCTCATTTTACACCTGACTGATGTAAAAACACAGGACCTGAAATATCACGGAGCGCTCGAGGGAGGATAGGTTTGTGGACTGGATGTGTTCTCTGTTACACAGGTGCGGCCGCGTGCGCCGTGCAAGACGCCACGACGGAAAAAACAGGTACAGACTCGATATACATGCACTCACCGCACTGATGTATGTCAAGACTGTGGCTGCAGATCTTTGTAATATCTTATTGAAACCAAGATTTAGTTTGTCGTCAAAGTAAGACTTAGATTTGAGAAAATATTGCAGGTTTTTAACACAATAAGACCACGTGGAGACAGGGGCGGACTGGCCATATGTCCATTCTGGAAGAGCACAGAAGGGCCACTGGCTCTAGGGCCACCTTAACCTCTTAACTCCCGCCTGAACCGAGAGCATTTTCTCCAGTTCAGCTTTACCCAAATCCTGTAGGCCAGTGTAACACCTCATTTGAAAGCTAAGATCTACAAAACTAAATTGATATTTTTCCTCGCATCATTAGTTGTAAATTAAATTTTTGTCAATTTTTGTCCTTTTTTTGTCCATTTTTTGTAATTTTTTTGTCCATTTTTTCACACTTTTTTCACATTTTCATCCTTGTTTTCGTCTCAGTTTTGTTGCTATTTCCATACCTTTTTTCCAGAAGCTTTTGGACTGGGGTAAAGCTGGAGAAAATGTGCTCGGTTCAGGTGGGAGTTAAGGGGTTCACTGAGCTTTACCCAAATCTAAAAGCTAAAAAGAAAAGCATCAAAATAGCGACAGAAAAGAGGATGAAAAGAAAACAAAAATGTGCCGGAAAAGCAACACGAAAAATGACCAAAAATGTGATGAAGTCAACAAAAACACGACAACAAAGCAACGAAAAGGCCACAAAAACGTGACAAAAACATAACAAGAAATGATAGAAAAAATGTGACAAAAACACAATAAAAAAAGTGACAAAAGCACAACAAAAAGCCACAAAAAAGTAATGAAAAAACAACAAAAATATGATAAAAAATGTGGCGACTTGACAAAAAGTTAGAATCACTCTTGTAGATCTTAGCTTTCAAATGAGGCGTTGCATTGTTGCTCTCCAGTCGAGAAGCTTTTAGATTTGGGTAAAGCCGAGCTGGAGAAAATACGCTCCGTTAAGGTGGCTGGTAGGTGCACATTTACATTCATTTGGGCCAGGCTGGTCAGAGTCCAGGGCTGTTTTTCAGTCCCAGTCCGCCCCTGCATGGAGACAATTGATTTTGTTGTTGGCACAGAATATTGTTGTGTTAAATATCGGCTGTTTTTGTGATTCGGTGCTGCCCAAGTTTAAACAAATGTTTTCTGACTGGATTTATTATCACCCAGTTTCCAGCACTGAGAGGACAAGTACCTCTTTAACTCTTAACCTCTTACCCCCTCCCTTAACCAAGTGCATTCTCTCCAGTTCAGCATTACCCAAATCTTAAAGCTTCTGGACTGGAGTCTTTAGGCCAGAGTAACGCCTCATTTGAAAGCTAAGACCTAAGAGTGTCTTTGTCCTCACATGGGTGCCGTGTTGTCGCTGTTTTTTGGTCACTTTTTGTGGCTTATTTGTGGCTTTTTCATCGCATTTTTGTCTCATTTTTGTGGCTTTTTAGTCAAATCTTCATTGCATTTCTGTTTAAGTCCATTGGCATAACTTTGGCAGTTTTGTTGAGTTTTCATCTTCATTTACATCTCGTTTTTGTCGCAATTCAAATTCTTTTTTGAAGAAGTTTTTAAAGTTGGGTGATCGCAAACTGGAGAAAATGTTCTCGGTTCAGGTGGGGGTTAGGAGGCCATACAACAATCTAGTTGACCTTTGATACAGAGACAGAAATGACGTTTGCCAGCTTTGCCATTAAAGGAACAGGCCACCGTTTTTCCATACTGACATGTTCTTACCTGAGCTTAGACGATTTTATATGTACCTGTCTGGTCTTTGTGCTTCGCTTCTAACTTCACTCCGTTTGGGGCCATAGGAATACATTGGGAGAGGCCAAATGCTAACAACATCTTTGGTCGTTTTGCGTGATTGAGGGCACAGATAAAGACCAGTCAGGTACGCGTCAACTCGGCTAAGCTCAGGCAAGAACATATCTCAGTATGGAAAAACGGTGGCCTGTTCCTTTAACACAGCATTTCATTTTAAAAAGGATTTATACTACATTCTGCATGAAGAAATGCATTGTACAGTGTTGTTTTTGCTGCGGTATGATCCACACAGAAGCAAAAGCATTCATCCATTCCAGCTTTGCAGTGTTTGTTTTAGCTCTCTTTAGTTTGGGAGATTCATTTTCAAACAATTCAAAACAACCTAGTCCATATATCAACTTTCTGATCCTACAATGTGCCTTTGTCTCGTGAATGAATGAGGCCAGAAATTATCCCCAAAATAAATGATTCTTTATTGTGTCATTGTTTGTTATGAAAATGTAAAATATTTCTCTCTCTGGCTGCAGACTCTTTGCTGGCCCTTGTGACAGTGTGGCCCCCAGGCTCAAATGTCCACCAGGGGGAGACTGTGTTACTGCTCTGCTCGGTCCAGTCCAACTCCAGCTCATTCGGGACCTATAGTTGGTTCGGAGACTCGCTGCACAGGGATTTGACCTCTGGACCTCGGGTCTCGGTCCACGGGGGCAGCCTCGTCATTAGGGGGGTCTCCAGGCAGGACCAGGGCAGATATGGGTGCCGTGCTGAGCACAGAGAGGGGAACAGGACAGAGGAGATCCAGAGCCAAATGGTGGACCTTAAAGTGAGAGGTGAGAGACGACTGATGGAGTAACTGGAGCAGTGATAATAATTGGTGCATGGATTTTAGATTATGTCATTTACTCCCACAAGGGGGCAAGAGTTTTCCCTGTTTATTGCATTTTAGTAACAAATACCTCATCATTTAAAATAGTGAATAAACCTCTAATAATAATAATAATCATACACAAGTCTTAACCCCCCCCCCCCAACCCAACAAAAAGCATCAAAAGCATAAAAAACGTGCCATAAAATGATGAAAAAATGCATCCACCCATACAAACAGGTCCGAGGTGACGGGTCAGACTTAGAGCAGTTCAGAAACCCCTATGTGAAGAACAAGGACCGTGACATCGCCCGGTATGGCGCAGCCGGGGCCCCATCGTGGAGCCAGGCCTGGTGTTGGGACTCGAATGCAAGCGTCTGGTGGTCGGGCCTCTGCCCACGGGGCCCGGCCGGGCTCAGCCCGCCCTCCTGTGGACCCACCACATGCAGAGGGATCTGTAGGGGTCGTGTGCAGAGAGGACAGGGTGGTGGTCGAAGGCAGGTGCCTCGACGATCTGGTCTGCGCAATAAAAATGCAGCAAAACAAAAACACAAAAAAGTAAAACAAGTGACAAAAGAGCATGAAAAAGCAACAAACGTGACAAAAAAAGCACAAAAAAGCAAAAAGCATCAAAAACACATAAAACAAAGTGATGAAAAAGCAACCAAAAAAACTGTCAAAAATACATTTTAAAAACACATTTTTTTGGCAACAATGAGAGGAACAATCTTTGATCAGTTTTGTAGTTCTTAGCCTTCAAATGAGGCGTCACACTGGCCTGTAAGAGACTGTTACAAAAGTCATGTGACACATAAAATATATGTTGTTTGAAATATATATTTTAATACATTTGTATAGTATTTTCTTTAGAGATATATTTGGATTGTCACAGTAGTACACGTTTTGTTTCTCATTATTTATGTCACTACTGAAACATAAGACTTTTACTCACAATACTAAGTACTTTTTTCTTGTACTTGAGTAAAATAATTTCAAAATAACGTTACTCTTACTTCAGTAAATACTTTGGCTACTCCACCCGACTAGAGCACAAACCACTCAGCCACCGTGACGTACAGCTGCAGTTGAAGTAAATTAAATTACGGGGAGCGTGAGAGGACAACTTCAGGTCAGTCCAGGATTAATGGAGTTGCATCCCATAACGAGTCAATTATGCAAATAGCAGCGCAATATTTTGCTCTGAGATGCAAAAATGCAGCAGGTAATATTCAGATTTCCGCTGCAACACATTAAAAGTAACAGGAAGTTTTGATTGTCTCTTTCTCCTCTGTTTCCACACAACTTTAGTGACTCCAAACAAGCATTTATCAGTTTTACAAATGTAGAGAATAAACAGTTTCCACTCAGGGATGATAATATGAGCCCCCTGAACATATTCATCGTGCTTTGACTTTGCAAAATCTGTGAGCCTCTAGTCTTCAGAAATACGTTATGTAGGGTAAATGTCACCTGAAGACTTGTTTAGGCGCTAATGTCCAGATTATTCATAAAATCCTCGTCTAATGCACAGTAAATCAATCATGTGTGTGACCTGAGTGCAGTTTGCTCCTGAAGGACATCAGTTAAATCTATACATGATGTAGTTATTGATTACAGCCCCTTGTGACTTGTTACTGAGAAACCCAGATGCTTTGATCAACATCTCCTGTCAACGCATGAAAGTTGACACTGCAATGAGCCCCACAACTGAGTATTATGAAGTATTTTTGACCTTTGTGTAAAGGTGTGCTATTAGCAGTCACTGAAAAGTGGCGACACAGCAGTGAGTGAGGGTCTCATGTTTGAAACCTTTGTCGTTCTGAGGACTCTGCTTGTTCTCCCGTGTCTGACTGGGCTTTCTCCAGATGCTCCAGTTTCCCCGATCAACCCAAAACATCCATTAACATTCAGAAATGTGATCCTGAACATGACCATGAGCCTCAGCCTGTAGACCCCATGTGTCAAACACTAGGCCCGTGGGCCAGCTGCGGCCCATGAGATGATTTAATGTGGCCTCTTGAAGGGCACGTTTCTAGCCAATTCCTGTCCGGAGTTATGGATTTTTAAAGAAAATAGCCACAATGTTCACTCCAGCCACTAGGGGGCAGCTTAAATAAAAAGGGAAAGAATTCCACATGTGTCCAGCAGAGGGAACTGACATAATAAGAGATCAGGATATAAACAGCATATTCTAGCCCTTTGGTAAAGGGTTTGTCTGGCCCCGGGCGGCTGTGGCTACAATAGTAACTTATCGCCATCGAGTGTGGAGTGAATGAATAATGACTTTATGTAGCACGCTGATAAAGCGCAATAAGTGTAAGTATTATTCATTACGCCACAGTCCTTAACAATATATGCGCGGCCCGCGGCCCGCCCACCCGCCGTGGGGCATGAATTTCGGCCCACGACCAAGTTCGACACCCCTGCTATAGACCCTTTAATTGTTTGTAAACATTCCGGACAAATGTCAATGTACAATGTCTAGCTGTTGTTGGAAATATCAGATAAACTTTATTATGTCATTCCTCTTGTTCTTGCACATTAAGCCACAACAGAACCACATTTTTTAGTTGTAGTTTTACACTTATCATCGTTAGTTTTAGTTTAATCTTATTTCTCTCGATCACTTCCTGCCTCCAGCTGATGTCACTGATGATGTCAGCAGTGAAAGGGTCTACAGCTCATGGGCTGTTTCTATGGCTGTTTCCCAATTGCCAGGATCCTCGGCGTCTCGACCACTTCGGACGTCATTTGCGTCATCACGGCGCCGCCAAGTGGTGTTCCATTTCACCTGGACCACTCGCCCCCTCGCAGCTCGACTCCTCCGTTTGGCTCATTTACGAAGGATACAGCAGTGGATCCTCCGCTGCCTCGGAGAGCTGAAATTACCCATGATGCACTGCAACATAGTTTCTTTTTTCTTTTCTCGCAAAACTTTATTAGTTTGAACTCACTTTAAAAAAAGTTTTGTTCCACATAAACAGTTTCCTGGCCTCTGTTATTCATAAAACAGTTGTTTTAATGAACATAGATTGACACGTGACCTGACGCAGCCGCTTGCTCCGGAGGCCGTTCCATTTGAGCTCAAAGGCGGCGGAGAGAGGACACTCCGCTCCGTTTTGGAGGAGCCGCCACCGAGGACGTCAACGAAGTGGCCAAACGGAGGACGGATCCTCGCAATTGAGAAACAGCCATGGTCTGGAGACAGGTCCCCGGGAGGAGAAGCGAACTTCAGCCGGCCACGTTTCCTGACAGTTTTACCCCAGTAGCATTGAAGGATGGATCAAGAAGACGTGTTTCCAGGGAAACAATAGCATCAGCAGCAATAATGAAGTTGATTATGGCTGTAGAAATAGTGCATGGAACAATAGCAATGCCAGAGTTAGTAAGAACGCTTGGGGTTAAATGCTGCAGGAAATTGTGACTTAAAACAGTTTGTTCTGATAACTTCAAGCATAGACCTTTTTTTTGACTATTGAGAGCTCCATGCATTTTTCTAGTAATTGAAAATGAATTTTACTGAAACAAAGAAAAACATTTTTTATATGGTCAAACTGCAAGAGCTGTAATTATTTTCGGTCATTCTTTCCTTTCCAAACCTCAAATTGAAAAGTCTTATGATTAAAACCTGACCCTGTACATTCTTGTGTCCGTTTGGAGTTTATACCTGCTCTGAAATGTTAATTCTCCTGAGCATATTCATAATGTGCACTGTGGAATGTGCTGGGCTAATTAGAAATTTTTTTAAAGAAAATCTGCTTTCGTTACTTTTCTCTCTCTTCTCTAGACTCTCCGGGTCCCACACTGACAATGACCCCCGACAGCAGACACATCTTCAGAGGGGAACGTTTCACTTTGCTCTGTCCTGACTCCACCACTGACCCGTCAGACTGGAGACTGAGGCACTTCTCTCTGGACAGTGGTGTGACCAGCTCAGACCTCAACACTGACCACTGCGCTTCACTAGGAGGCGCTGTTGCCTCGGATGGGACACGTGGATGCGCGTTTTCAGCAGGGAACGGGAGCAGTGGATTGTACTGGTGTGAGAGTCCAGAGGGTCGGACCAGTGCTGTCCACATCACTGTGAGCTGTAAGTATTTAAGTCTAATACTAATACTACCACTACCACTACAACAATGGCATGGGCTGCGTGGAGCTTGTATGTTAGGTTTCCCACAGTTAATCCAATTTTCCCGGCCACTAAACATGGACCCCCCTCCCAGACTAAAGCATCTCAGTGGGTTTTTCCTGGTAAAAAATAAAAGCCTAAACAGCAAAGCGTACTATTATTAGATCTGCTACTACTAAGCCTTTACCCGACTGATAAGTGGCCTCTGCAACTGGAACCAATACATTATTGCACATTAACATTTTAATTATTCCCCCCCCCCCCCCCCCCCCCATATGAATGTATGAATATTCAAAGTTATTTTCTTGCAAATCCCCTTTCATGGGTTTTCTACAGTTCAGCTTTACCCAAATCTAAAAGCTTCTCGACTGAGCAACAGTGCAACGTCTCATTTGTCCCTTTTCGTCATGTTTTTGTGGATTTTTGTTGCTTTTTTGTCATGTTTCCACCATGTTTTTCGCACTTTTTTGTGACATTATTTTAGTTTTTTGTTGTTTTTTCCCTTGCTTTATTTGTCGCGTTTTCACTACATTTATGTCACTTTTTGTGGCTTTTTTGTTGCTTTTTTATTGATTTTTTGTCATGTTTTTGTTGATTTTTTGTTGATTTTTTGTTGATTTTTGGTTGATTTTTGGTTGATTTTTTGTCATGTTTTTGTCAATTTTTTGTCATGTTTTTGTCAATTTTTTATTGCTTTTTGTCATGTTTTTGTCGATTTTTTGTCACGTTTTTGTCGATTTTTTGTCACGTTTTTGTCGATTTTTTGTCACGTTTTTGTCGATTTTTTGTCACGTTTCTGTCGATTTTTTGTCACGTTTTTGACGAGTTTTTTGTCACATTTTTGTCTCTTTTTTGTCATGTTTTTGTCAATTTTTTTTACTTTGTGGGTCATGTTTTTGTCGATTTTTGTCTTTTTTTGTTGCTTTTCCAGCACGTTTTTTGTCGCTTTTTGCTGCATAAACGTAACGTCTTTATGTCACTATTTGTGGCTTTCATTGCTTTTTTCATTGTTTTTTGTCTTTCATGGCTAACATGTTTGTATTGTGATTTTATATCTCTACATACTGTTGTCTTTTGAAAGTGTGTGTTTTTTTATTAAAGCCACACCGCGTAGAATTTTACCCAATAAATAAAATTGAAATACAAGCATTTATTTTATGACAGATATTTTCATCATAGAAAAATACCTCATTAATGTACAAACAAACATTTATGAGGCTCACCCCTGCGAAGATATGACTGTAAACTTTACTGGGAGTGGGTACGTCTCCAGCTCGTCTCCATGGAGATGTGACGAAAGGCGGGAGAATTTGAGATTTGAACAGGTTAGTTTCTCATCCAAGTCCATTCTTTAATTTCACACTGAAGTAACAGCATTTTCTGTGTCATTAGGAGCATGTTTTGTTTTTCCACAACAGTATAGTCCAAAAATGTTACGCAGTGTACCTTTAATTTAGCCTATAATCGTGATTGTGTGTCATAATGTGTGTACTAACCAAAGTTATTATTTGTGTGTAAAGGTATTTAACACTAATAGCCCCTTGGACAATTCTGGCTTTTTTAACCTCTTAAGCCTTAACCAAATGCATTTTCTCCAGTTCTGCTTTACCCAAATCGAAAATGTTACAGCCTATAAGGAAAGAGTAAAGCCTTATTTGAAAGCTAAGCCCTACAAAAGTAATTTAACCGGGTGGTTTTCTTCGTGTTGTTGCTGAATTGTCGTCACTTTTCGGACTTTTGTTTTCATTGCTTTTTTATTGCATTTTGTCACATTTTTTGCCACATTTTCATCACTTTTTCCTCACTTTTCTGTTGCTCTTTGTGGGTTTTTTGTTGCATTTTCACCACGCATTTTTGTCACATTTCTGTTGTTCCTTTGTTGCTTTCTTGTTGCTCCATTGTCACTTTTCTGTTGCATCTTTGTCACGTTTTTTCATCACATTTTGGTCACTTTTTCATTGCCTTTTTGTCACATTTTCCTCACTCTTTTGTTGGATTTTCACCCTTGTTTTTTTCTGATTTTGTCGCTCTTTTGACGCTTTTTTCCCCAAGAAGCTTCTAGATTTGGGTGAAGCCAAACTGGAGAAAAAGTGCTCGGTTCAGACGGGGGCTAAGAGGTCAACCATGTCTAACCATATCTTATGAAATTGTCCCCTTTCCAGTAAAATAATAATAATAATGACATGAACATTCAGTATCATGACAGAACTTTACAAAGCCAGCTCCACTGTAGGTGTTTAATAATGCAGTTGTGTCTGACCTGTTGTATCTTTTTGCAGCAGCTTCTGTCATTATGAGGACTCCGGTCTCTCCAGTGCCAGAGGGCCACAGAGTCGCCCTCTACTGTCGTTATCGCACTGACAGCCCCGGTCACACCAGCTTCTATAAGAATGGACAGATAATTGAACCTTCCACAACCGCTCTCTCTAATAAAACGATAATGACGACGATCGACAATGTGACGCAGGAGGATGAAGGCTTTTACACGTGCAGATCTGTAAACATGGAGAGTGAGCAGAGCTGGTTATCAGTGCAGAGAGAACGAGGTGGGACATAATGCTGTACGTTGTAATTACATGAGTAACGCTGGTGAGTGATGGGCGCTGTATGTTTTATAGGGGAGATGACAGCAGCAGATGGGGCAGCAGATGTCATTAATGGTGAGCTTATGTTATGGCGTGAATGCAGTTGATTAGTTACATAATAGAAACATCTGCTCTGCTATTATGTCGTATCGGGCCCTAATGAGTGCTGACAAAAACTATTCAAATGTATTCAATTTATAGAAAGTACACTATGGCTTCATTCTGTTATCAATAGTAGTGGTGTTTTGTTTAGGGGCCGGTAGCTGAATCCACTGCTCATCAATAAATGATCCCACTAGAGTCATACATTAACCTCTTAACCCCCGCCCGAAGCGAGCGGGTTTTCTACAGTTCAGCTTTACCTAAATCTAAAAGCTTCTCGACTGAGCAACAGTGCAACGTCTCATTTGTCCCTTTTTGTCATGTTTTTGTGGATTTTTGTTGCTTTTTTGTCATGTTTCCACCATGTTTTTCTCGCGTTTTCGCTACATTTATGTCACTTTTTGTTGCTTTTTTGTTGCTTTTTTGTTGATTTTTTGTCATGTTTTTGTTGATTTTTTGTTGATTTTTTGGTCGATTTTTTGTCATGTTTTTGTCAATTTTTTGTTGCTTTTTTGTCATGTTTTTGTTGCTTTTTTGTTGCTTTTTTGTCATGTTTTGGTCGATTTTTGGTCGTGTTTTGTCGATTTTTTGTCACGTTTTTGAAGATTTTTTATTGCTTTTTTGTCATGTTTTTGTCAATTTTTTGCCACGTTTTTGTCAATTTTTTGTCACGTTTTCGTTGATTTTTTGTCACGTTTTGGTCTATTTTTTGTCATATTTTTATTGCTTTTTAGTCATGTTTCCACCATGTTTTTTGTCACATTTTTGTCTCTTTTTTGTCAACATTTTTTTTTTGCTTTTCCAGCACGTTTTTTGTCGCTTTTTGCTGCATAAACGTAACGTCTTTATGTCACTATTTGTGGCTTTTTCATTGCTTTTTTTTCATTGTTTTTTGTCACATTTTTGTCACCTTTTGTTGCGTTTTCTTCCTCGTTTATGTCACCATTTTGAAGGGTTTTTTTTTGGAATGGAAAAAATGCGCTCGGTTCAGCTGGGGGCGGGGGGTAAGAGGTTAAAGTCTTGACTTCTCTTCCTTTTTTTAAATAACTTATTTCATAAGATTAACCATCATAAACATGGAAATTGACTCTGATGAGTTTTTGCAAATACTAATTTTCAACCAATCCCCCCGTGATATGGCCTCTTCAAAAGATAATGCCAAAATGTACACAATAATAAGAACATAATGACACAACAACATAATTTCCCCACCATTTCCCCCATGTGACAACCAACCCCTGGATGAGCAAGACAAACATCTGAAAGTCAAAGCTACGATCAGTCTATGATCTAAAACACAATGAGATGACCAACCCGAGAGACAACCAGCCCCAGTCACCCCTCTCTGTTTTGGTACTGGATCCTCTTTGACCTCTGATGAAGCCTGTTTCCTCTCAGGACAATGGTGGATCATTGTATTGTGCTGCATCGTGCTGCTCGTCCTGGTTCCTGTCAGTGTGGGGCTCGTGTGGCGCAGCAGGTCAGTCTCAGCTTTGATGGTTAGTCAGTTCCTCAGTATCTAACCAGGAGAACCCCTCTGCCTGCATCGTGTAGTCAGTGGGATTGTGTCCTTGGCCCAGGCATGGCTGGTGACTAACACATGTGTGACAGTGTCTGAGTGATTCTTTGCTATGTGTTTGGGTTTGACACGGAACGGTGGAGGTGTTTCCCATTTATAAAGGAGACAATGGTGTCCTCTCAGAGCACGCTGAGCTCTTCATGTTTCTGTCACGATAAACATATTAGAGAAAGTATATGAAGGATTACATGAGGATTTACAAAAGCAAAACGTGAACATTTGAATCCATGAAATTTGAAGGAAAATAAATATGCAAATTAAGCTCATCAGGCCCAAACAGCATCTCAGCAGAAACCAGTGGGAAACAGTATGTACATTCCTGACTCCGCCCAAGGCAACATCGCCTACACAAACACTGACCAGTGGCTGAAGGAGCGCATACATTAGCAAAGCAATGTGCTATTTCCAGCCCTTAGAAAATGTGTTATAAACATCGACAACTGGCCTGACTGATGATAATTTTTCAAACAGGTACAAAGCCAAGTGCACCTGTAACGGCTGCACTCAGGGCGTCCCGTCTGCAGACCTCCCAGTCACTAAACAAGACGCCTCAGAGGTTCAGTGGGACCTGTCCTGGATGGAGATGACCAACCTGCTCGACAAAAACCTGTATCCAGGGACATAGAAGAGATTTTGCAGGTTTTGAAAAGGCTTCAACACACATAAAGATGAATAATATTTATGTGCATGTAAAGTTAGGCACTGAAAGAAAGTGCTTCAGACACTGGAGCCTAAAGGTGAATAAAAAGGACCTGACTGGAAACATAGCTGTTGGTAATGGCCGATACAGGCACTTAAACGAATATTGGTCCTGGTAAGTCTTCTTACATGAACACAATGCAGCTGAATGGTGAAGAACAATCTTCAGTAGATCGTATTTGGCGATGAAGCACAATTGCCCATATGTGTATTATTAAACGTTCTATAATTGTATTTGTAATAAATGTTTGAACAAAGACATTCAGGACTTGAAAAGCTGATATTTACTATAAAGTAAATCACTCAATGAGGAGTTTCCAAAACACTATATTGGTTGACCTCAGTGGATACTTGCTATTACTCATGTTTTATTGATAAAGTTTTTAATTATTATTATGCTAATTGAAGCTAATTGTAATACATGACAGGGTGAAAGTACAGTCAATTACAAAGGAAACAACTCAAAAGTGAGAAGTCAAAGTCTGATCTGCACTTGGTACAACTGCTCCTGGCATTTGCTGTGGTTCAGCTTTTTCAACTCTAAATTTGGTTTCCTCGACTCTCTGGGACTTTGAGTCACACTGATTCATTACAGTCTTGGATAATTATAGTCTGATGAGGTGACTCACAGTGCAGCTTTGAATTTCTGTGGTAACAAAATCAACGTAATGCAGTGTTTCCAACCATTTCAACCTGACACATAAAAAAAAGACCTCTAAAATGCATCAACAAGGACAAATGTGGCCTCACAATCATGTTTTGACTGTTCTAGTCCATTAAGTAGAATTTCCTGTGGGTTTTGATGTCTGCCTCTTGTTGCTTTAAGACAATAGACAACAGTTTTAAAATTGGTCTATAGTTAGTAAATAAATGAGAGAGTGAATCGTAAGGTGCATAGTCAACGATGCCTTTTGCCCATAATTTGACAAACTCCATTAACGCCTCAGTCCAAATAAAAATAAATTAGAGATAATTTAAGATTAGAATGGAAGAATGAATGATAGAATAAGGAAAAAAGTACCATAAGGAAAAGTAATAACAAATACATTTCAACTGGGGCAGCATCATTTTGCAAAAATCCCAAATTACAATATTTCTGTCTAGTATTAATTGGACTGGATTTGCAATTTAGGTTTCAGAATCAAGATTTAGTTATCAACCGTGCTTAATTTGATCCCCTGTTTGATCTCATATATTGGTGTTTAATGAGAGTGTTCAGGCAATTGTTTTGGCCTGTTCCCCGAATCCATCGCATCAGACCAAAAGTGTTCCTGAAACTACTAATGCACAAATTAAGCACTGGTTATCAAAGCACAATTTAGTCACATCCAGGAACATTAACACTTGGAGAAGATAGAAATGCCAACGAAACACATTATGTTCGAAGTAACTGCAGTTTCCTAATTTCAATCATCAAAATAGAGACTTGATTGTGATAAACCATGGAGCCCTATTTCAACATAACCTTGTGTTCTTGTTCAGTCATTCTTTTTGTGTAAGAAAGTGTTATTGGGCATTTGATGAAACATTTGGTGAAATCTATGATAGATGATCTATGATTATTTGAGCAGCAGATTGTATTATGACCTGCCCTTTTTGATGGACTGATTTTGTTTTGAAACGGAAAGAGGGAGAGGAGCTAAAATGAGAAAGAATGATCTTTGTGAGTTAATCAAGCTGCTTTGTTGATTGTTGAACGCACTGCAGCAAATGACTGTCATTTATTCACAAGATTTCCTGCCGTCAGCTGATGATGCACTGTATGTCCTTCTCTGTAATTAAAATCATCAGTTTGGGCCTCACACTGCTTTGGGTCCATCACTTTTGTATAAGTTTTGGTTTTATTGTCAATGTATGTACGGCACTTGTGTAAAGTTTACTAAGCTCTAGCTACGTTTACCGTGACTAGAAATTCCATCACTTATTTAATTCTCATTATGCAGTGAAAAGAATGGTGTTGAATTATGGTTGGATATTGTTTTCATCACGTCAGCATTCATCATAGGGATCAGGAGTTAAAGGACTGTTTATTTATAACTTTCTGATGTAGTTTATTTTCACTCAGAGTGATTCTAAAAATATATTTCTTTGTCTCAAGAAAGAGTTTAGAAATAGGTGAACAATATCCCCATGGAGTATAACAGACCCACAAACTGCTTTTGATAATTTATTTGTCACCAAGATGACCTTGTCAGTTAAAACAGGACTTTTGTGTTGTGCTACACCCATGCGGTATGTTTAGTCATTTTGTCTTGTGAATTAATAATTATAAATAAATAAAATAAGATGTATAGGACTAATTTCTTGGCAGAATTGTGATTTGTATCGCAGAAGATGTTCACTTTCTTGTCTAGATTTGGTCTTGCCTTTACCTAATTTAGCTGAAAAGTTAAATAAAATGTCCTCTGCTTCCTCCTGTTGTGTGATAATGGGCCGCAGATGTGTCCTCGTGCTGACCATTAGCCCTCATAGCACTGCATCCACTGCCTTTTTCCTTTTTTCCCCCCTCCCTTCACAAAACTCCATCCTTGGATCCCTGCAGTTGATCGGTTCCTCCGCTAGAGGGCAACAAAACCACGCGTTCGAAAACCAGACGCATCTCGTGACGCAATCATCCCGAGACGGAAGTAAAAATTTGTAGTTAAAACACAAATTGTAGTGACATGACAAATCAAACACAATTTTGATCGAAGCATTTAAGGCTCATAGTTAAAAACGGTACGTATTTAATCTACGGCTACTTCGACATTCCCTGAACTTTTTTTAAATACATTTACATGCTCAGATATCGACGTATCTTGGCAATGTAATGACATATGCAGAGTCTATTTGTTTACAACGTGGATAATTTGGCTTAAGTGTATTTTTTTTTAGCGTTTCGTTTTGATCTTTACACTGTTATTCTAGATCTCTAATGGTTCAGTATTGTATATGACCTTTTTAATTCCCTTCTGTTTATTCGAACTGTCATGTGTCAGCTTTTGTATCATGACTTGAGCATTTCCCTGCGTTTCATCACCAGGTTTTTGGACAAATCCTCGCCCACAATTACTCGAGATGGTACGTTTTTAACATTGGAATTCATAAAATAAAGTCTGTTAATATCTAAACACTGATTATATGTGTGTATTTATGCGTATGTAATGCACCAACAAAGGCCCTTTACCTCTTTGCAGCACGGTAGAGTGAAGGTGAAAACTACAGCCCAGCAGGAGGAGGAGAAGAAGAAAGAGCGTGAGAAAAAGCTGAAGATCTATGTTGCTGCACGTGATGCCTGTTTCGCTAAGGTCTTTTGAAAGTGCTTTTTAATTTGCCTTGAGGTTCAAATGCCAACTTCTCACCCCCCTCATTCTGTCTTCTTACAACAGAGGAAGGAGGGCGTCAAGGATGAAGAGGCCCTGGAGTTAACTCAACAACTTCTGTCCTCCAATCCGGACTTTGCCACCCTCTGGAACCAGCGGCGAGAAATCCTCACGCACCTGGAGACCGTGAAGTGAGTCCAGTGTCCCTCCACTTTGTCACTCGGTCATGATATCTACATAAGTTGGACTCGTGTGGGATGAAAATGTCCCTGTGATTTATGACTTCAGGGACGAGGATGGGATGCAGAAGATTTACGAGTCGGAGCTGCACTTCCTGGAGTCATGTTTGAAGGTGAACCCGAAATCTTATGGCAGCTGGTTCCACAGAGGATGGGTGTCGTCTCGTCTGCCCCGACCCAATTGGGCGCGAGAGCTGAGCCTTTGTGATCGCTGCCTGAGCCTGGACGACCGCAACTGTGAGTCGAAGATACAGCTGCACAGTTCATTGCCAAATTACCGTTATCGCAATATCCATCATCAGAAACCACGATATATCGCAAAATCACTCAAGTTTTCCATATGAATTAATTTTATTTTTGTTTTGTGGTGAGCTCAGAGCTCAGTTTTTGTCACAATTTTCATAACTTTGTAAAATTGATTTGGTTTAGTACTTAATGTTGTGTTTTAACACCATTTGATGAGAAAACAAATTGCTCAGAATTTTTGTTTAAATTGTCTGGGTCATACTGTATTTGGTCTAGTAAGAAATTACAATAACAGGGCATTACAAAAACTTTTTTTTGTCTCATATCGTACAGATCTTTTGAGATATATCTGGTTTAACATCCATTGAATGATTTAATGGATTTTGTGAAATACTTTTCTTTCAACTTGGAGAGACAAATTGGACATTGTATGAATATTTATTTAGTGCTAACTAAGACATCGACATCATTATGTTTCATGTTGCACAATTGCGGCAAAATCTAGTTGCACCGTCACGGACAACAAAACGCCATTCTGAAACTGATTCTGACTCAGAACAATAAGTGGTTAAGTGAGTATTATGGATGTCAGGGCAGAGATGGTGTCAGGATGGAGGTGTGTTGGGTTAGGCAGGGGAGGAGAAGGTTAAATTGCAAATCTTGGATGTGATTGGCTGAGGTGGAGGCGTGGTTGCCACGGTGATAGGCTGAGGAGGAGGTGAGGCTCCTTTGGCAATGGGCAATGCTGCAGATGGGTCTAACTGGGGGAATTAACTTATACGCTTCATGTAATCGTTTAGACAATATTGAAAGAAAATATTTTGTTGTTCTGTGGATTTTGACTTTTAGTTACTGAAAACTCAAATTCTACATTGTGTCAGTCAATTAATTTGGTTCTACCTCAAATTGAATGAGAGTAAATGGTTGCTTTGCCTGCAGCTAGCTCACTGCTTGTGCGAAGAAAGCAAGATTGATCAGAGAAGGAAAATTGATTGCATTATACATTTTACATAAATAACAACAAATATATTATGATGCATTTCATGAATTAACATCCAACACATTTTTGCAGTTTTGTGACATAATCTTGTTCATTTGCATCTCTCTTCCAGTTCACTGCTGGGATTATCGCCGCATGGTTGTGAAAATGTCTGGTGTCCCGGTGGAAAAAGAGTTGGAATTCACTGATCGTCTCATCAGCTCCAACTTTTCCAATTATTCGAGCTGGCACTACCGCAGTACCCTCCTGCCTCTGCTCCACCCGGAGTCCCCTGAACCCAAATCTCCGAGCAGGGACCCACAAACCCACTCTCACCGCGTGTGTGAAGAGCAGCTGCTCAAAGGTATGAAATGATGTAATGTTAGTAATCAACAATAGGTGGCAGTCTAGAACTTTTTATGATATGAAGCACAACGTTACAGTCAAACGCTTTCTGTTATGCTTTCTGTTATGTTATGTGTATTTTATCATCATTCGTTTTTAAATGTGGAAAATGGCTAATCCTCACGACAGTTTCATATCGTGCACCCTGCTGATCATTATTGCCTGTTGTCTATATCCAACAATAATGTAATTCTTTACACTTTAACAGAATATGAACTTGTACAAAATGCCTTTTTCACCGACCCCAACGACCAAAGTGCGTGGTTCTACTATCGCTGGCTCCTGGGCCGAGGTAATTCCAGTTGTTTTGTCGTCCTGTGCTTTCTGACATTGGCCACCATTACACTGTTTTGTGCATTTTTATTTTCGCAGCAAACCGCGAGGAGATGATAAGCTGTGTGTACGTCTCTCGGGATGAAGAGAGAGTGGTGGTAGGCTTCTCAGGACCTGTCAATGTAAGTGTCTTCCTTTTTATTTGCAGAAGAACATTGCTGTGTTTATCTGGCTTGTTGCATTTTTATATATATTTATTTTAGGCAGAATCCAGTGGCCTGTTTTTGGTACTCGATGGTCAGCCGCAGAGAGTTGAGTGGAGAAGTGTCCATCCTCGTTTCAAGCAAAGTCCAGTTTGGGTATCCTTTGTTGTTGATATGTCAAATATGAATGACTCTCAGTGTGTTCAAGAATTTGGGGATGAGAGTGAATTAATGCAACTCCATGTGAGAAGAAAAAAAATCAGACAGAAAATTCTCAATTGTATTCCTTCATTGTTTCCCAGGAATCGGGTGCACAATACAAGCATTCATCCATTCAAATTCTTCCGCTTTGTCGCTTAAACATATGTCTGTGTCTTTAAGATTCTTTCACCAGACAGTCATCACAAACACATCTCAACAAGAGCCAAATATAACTTTTTACTCTACTACTGTGCGTGGCTTCACAGGAAATATGCATGAACAATCGGCCTTGACATTTGTTAAATGCAATTCATTTAACACGCTGACCCCATGTGTCTCTTATTTCCTTAAAAACTGAGCAAGTGTGCTTTTTGAACGTGACTCACCTCTTGAAATGTCCTTCTGCTGGTGTGTTATTAGTGGCATGTGTCCTGTTACAACAACAGAACCATGTTAAAGGAACAGGCCACCGTTTTTCCATACTGAGATATGTTCTTACCTGAGCTTAGACGAGTTGATACGTACCTGTCTGGTCTGTGAGTGTGCCCGTGGAAGAGCGTAGTTACTTCTAACTTCACCCTGTTTGGAGCTATAGGAATATACTGGGAAAGGCCAAATGCTAACAACATCTTTGGTCTTTTTGCATTGCTGAGGGCACGCACAAAGACCAGACTGGTACCTATCAATTTGTCTAAGCTCAGGTAAGAACACATTTCAGTATGGAAAAACGGTGGCCTGGTCCTTTAAGGCTTCAAGGTGATTTTGGAAGTTTTAGACGAATAATTGGAAGTGAGGAGTTCTTGCCAAACCGACTAAATCCCAATGATGATTTAACCAGTACGACTCAAATAGAGGGATGCAGTTTTGGATCTAAATCTCCAAATGTTTTCCTTAATCATGATTTGGAAGTGATTAACTTGCCATGTTAATCTTTTGGCTGAAAGTCCTTTTGTCTGTCTAGTGTCACCTCTTTTGGACACCTTTATGAGACAGTAATTTGACCTTAGTTCGTATGTGCTGAGAGAGAAGACGTTGAACTTTGTGACCGCGGGCACCAAGGGGCACCAAGGGGCATGTCCAGTAGCCCTTGGGACTTTTTCTAAAGTGTAAAACACTTCATTTTCTTGAATCTAATTCTTAAAATTGCAGTTATTTCGGTTCTTGTGACTCGGTATGAGTTTAAAATAAAGCTATTTTAATATAATATGGGGTCAATATCCTATAAGTGAACAGTGTATGTTTAAGTCTTTAGGATTTGTTTTTAACTGGTAGCCCTCGAACAACTTAATGCTCTTAAAGTAGCCCTCAGCTGAAATAAGGTTGGTGACCCCTGCCTTAAAGTGATAGTCTGGAAGTCAAAATGTTTTACATATTTTTTAAAATGTGCAAAATCGACCACCTGGTTTAGCATTTTGATGTATATTTGAAGTACAAATATACCAAATTAAATTTTTTTAAAGTCCCTCCTTCCCAGATTTCTTCAGCTAATCAGAGTCTAGTGTCCTACCGCGTTGACCAATGAGACGAGCGTTTCCTGTGAACCAGCCTGTCAGAGCCAATCAGGACGGGAGGGGGAGGAGCTTGATCGTTTACTTTCAAAATTCTATTCCTGCTCTCCTCATTTTGCAAACTTAGGGCTTTCTGGTCCAAGAGGGGAGGAGTTTACTTTCACATTTCACCCTATATCTCTTACTTTGCAAACTTACAGACTGTCGCTTTAAGTATCTTTTCAAGTGTTGACAACCTATTAAAGTTACAGTATCGAAGGACACGTTTTCCAAGACCGTGGGCCCCATAGTTTTCTGTTTTGTTTGAGTCTGTACAAGTTTTATAATAGAAAAAAGAAAAAAATCACATTAGCTTTCTTGTTGTATACTGTCAAGGTTAACAGCTTTCTTTTTCATTTATTTCTAATTTAGACTTAAAGCAATAAGCTGTGTGCTCTTTGTTGACGATTCTACTGATGAGCGAGGCGCGATGAATAGATCACTGAAAGGAAGCTCTCTGGTGTTACAGGTGGAAACGTCAGCGGGTAAATGAAAGGAGCATGTGTGATAGATTTGTTTGGGAAAAGGACCTTGGAGATGTTGAAAAGGTGGAGATGAAGAGTCTCGCCTTGTTGTGCACACTGAGATGAAATGTGACTTAATACTGGAGAGTTGAAATTGTCAAGTCAAGTTACTGCTTCTGTTTTTCTAATATGGGGCAGCCCTAATCCTGGCTCGTCTTCAAATTCACTCACAGCAACAAGAAGCAAACGTTTCGACCATGACCAAGGTTGCACAAATAGAGTTTTCGTATTCATGTATGCCCATTGTGCTAGTTCTCTTCAGATAGTCTCCGGCCTGCTGCGCTTGTAAACCTGAACACTCTCTCAGATATGCGATCTCCCACCGGGAACAGTAAGTGACATCACAAATGAGCACAATCTGACGGTGCACTGGAGCGACAAGCCCACTCGGAGAGACTGCGCTCTGTACACAGGTACCGCACTGTACGCCGCTGTCCCGCGTGCCATGTCGCATTAGGGGCTGCTCCACAAATGTGTTCCCTGTTTTAGGTCGGAGCGAGAGCTGGTGTCGAGACTCTGCCACGGATCAGGAGCTGTTCAGGTAACTGTCCATCAGGCTCAAGGAAACTTCATTCCTCTAAAGCGGTCGAAGCAGCATGACGTGGGTTTAACTGCAAACTCTATGCTGCGTCTTAGTCTCTTTTAGAGTTTCCTGTCCACACACATCACCAACTCCTGTAGGTTTTTGGCTTTTACTCATTATTTCTTAATCTTCTCAAAAATTTAAGTTTAAAATTCTGTCGCCACTGATCTCTATTTTACATATTAGCTCTTCACATAAAATCAGTGCTTAAAGGGATATTTCAGGATTTTTGACATAGGGCCTCATTTCCTAGTTATCCAGAGTGTTGCTGATTTCTGGAGATATATATTTTTTTATAATTCATGCAGTTCTTATATTTGAAGAGTTTCGTGGTGCTAGGCTAGCGCATTTCTACGGTATCAGCTACACTGCATTAAAAACAGTCTTACACACCCAACAGTGCACCTGAGGCAAATCAATTAATTTGAATGCCACATCACTGAACTTTTTTGTAGTTCAGAATCCGAGAACTGAACAGCTCAAAAGTTTAGCGACTGGTTTACAAATTAAGCACTGAGTGAAATGTTTAAAAGCTTCAATTGGTTTCACTGGGCGGCCATGTGCCTCTGGTGAAAAACTTTTTTTTTTTTTTTTTGTAGAAAACACCTGGAGGACTGACTACAAATGACAAATGAAATCTTAACCAGTAATTATATCTCATGGAGACATCACGTCTCAAATTGCCTCTTTTATCTCTTTACTTTACTTCATTTTTACTTATTCTTTACAAAGTTTCATTGTTTAACCAGGTGCAGTGTTAACGTGTCTCGACATGTTTTGACTATACTTCCTCCACTTTTTCTCAGATGAAAAAGAATTAGTTTTTCTGTCATTATTTAGAAACCACTCGCAGCATGCCTAATTGGAGTTTGAAAAGATTGAAAAGTACAAGTAGTTTTTCCCCCATTGTTTAAACTATTTCACAGATGTTTTCCATCATAATAGATGCAGATGATTACATGGGGTTCTTCAGATCTTTTTTTTTAATCAAATATTTTTTTTTTCCACAAAGTTTCACTGTGTAATTGTTTTCTCGTATCCATCCCACTTTCCTTACAAAAAAGAGGAACACATAAAGACAAATACAATAACACATAACAATGGAAATACAATCAATAATGCAAATATAGATATTGTATCAAGCGGTATAAAATTAAGCATTACCAAAGTATAATATGATACGCAATAATGAATGTTAAAACAAACATGTCGAGTTCTCTGGTGGCCATATCCAGTTAAACTTTAATGTTGTTTGTTTTTTTGCTTTTCGGTTTCCTGCAATCTAAGGAAAACCTATATTCTTTCTAGTTACGCACAAGACAAATGTTAACAGTCTTTTTTCCTGTAGGAGTGAACTCTCGGTGGAGAAGACCTCTGTGCTTCAGTCTGAGCTGGAGTCGTGTAACCAGCTACAAGAGCTAGAGCCACTCAATAAATGTAAGTGGTGCTAAATCTCTATTCAGACAGAGCCAGATACGATCAATGTGATCAGGGACACGAGAAACTGATGTGTACATTTCAATGGCAGGGTGCTTACTCACCATAATCCTCCTGATGAGGGCGCTAGATCCCCTGGGATACGAGAAAGAGACGCTCACGCATTTTCAAACGCTCAAAGTAAGTTCACACATCTCTATTGAACAATCAGACTGAGGAACATGCACACTATTAGGTACACTTGAATATATTAATTACAGTATTTATTCTCACCACCTGAAACCAATAATTACAGTACAGAAAAAAGTTTTCCTTACCTTGAGCCTTGCTAAAAACATGGAGATGTGTTCCTGGGGGCTGCGTTGTTGTCGCCCTTTTCTCCTGATGGATTTCCTTATAGCATTAGTTGAAGGAGCGGCCAAATGCAGAAACAAATTTGCTTATGGGCTAGAAAATAGTCCAAGTTTAATTACAGGCCTGTTAATGGCTTTGTTTTAATTCCTCCAACGGTACCACTGGTTGCGAAAGATCCCAAAGCACCAAGCACTTACAACAGAAGTGATTTTGTATAAGTAAATTATGGTTCTTTGTAAACTAAACAAGTTTTATGTGTAAATTTAGCTCTAAAAACATTGAATATGGATAAGTGGGCCTCGATGTTCTGGCCTTTGGATATTGCTGCCTTATACTATTTGTTATGTAGCTTTTGCAGCAGAGACGAGTATTTAATTGACTACAATAAAGTGCTGATGTAAAAAGGCTTGTGAGGTGGAGACTGAAGATCTGAGTTTTCATCACATATGGTTTGAGTATTTCAGAAACTGCTGATCTTCTAAGTTTTTCACTCTTAGAAATGTGCCTGACAGGGAACATATTCAGTGAGTGACAGGCCTCTGATGAAGATGTCTTGTGGATGTCAGAGCGCTCTGAAGAATGGGAAGACCACTTTATGAAACAGCACAAGCAAAAGACACTCTAATCTCTCATCTTCTCAAAGTTTGCTCTCTCAACGCAAATAAATAAGGGATTGCTTTAATGTTCTGTATTAGTGTGTTTAGTTCTCAACGGTAGAGCTTCTGCTCTGACCTTCTTATCATAACCTGAATAAAAATACACATTTTTCAACTTAATGTTAGTATATTAAATAGGGGTGATAGTGGCTCAGATGGTAGAGAGGGTCGTCTCATGAGCAGAAAGTCTGTGATTCAAATCCTGGTGCTGGCTATTGTTGTGTCCTTGGGCAGGACACTTCACCCGCCTTGTCTGTGTAAAGGTAGTGTGTGAGTTGGTGATGGGTGGTGAATTTGGCAGCCTCGCTTTAGTTTACTCCAGGCAGGGCTCCAACACAGTGTATTGAGTGAGTGAATAATGTGTAGCACTTTGAGAAACTTGTCTAGTCAAGCTTGTAAAGTGCAATACAATTGTGAGCCATTATTATTATTAAATGTTAAAAGACAGCATTTCCTCACAGGCTTCTGTTTCAATCATTAGTCAATTGACTAATCAAAACTGTCAACATTCGCTTTGAGCAATATGTTCCACCTGCTGTGACTGTTACAGCAAACCACAAGTTGTGAACCACTCCTTTATACGCATGACTTGCTGCCATGTCATTTGTTGGCTGGATATTATCTGGTGAATCAAGAGTTATTGCGCAGTGAGGTGTATGTTTTTTAAAGTTTTGCCCCTCTCTCTCTCTTTCAGGAAGTGGATCCTATGCGCTCCGCCTACTACAGTGACCTTTGCAGCAAGTTCATGATAGAAAACACAATTCTCAAAATGGAGTACGCCGAAGTCCGAGTTTTTAGTATTTCTGACAAGGTCAGTTTGAATAATGTAACCCAGGAGCAAGTCTAGGGGGTGGCTGGGGAAGCTCCAGCCGCCCCTTGAATCTCAGAGGGGCAGGTTATTAGGAGTCGATAACAAGTTCAATTAAATGTCACTTGTATCAGCAAACATGAACCAATGTGGGTAAATGACCTGGAATAAGCACTAATGTATGAATGCAAGTTAACCAAAAAGCAGACATTTTAGTCTTTTATGTCTGCACTGATCTGACCTCTTTCATTTTGCCTTATACTCATATTTTGACTTTTTTTTTTTTGACAGAATCTGACTACGCTTTGTCACTTGGATCAGCTTTTATTGGTCACCCATATCAGCCTGTCGTCCAATCAACTGTGCAGACTGCCTCTTCAGTTCGCCATGCTGCAGTGCCTGGAGGTACAGCGCTCTGCGAGATGAATCTCAGTGTTCCCGTTCTTATCTTTTCCCAGTTGGTGGTAGTAAAGCAAGAAGAGATTGAGTGTTTTTTTCCATTGTGTCTTAAATGGTTTCTTCACACTTTGCAGGTTTTGGAAGCCGAAAATAACTTGATAGAAAAGCTGGAAGGACTGTATCACCTTCCCAAACTCGAGGAAGTGCTTTTGAGGAATAATAGTATCCTTTGATATTGATAATGGAGCTCTTCTGTTTAAATATTACCTTTGTGTGATATCATGATATATAATTAATCCAAGGTCAATGTCAATCTTAACATAAGTGGACACATATATTATGCATTTTAGTGAATACACATTATTCAGGGGGATTATTCAACTTTGCACTTTTTATTTTTTTGAACCATGTTTTAATATGTGATCGTGACAGCAAACACATCGACAGAGGACAGATAAATGGCAGTAGTAGTATATTTTGGTAATGCTTAAATAGTGCAGTCGCCAGGAATGTCCTGCTGAGTGATTTCGGAACACCTCTTTAGGATAGTCCTGGCTCCTATTGTGCAGCTTCCTTGGCTTTGGAGTATTTCGCTTCAGGGAAAACCAGCATGATCATTTATCCCTAAAACCGTTCCCTTGTGACTCAAACACATAATCAGCCACGAGAGCTTCAAAACAGCCTCTCCGAGGAGCCGCTGCTGATGACTATGTAAGACTTGTCATTTTGGGCACAAATCTGGTGTTTGTAAGGGCTTCATTTTCAGCTTAACTAATGGCTTTACTTCAATGTTTTTCCTGTGATGAAGTTGCCAATTTGGGACGCTGCAATTTGAGTTTCATTAAGAGGGAAAACGACTCTTAACAACACATTATGTCCCCTGCATGCTCTGCTTCCCCCGGCGCACTTGAGGAGAATTAATAAGGTGGTGACACTGAGGGCTGCATTCAAATAGTTGTTTTTGTAATGACTGTTGAGTTACAGCATCCTCTTCTCTATATTTAGGCTCCCCACGAAATGAACTCGTGCGCCTTCGTCAGATTTTACATAGTGCTCTGACATTTGCAGTATGGGTCAATGTGTCACATCGGCTGTTTATTTAGAAATGCAATTTACCACATGCAATTATAAAATAGTTATTGCATTAAGCAAAGATTTATTTTTTCCCCTTTGGATTAAATAAATGCCCTGAGCTGGACACAGTCTCAGCACAAATTACTACTGTCATCATTTTGTTTTTTGGGGCGCCAGAGAGTAGAGCAGGTCAACATGTGACCGGAGGGTCGGTGGTTTAAATCCCGCAGTTGCACATTGTCGTCGTGTCCTTAGGCAAGACACTTCACCCACCTTGCCTCCAGTGCCTGTGTCCATTGGTGTGTGAATGGGTGAGTGAGTGGTTCCTTGATGTAAAGCGCTTTGAGTGCCTAAAGCTGGTAGAAAGGGCGCTATATAAATGTGACCATTTAAATCCTGGGAATAATTTTAAGCAGTAATAATTTTAACTCTGGTTCTGAGGCATTTTTATATTTGGGAACCTCTATATTAGATTTTTACTCAAGCATCACCTTCACTGATGCCTTAGTGGCCGTATTCAGGTTCAATGTGATTATACTCCTGGATGGGGAGCAGGATTGCACTTTCACAAAACCACACATTACAAAATGTTGCATTATCTGAACACTTTTAACATATTTTTTACCTGCCCCATCTCCATTAAATATTACAGGCCTTTAAATGTTGTGTGATGTGTCCTGAAACTTCCTGTACTTATAACTGTTTCCTGTCCCCGTTTTATTTCTATGTGACCCCCAATATATAACTATATTCTATCCTGTGATTGTGACCTTGCTCCCGACATGCTAAATGTTAATTTTCATTGATTACGCTGCTCAGAAATCTCATCCTTGGCCGATCTGGAGCCACTGGCCTCGTGCCCCAAACTGAAGCACCTCGATCTCCGCGGCAACCCTGTCTCTCAGAGCGACGGCGTGGAGGCGGAGCTAAAGGCCCTGCTGCCCAATGTCACCGAGCTGCTCCTCTGACGGGGCAACTAGCATCACCTCTATGTCCTTCACCTGTGCAAATGTTGTTTAAATGTGCGTTTGGATGCAAGTGCGAAAGGGCAGTCTTACTGGAAATCGTGGTACTTGGCGCCCGTGTCCTTCACAATGCCCTGGTTGTGCGTCTACATGTTTGTGTGTGGATATGAAAGAGAATTCAATTGATTGCGTGACATTGTGAAAATTGCCATGGTTGAAAAGATATATGGTGCACGAGGACAACTGGCATCACCGTTTTGTCTCTCACTTGTGCTTGTGTGTGAGCATGTTTGTTTAAACTGTCATGTGGGGACTCGTCTGTTCAGACAGCCATTAATAGCTGGGGTTTTCAAATGGGGGACTGAACTGGGCGTCCCAAGAAGATTTCAATATAATACATGTTTAAACTTATTATTTAATATAATTTTTTGTAGCATTTTATGGACCTTACAATTCAGTTGCACGCAATGTTTCCTTGTATACGCAACAGTGTAGAAAAAATGTTTTTAAACAACAACATGGTTAGATGTGGATACGGCTAGGTTAAGATTTAGAGTCTAGTTAAAGTTTGGCTCCAGAAAATCAATGTACAAAAAGTCCCCACAAGACACAAGTCGTGTGTCGTGTGTGTGCAAGCCTGACAGTGAAAGAATAAATATGTGGCAAGAGACTTTCTTTATTTTCATTTCACAATACAGGGCAACTTCTCTGAAGACGCTGTATCTGCCCTTCGCCTTTGTAAATGTAGCCTCTGTGTGGAAAAGAATGCTCACGTCTGTTCCTTCAATATGTCACAATATGCCCATCACCGGACCGCTCCTCCTGAGGGGACACAGGGGCAGGATCCACTGACCTCGTACTGCCCCGCTGTCAGCTCTGCCCTTCACCTGTGTGTAACTGTGTGAATGAGAAAGATCATGTGACTTTTGTTTGTCTCGTCAAAACATGTCCAACCCCTCTGTGTTGTTGTTGAGAATGGATATTGACCGATGCGGCATCCACACAGGCTCGTGTCAATAAACGGGAACACTGTGTGATAGTAGAGTCCAGGCATTTCAGTTTATCAGCACGACATACTAGCCTATATAGCACATCGTATTTCTGTAATGCAAGGAGATTTACATTTATTGAACTTCCAATTCGTCCAATATCCAGTTTTGGAACCCGGACAAAACATTTTAATTGGGATTACAATCTGTCAATCTCTCAGGAGTCACCACCATGGCAAACCAAATTTTTTTGGTGGATGCAATTTCTGAGTGTTGACTCACCCAACCTCATTACTTCCAATTTATTCTAATCCCTACAACAGAAAAGTAGTTGACAAAGTATTTCTAGTCTTTTCCATTTACCTTTCAATTTATCGAGGTGGGCCTTTTCTGCTCTGTCTGTGAGAATACATGAATGCTGCGTGAACACAACTTGCCCAAAAGCATGCGAACGCTCTGATAAAGAAGTTAATTGACTGTAAAAGACCGCAAAGAAATGATGGCTAATTGCAGCTACAGGCTTTGAAGTGATTTCATCAAGAGCTCACAAGTCGATAAAAGCTGTGCCTAGTGCTTTTACACACATTTCATTGAAAATTTGGGGATTTAGAGGGATTTGGAATGCATCAATCAAGCATGGCATTATGGCTACCTGCAAAAACGGTGATTAATATACGGTCGTTCATTTCCCCTGCTGCTTTATAAGTTGACGTGTTATAGGCAGAAAAAAAAAATCGACGAGCTTCAAGATTTAGTGCATTTTTAAAGGATGAAATCAAGAGCCAGAGTAAATACCAAGTGGTTAAAAACGAGTAGGCTACACTTTAATGTGAATTGATCAAGTTAAAGCTGGGGTGCCCTACTTCTCGTAGTTGTAGTGGGAATTTATTTTTGCCATCACAGAGTATGTTGTGAACACAGCAAAAACAGCTCCACTTGTTTACTGAGTGATGGGAGATTAGGAATCTAAACGAGTGCAGTTTGTTTTGGGGTGGTCCTCCCTGCTTCACTTTGCCACCGCTCAAAGCTGCACACGGGCATAAAACGAGCACGTGAATCATTGGCTTGAACAATTTGGATGCGCAGGAAGGATTGTTAGAAACTAAACTGTTTTGTTTGATCAGGAAAATTCAGGTGCCCTGCTTTAATGTGAGGTTCTTATTGAAAGTTAAGTGTAGCACTTAGAGAAAGGGTTGTAAAGCGCAATACAAGTGTAAGGCATTATTATTATTATTATGATTACATCGTCAGAAAGTAGAAGATTACAAGAATCAAAAACCCTCTTGCCTTTTATTCTTTCAGAGAATACCTGTGGCATTTAAAGTGATAGTCTGTTCCTCCCCTCTTGGACCAGAAAGCCACTCCCTAATTTGGAAAATAAGGAGAGCCCGACCAGAATCTTCAAAAGTAAACAATCAAGCTCCTCCTTCTCCATCCTGATTGGACCTGACAGGCTGGTCCACAGGAGAAGCTCGTCTCATTGGTCAAAGTAGTCTCCCGCCCCGGGGATTCTGATTAGTGTCTGAGATCAGTAAAGCGATGGACTTTAGACATTTTTATTATGTTATTATTATTTATAAACAATGCCCTCTCGCGAGTGGCTCGGGCACACGGCCAATGAGTTAGAGTTTGCACTGTCCTTTCGCCAGACACAAGATCTGGCCCTTAAACCTACAGACTATCACTTTAACTGTCTTTATTTAAATTTTTTCGGTATTCTATGCTTCCTCAACGTGGTCCGACTGTTGTGATGTGTCGTTTATCAGCTGATGCTCTTGAGCATAGGCGGCTTAAGAGGGCGATATGTACTACGCCCTCTGCTGCTTGTTCGTCTCAGGAGATGAACTTTATCTAAACTAAATTTTGCAGCCGGTGGTCGAGCGGTCAGGGCGGCTGCCATGTGCTCTAAACACTGGAGTGTCTTGAGTTCATGTCCCTGCTTCTTGTTACTGAATGTCTCTCCCCACTCTTCACCCGGTTTGACTCTGAGCTGCCCTGTCTAATGAAGCCTCATAGAGCTCTAAACATGGTTGGCTGGTTTACAGCAAAATAAAGACTGCAGTCGATTCAGTTTTGATTAAACTTGAAGGCCCAGCAGGTAGTAATAATGTTATGCTTGACTGGTGTAGATTATAGCTATTGCACATATTACCACTGCCTTTTGAGTCACTTTCGATGTAGGTGTCTGCTAGACGTTAAGTGTGTCACACAGTGGCACAGACTGATTCATCTGACGTTTTTGTTCGTTGGTTTATTCCTATTGTTTAAAAGCATTAGACAACAACACACCTCCTCAGTTATGTTTGCTTTACTCATAGGGATTTCTCTGAAAGTGTTGGGAGTGTCAGTGTCTTAACAAAAAACACAAGACTGCATTTATCTCTTTTAAGATAATAAACAATAATTAAAAAAACGTCAATGGCCTTTTTGTTGCTTTTACTTTCAACTCGATGTTTTAACTGTCTGTCCTAGTTCTCAAAGCAAACAACAGGAAAAAGCTCAAATATGACTGGGCCTTTGTGCTGTCTGACATAACCAGTTTGTGCACTTAATTTTTTCATTTTCTTCTCATTGTGCGGTGAGTCAGTCGCAGTGACTTGTTTGTCGGACAGTAGAGGGAGAGCCACCTGCCACTCAGTTTCCGATTTAGGAGATAATTTTGGCGCGCTTCATTCATTATTGGGCCTTATTTTTGGATGATCCATTCAGACTGGAAATTGTGTGGCCAAACCTGTGAATAATACATTCTGCTGGATACATGAGGGGACACTGAAATCACTGTTGAAATGGTTACGGGAGCGAGCTGACAACATGCGGCGCTACTATTTGAGGCCCAGCATTTGCTCATGAATCCAGAGTTTGGGAGTTTGATCACAGCTGTTCAATACCTATTCAAGGGTTTGGACTTTTCTTCCAAACCGAACTCTCAACATCATGAACTGAGTACAAACACAGTCAACTATTTCATATCCCATTGTTGATATTGATTTGGTTACTGTTGCCATGCCATGACATAATCTGCATGCTCTCTGGGGGTCATTAATCAAAGTGTGTGCAAGGCAAGCTAAAAAATAAAACATGTTACACTTAATATAACACTTGATGTCACCTGTATAACGGTCTTAGGCCCCGAATCTGGCGTGTAAATAAAATAATAGATTACTCTGCTGATCCACTTTTGCACTTGCTTTGCACATGAGCAAACACTTGGCAAATGACCCCCTAAGTATTTTTAATGTTCATGTGACAAAACCAATGTGTCCTGAAAGAAATCCAAGTGAAAATACCTCTGATGAACATAATAGAGAGGAACAGACTGTCTTTCTTTGGACATGTGATCAGAGCAGACGATAGTTTGGAGAAAAACCTCATGCAAGGGTCCACGGAGGGAAAGAGAGGCAGAGGAAGACCTAAAACAAGATGGCTTGACAATGTGCTGGAAAAACTGGCTCTGAAGAACTGTCTCGCTACAGAAAGAGACAGGAGGAGATGGAGATGCCTTGTCGATTTGGTCACCAGGGGTCAGAGTCGACCTGATGGATGAAGAAGAAGAAGAAGAATGTGACTGTGAGGATCAAGTGGTGGTCGAAGAGGTCATGTGCAAATTGACTTAGAAAAACTTAATTACTGGGCTCAGGATAAATGCACTAAACACCCTTGAAAGTAAAAAGAGTAGAACTAGCATATACTACTAGGTCAAGGTACTATTAGGTACTATTAGGACATTGATATCATATTTATTTTCTGTAAAAGATTCAACAATAGATACCCAAAAATGTTGCTTACAAAATAATTGCAGGTTGCAATGAAAATAGTTGGATCTGCTGAGATTTCGTCACTCCAAGTGATTTATGAAGACAGTCTTGGCACTGTCCAGGAAAATCCCCTGTGACCCACAACATGCGCCGCACGGAGAATATGAAGTGTTGCAGTCGGGAAGGCGCTTCAGAGCCATCGCTTCAGTCCCAACATCTGTGGCACTTCTCAGCCGTATATCATTTTTTAAGTTGGATGCTTCTCGGACACTTTTTTTTTGGGACACTGAAGATGTGGCACTTTTTGTTCAGTGTGAATGTTCTGTATTAGTTATAAACTAGAAATGTTTTGAAAGAAATATGTCGTGAAAGACTCAAGACATATTTCTTCCTTCCCCCAACCTCAACGGTCATCTTGTATTCATGTTCTGTTCAAAATAACACTACAATCCTTCCTTAGAAAAAAAGATGTGCTTTTTCCTTCACCTTTTTTCTCCCAGTGTCCCTTGCTCTTTGCTGAGTGCTGTGTTGATGTACAGTATCCCATGGGGCGCCTATATCTGAGTGTGAAACACTGCATTAATAAGAAATTGTATTTCCCTCGATACTGTTTGTGAACGTTGTTAAAAGTTTTGGCTTTGGGTCAAGCGGCCTCTAAAGAAAATGAGAATAAGAAAAAATGAGATTAGTAATTCGATGATAATTTAGAATGACTTGAATATAACAACAAAAGCTGAGAGTTATGAACTTCCTGAACCGAATTAAACTGATATAGATTAACATAGACACTTCAGTCAGTCTCTCTCTATAAATACAACTGCACGGTACATGAGAACATTGATATAAATAGCTCTCCAGTAACTCACTATTGAAAAGCAAAGTTGAGCAGATTCCAAGATGCGACTCCAGAGTGCCTCCTACTTCATCTATTTGCATGTTACACCTAAGGCAGGGTCAGATTACAATAAAGTATGCCAGAAATATCTGTGCTATGGCAATGGGAAGGCGTGTCCCCGCTCCTCCAAGTCTGAGCACAAACTTTTTAAAGTCATCTTGTGTGTTCTTGCCGGAGCTGCAACTCTGCCACGGTCTGAAGCTTTCCTGACTCCGTCTCTTCTCCAGTGAACTGAGTGAGTGGGTTTCGGCTCTTTCCTACATAACCGAGTGACAGACGTGGTAGCTTTTTTTTTAAAACTCTTTTAAGGGGCAAAATCAGTAGCTTTCATTTTGTAGTTCCTCTTAAAGACATGACAGGAATGCTGACCGGACTAACAATGAATGGGAGAGGAAGCTACGCTGACTGTGACTTAAGTTATTTGTTTGAACTGTGTTATAAAAGAGCTTTGAGCATTTATATCAACCTGAGCAATATAGTCTGCTATGGTATTGTTATAGTGCAATGTTTCTGTTGTTGTCTTTTATTCAATAAGGGCATATACATCAATCTTTCCCAATCAGGGTCCCCATGGACACACAGGCACTTGGCAAGGTGTACTTATGAATAATAATAAGAAAAAGAAAAGCCATTTAACTTCATCGATATTCTGCACCACAAATTAAGTTGGGATTCTCAGTATGTTGAAGAAAAACCCACTGGAGCCATAACAGGTGGTAATCATGCTACGGCAATACAACCACATTACAACTTTCTTCACAGTTGTTTTCAATAGTTTTTAAAATAGAGCAAATGTTCATTGTGCATTTTTTCCCCTATGGGTCACTTGACAGCATTAAATACCCGGGACAGTGATGTACTGTACACATTTATCTTGGATTGGGACTGGCATGAAGTGTACTGTGATGTGGTAGTGGCTGGATTTGACACCAAAGGAAAACACTGTTGATCTATATTTATTTAAAGGGACAATGAACATAAAAATGTAAATATGACGGAATAAGCCAAGCAGATAAAAAATAAAAAGGCAAACAGTGTTCAACAATACAGGCTTAAAAGAATATCACTCAAGAGATCAGACATAAATGAAAGAAGGCTGTCACATGTCTGGTTCCTACCATTTGAGATTTGTTAAAAAAACAAAAAAACAAAAGTGGCACAGTTATCAGCTGAGATAAACCTCAAATAAACCTAAGGCAAACCGAAAACCTAAATCAGACTAACCCAAAGGCTTCAATTTCTACAAATGTTCACGTGTTGCTTAAATGTTGTGAAGCACATTGATAATAATCTATATTCCCACTGTTTATAAAATGCTGTCTTTATGTAACCATCAGTGAAGCTTGCTTTGTCCATTTTGCTGCTTGAACTTTGACCCCTCTCACCCTGGGGGCGGCTGTGGGGATATCAGCACCCTCCTGAGGCCACATCACAGACTCCCGTCTATAACACACTAGTGCATTATACTAGATATGCTGCTCACGTTGTAATGGCAGTATACACCACGCATACTGACACACTGTGGCTGCTAAAATGAAAGGTTCCCGACACGTGTTCCACTTCTATATAGTATTTAATTTGGCTCAAAAACCCAATATCCACATCCACATGACACGGTCAAGAAGAATTGTCCTCAATTAACAGCACCTGGTTACATCAGGCCACGCCTTATATAGGCCCAGGGGGGACAAAAGAGACACAGTGCCATATAGAGGCAGGGAGTTAAATAACAGCAACAACTCATAAATGGCTCCTACAACCGGCCCCTAATTGTGTCTGTGAGAGCCAAGAACAATTACAAAACTTAAATTATGGAGCCATTGTACCGTGTCTCAATATATCAAATCAAATGTGGTTCAACAATAAATCAAAAACAATTCAACATATGTTCACTTTTATGTTTCTCATGTCATATTCTACATCTACGTTTTACAGCCCTTTAATCAATCCTTGCATTGTCCAACAATCAAGTAACCTTCCATCGCTTTCTCTTAAATTGTGTTCTCCTTTTAAGAAAGACAACAGTTTCTGCTTTGTTTTTGCCCAACACAAAAACTTCATCTTTCTTGATCCATGGCAAGGAAATCCAGTTGGAGCTCTCAGAGCTCAGCATGATGAGCCGTTTGTCCTGGGAGGACATCATGTTTGCGCTTTCCCTCCAGGTTCCATGGATGCAGTTGTCATCAAAGACCCACTTGCCGGCCCCTGTTTCGTTCCTTGGTTCCACCAGGGGAGGACAGTCAGATGGAAGTGTGGAGTTATTTTCCCCAGAGGGCTCAGAAGTGTCTTGCTCGTCAAGACTTGCTGGATCATCAGGTGTTGTAGAGGACCAATCTTCTCCATTTTCTTTGTCAAACATTTCAGACATCACATCTTCATCTGGTTCACAATTGAAATCCTCAGTGTCGGCGCCGTCTTCGAAGTCCAGCCATAACTTTATTCCACTTAAAAACTCAGAAGAGTTTTGTGTTGTTGAAGTGAACCAGTTGCCATTAACTCCCCTTTCATGGTCAGAAAGAGAGTTCCACAGTTTCTCTGCTTCATTTGCAAACCCTTTAAATCGGTCATAAAGACACCTGAGAGTCTCTGTACATTCGTGCACCATAGCTTTAATAATAGAGGGTTTTAACTCTGATGCTGCATTGAAGTATATTTTAACCTTTTCCGCCATGTTGGATCAACCAGTGTGTAGTTCAGGTAGGTTGGCTACACACCTGTCCAGCCAAGTGCAGCAGGGCTGCTCAAACTCAGCTACTTCCCAAAGTTCAGCATGTGATTGTCCAAACGAGCAGATTGCATGCAGGTTGTAACAACACAACTGCAGCAGTTCCAAGTTCCAAGTTCCAAGTCCACCAGTCAAATCCAGATCTTCCAGGATTGAGATTCTTCTTGACTAATGTAATGGCAGTATACACCACGCATACTGACACACTGTGGCTGCTAAAATGAAAGGTTCCCGACACGTGTTCCACTTCTATATAGTATTTAATTTGGCTCAAAAACCCAATATCCACATCCACATGACACGGTCAAGAAGAATTGTCCTCAATTAACAGCACCTGGTTACATCAGGCCACGCCTTATATAGGCCCAGGGGGGACAAAAGAGACACAGTGCCATATAGAGGCAGGGAGTTAAATAACAGCAACAACTCATAAATGGCTCCTACACACGTCATACAAGGACCTTTGACCCTGTTTGGACATCACGTGTGGAAAATTTAAATTACTTCTTTTTTTACCAATAAATACAGCATTAATTTTCCAAAAAGGTTTTCCACAATTATGTAGTGGTGGTTTACCTGTTGGATTTAAAATCATTAAGAGAGAGACTGAGCGTATTTAAATCTGCACATTTAGTTTTGATTTGAAGTTAGCTCCCAATTTTTAAGCCCTGTTTTTTTTTTTTTTTTTTTTTCAATTACAACGCAGTTTTGATGGAAGCAATATTTCTGCTTTCATTTCACTAAACTGTAACACTTTATTGTACACTACCTTGATACATTGTGCCCAAATAAATAATAAGTAATAACTTGTACCTATGGGTTAGATACACAATGGAATAATATGTATTTGTAGTTTGTCGGTACATAATGTAATAGGACATAACTCTAACCCTAACCCTAAGAGTCTCGTGTCCTATTACATTATGTACCTACAAAGCACTAATTCAAGTTATTCCATTGTGTATCTAACCCATAGGTACAAATTATGACACATTATTACAGAGCACATTACATTGTACTAAATTTAGTTGGGTACAATGTATTAAGGGACTGTAAAATAGTGATACCCACTGTTTCAAAATTACATCTCCCAAGAACAAAACAAATGTACATTTAATTAAAGTTTTACAATTTTTACACAAATTAGCAACACGTGTGTTTTACAAATTCTCAAAACATTTCCAAAAGCTTAATTTTTTATTGCACATTGTATTTTCAGACGTTTCATTTTTCATTTTTAACGGAGATTTTCATCATTGAAAAATTCCTCATAAATGTACAAACAAAGATGAGCTTTTGCTGTGAGCAGCTCAGCTTTACAAAGACATGACTGTAGCTTTACCAGCTCGTCGCCTGGAGATTTTAACCTCTTAACCTGTTAAGAGGTTTTAACCTCTTAACAGGTTTTAACCTCTTAACCTGTTAAGAGGTTTTAACCTCTAAGAGGTTTTAACCTCTTAACCTCTCTTAATCCCCACCTTTAACCAAGAGCATTTTTTTGTCGTTTAGGTCACTTTTTTTGTGGCTTTCTTGTAGATTTTTTGCTGCTTTAGTTTTCGTCACATTTTGGAAGGGTTTTGGTCGCGTTCTTGTCTTTATTAATGGCTTTTTTTGGTCATGTTTTTGTTGTTTTTCATCTCATTTTTGTTGCTTTTTCATCTCTCTTTACTCGTGTTTTTGTCTCCTTTTTTTGTTGTGTTATTGTTGCTTTTCCGGCACGTTTTTGTCATTCTTTTGTCACATTTTGGATGTGTTTTTGTTGTGTTATCACCTTTTTCAATCCCTTTTTTGTCGTGTTTTTGTCATATTTCGCTTCTTTTTCATCATCCTTTAGTCGTTAGTATAGTCCAAAATGTTACGCCGTGTCCCTTTAATGACAGCTCTAGTAACAAAACATGCCCGTTTTGTTCCACTGCAGTATTCATCAGAGCTATAGCATTGTACAAATGTTGCTCATACCCTGCCACCCTAAAGAAAACCGTGGGATTTTATGGGATGTTGTAGAGGCTGATTCTGGAGTGGTGTCCCGGAGCGGGGGGTGGTCCACTCTTTAGATGATTAAGTGATGAGGATCTGAGCTCAAAGCAGCCTCACTTATCGGGCGGCTCATCTCCCCACATCACACGCTCATATTCTGTACTGGGACTCCTTATCTCTACGTGATTTATTCAGGACATTATTGAACACACAGGAGAATATATAGCCTTGGTCGCCCCATAAACACAACAGCTTGCTGTGCTTCATAATACGTCAAATGCAAAGAGGCAGAGTTTGCTCAGACAATGCCAGAAGAAATGGAAAACTTTCTGGGATTGATTAGTGGTCCATAAAAAGTGATCTGTGACTCCTGTTTAAGGAAGTGGCCTTATTGGACATTTGTCAGGACCCATGGATTATGTTTTAAAAAGAAATCAATTCAGCAATCCAGAAGAGACTATCAGGTATTGCTTGATATTGTGTTGTTTTATGAACACAGTCGATCACTGGCTCCAAAACTGTGGTAACCGTCTCCTTAGTGAAAGGGTACGTTAAAGGAACAGGCCACAGTTTTTCCATACTGAGATATGTTCTTACCTGAGCTTAGACGAGTTGATACCAATGGGCGCTGGCTGCTCTGCTTTATGACCACGACACTGGGGGCCGCCATTGCACCGCCATTGCTGTAGTACCTCCATATCGCCACTAGGCCCCCATTGAAAAGCATTGGAGTTTAGACACCTTAAAAACAACTTTAACGCCTGGTTTCAATTTTTTCAACACTAGACTAGGCTAGATATTCCTCCTGAGATAACGCTGGGTTAATCACAATATATGAAACCAGGCTGGTTTTCGTAATATGAATTTTTGAAATCTCGTACTTAATGAGGCTCGGACTGTTAGCATTGGAGCAGCGCGAGCTACACGTCACGCAAGGGCCGAGTCTACGGTGAAATTCCCGCCCGTAGGCCCTTTTTAGGAACATGCTTCATCAGAGCTGGGGAGGGGGAGTCTGTAAATCCACCATGAATTCCCCCACGGCCGTGGTCATTCTGGTAAACGGGGAGGAGTGAGCATAAGACGTCCATTATTTTTTACAGTCTATGGTTGATACGTACCTGTCTTGTTTTTGTGTGTGTCCGTGGAAGAGCAAGGTCGCTTCTCACTTCACCTCTGTTTGGAGCTATAAGAATATACAGGGAGAGGCCAAATGCTAACAACATCTTTGGTCGTTTTGCGTGACTGAGCACACGCACAAACACCAGACAGGTACGCATCAGCTCATCTAAGCTCAGATAAGAACATATCACAGTATGTAAAAACGTATAGTTCAGGATAATCTGAATACATTTAGATTCTCTGCAACAACTGTATGCAAATGTTATGACTGAAAAGACGGATATGTTTGGGAATAAGAATATTGTTTACATGTAACAAATAAAGCTAATGTAAATTTAATCTAGTGCTATCAGTATTTGACACAGTGTTTTTTGGTTCTTCAAAGCAAACCCCATAAATGTATGCTTGAGTTTTAAAATAGAATACATTTGGCATGTGCTGCATTCACGGACAGGGTTTTCAAGTGTGTCGGAGCGGACCCAGAGCCTCTGGGGAAACATAATTGCAAAGGTTTCGAGACCAGTGCAGCAAATAATATACTAACCTCTACTAAATAAATCAACATCAGACTGTTAAGGTAAGTCTGCAGTAGCAACACTACAGCAGCAAGAAGTCCTCCTACAGTACTTCGTCAACCAAAAAAGACAAAAAAAAATATTAGATTAATCCACCAACTTGACACAACCTCACAATCTGAAGATGGATCCCCGGGCGCTGCACCGTGGCTGGACTTTTTCAGACTGCAGAGAAATCATTTCTTAACGGGGACAATGAAGTTACCTTTACATACATTTTCACTTGCCCAATGCAAAATACACATCAAATGTTTAGCTATTGTACTGAATAAGTCTCTTAGAGCAGCCTGAGCTGAGCCCATAAATCCTATGGGTCTTGTGCTCCAAAATACATGCAAATCTTCTCCCATGCCTTCAAGTTGAATTTACAGGCAAACCAACCGGATATCAAAGAGTGATTGATATCCCATTACCGTTTCATGTCTTTTATTGTTTAGATGTTTTTCTCTTTTTTTACTCATCATCTGTAATTATGACGAGCAGTCCCCATCTTTCTGTCACCCACTCCATGTCTGTGTGAGTTCTTCAGCGCTGGGTCCATTTGCATTTGAATGAGGAAACTGTCTGTGAGCTTCCCGGGAGCTAGTTTGTCCACTGTTAAAACTAAAAGAAACGCTCGCCGAAATTGAGCGCAATTTTCAACATTTCTGTGGTGAGGTTACATCGGAGGTGTCTTGTTAAAAAAAAAAGAGAAGAAGAAAAGTCCAGGAATAGCTCTCACATTTTGGAGGTGGCACCGGGCGATTGTGGGAGAGGCGGAGGATCAATGCGGCGCAGTCAATAGGAGTTTGATCTTTGTCAACACTACCCAGAATAAGTTTTTGCGCCTATAGCAAGCCTTTAGCAATTACTTTTCCATTAAGCCCATATGAGTAGAACGTAATTGGCTTAAAAATCTAATCTTGTAAAGTCACCTTAAAATGAGGTCACTGTTTAACTGCCACTGGACTATATCCAAAATCTATACCTTATTACTCTTCCAAATAGAAGCTACATATTTGAGAGTTGGCTCAAGTCTCTCATTTGCAGGTATTTACATTGATATATTGCTAATACGTCTAACTGCGGCATGTTTTGCATCTATGAGCAACAATTATCTCATCATTTCTATTGAAGATCTGTGAGCAGCAAAGGAACATGAACTAAGCTTTAAACAATGAGTCATACAACGTCAGCAACAACTGCAGAAAGCAAGAAAAAAAACATCATCATGTAGAAGGAACATCTTTCATCTCTCCAGACTTTGATTTTAAGCTCTTTCTTCTGTTAACACTATGTAAACAGTTATAGCAGCCCATTAGAGATCCACCGTGGAGACAGACTGAGTCATAGCCCAGTGGAGGAGAGTCTGGGGTCAACCTTATTGTTTTTAAAAAACAAAATAAACAAAGTAGGGGCACTAAATAAAGCTCCTCAAGTACCATTTAGTCCACAAAGTATAGCTGTGAGTCAGGACTGCCCCGAGCCAATTTGGTGCCCTCACAAGATAAGGCTTTTGTTAATAAACAAATGACTAAATTGATTAATTAAATTTTTTATTTAAAAATAATAAAAATTAAAACTAGAAATGCAATGGCTGCGCCATTGCGATTGACTGCGGAATTGCGGGAAGCAAATGCAGAAATTGCATAAACTGTTCAAATTGCATAAATAGCTTAATTTGCATAATCGTATTTGCATAAACTGGTAAAATGCATAAAATGTCATGTTGCATAAACTGTATAAACTGCATAAAGTGGTAAAATGCATGAATGGGTTAATTTGCATAAATTATGTAAATTGCATAAACTCTTTAAAATTCATAAATCCTATATGGCATAAACTCTTAAGTTGCATAAACACTTTAAAATGCATTAACTGGTTAAATCCCATAAAGTGGTTAATTTGCATAAATTATAAATGTTGCATAAACGTTTTAAATTCCATAAACTGGTCAAACTGTTGAAAGTGCTTCAATGGCAGAAGCTGCACAAATGGCTGAAAGGCCTGGAGTCTCCCCATTGGCTGGATTCCCACATACACACCAATGCAAAAATTTCAAACTCTCGTATAAAAAAAGTGGAAAACTGCAGAAGGCCAATTTTTTCTCAAAACCCACAAGTTGCCTAAGCTGAACATGCACAAAGTGCAGAAATTGCGTAAAATGCAGAAAAAAATGCAGAAAAGCATGGATTTGCCGCAGCCCCATTATAAGTCAATGGGAAAAATCTCCGACATTTTGGCCGATTGCGGAAAAAACGTAAGTTGCAGAAGTCCCAAAAGTAATGGCACCCTTCTCCTCAACATGCGGAACATTTTGATGCATAACTTGTATAAATTGCACAAAGCATGAAGGTGCTGAAAGCTCTAGAAAATCAGGAAAAAGATGGAAGAGGAATAATAATAAAGAACATGAAAACCAATAATTGACTGCGGAAGAATTCCGCAGTCAATTATTGGAAGATATATAAAGGGAAAAAAACCTCACTAATCAATATTGATTGTACTTTATATCTATTTATATCTAATTAGTTTTCCAATTGCCAAATTTACACTTGTGTGTGTTTCTGAAATGTCATTACCCAGATTTTTTTGGTTCTGTTTTTTGATGTGAAAAAGCTTAGTTTTATTTAATTGACTGCGGAATTCTTCCGAAGTCAATTATTGGTTTTCATGTTCTTTATTGATTGACTGCGGAATTCTTCCGCAGTCAATTATTGGTTTTCATGTTCTTTATTATTATTCCTCTTCCATCTTTTTCCCGATTTTCTCCAGCTTTCAGCACTTTCATGCTTTGTGCAATTTATGCAAGTTATGCATCAAAACGTTCCGCATGTTGAGGAGAAGGGTGCTATTACTTTTGGGACTTCTGCAACTTACGTTTTTTCCGCAATCGGCCGAAATGTCTGAGATTTTTCCCATTGACTTATAATGGGGCTTCCGCAAATCCATGCTTTTCTGCACTTTTTTCTGCATTTTCTGCAATTTCTGCACTTTGTGCATGTTCAGCTTCTGCAACTTGTGGGTTTTGAGAAAAAAATGGCCTTCTGCAGTTTTCCAGTTTTTTTATACGGGAGTTTGACATTTTTGCATTGGTGTGTATGGGGGAATCCAGCCAATCAGGAGACTCCAGGCCTTTCAGCCATTTGTGCAGCTTCTGCCAATCAAGCACTGAGGCCATTTCAACAGTTTGACCAGTTTATGGAATATAAAAGTTTATGCAACATTAACAATTTATGCAAAGTAACCACTTTATGGGATTTAACCAGTTTATGCATTTTAAACCGTTTATGCAACTTAAGAGTTTATGCCATTTAGGATTTATGCATTTTAAAGCGTTTATGCAATTTACATAATTTATGCAAATTAACCCATTCATGCAATTTACCACTTTATGCAGTTTATACAGTTTATGCAACATGACATTTTATGCATTTTACCAGTTTATGCAAATTTGTTTATGCAATTTCTGCATTCGCTTCCTGCATTTCCGCAGTCAATCGCAATGGCGCAGCCATTGCATTTCTAGTTATTATTCCTCTTCCATCTTTTTCCCGATTTTCTAGAGCTTTCAGCACCTTCATGCTTTGTGCAATTTATGCAAGTTATGCATCAAAACGTTCCGCATGTTGAGGAGAAGGGTGCTATTACTTTTGGGACTTCTGCAACTTACGGTTTTTCCGCAATCGGCCAAAATGTCGGAGATTTTTCCCATTGACTTATAATGGGGCTGCCGCAAATCCATGCTTTTCTGCACTTTTTTCTGCATTTTATGCAATTTCTGCACTTTGTGCATGTTCAGCTTCTGCAACTTGTGGGTTTTGAGAAAAAATTGGCCTTCTGCAGTTTTCCAGTTTTTTTATACGAGAGTTTGAATTTTTTGCATTGGTGTGTATGTGGACCTGTCGCATTAGTGTGTATGAGGGAATCCAGCCAATGGGGAGACTCCGCCTTTCAGCCATTTGTGCAGCTTCTGCCAATCAAGCACTGAGGCCATTTCAACAGTTTGACCAGTTTATGGAATATAAAAGTTTATGCAATATTAACAATTTATGCAAATTAACCACTTTATGGGATTTAACCAGTTAATGCATTTTAAAGCGTTTATTCAACTTAAGAGTTTATGCCATTTAGGATTTATGAATTTTAAAGAGTTTATGCAATTTACATAATTTATGCAAATTAACACTTTATGCAGTTTATACAGTTTATGCAACATGACATTTTATGCATTTTACCAGTTTATGCAAATTAGATTATGCAAATGAAGCAATTTATGCAATTTGAACAGTTTATGCAATTTCTGCATTCGCTTCCCGCAATTCCGCAGTCAATCGCAATGGCGCAGCCATTGCATTTCTAGTTATGATTATTATCTATTCTGTTTAAGACAAAATAAAGAACTTGCGCAACCATAAAAGGTGTGCAGTACAGTTTCTTAGAGGGGGAGCCTCCACCTCTGATGTTCACAGCGATGTTACACGTACAGCTCCCCAGACACGAGGAGAGAATCAGGGCTCGTTGGAAAGCTTGAAATCTCTCATTTCCAACTGACCGGAGGTCTCTGCCATGTTCCACTCCAAAGTTATGTCCGAAAGTCTGCAATGGACTTCATAGGATTAAAAAAATTAATAGAGGCCTGGAGCCAGCCCTGGTGAAAAGTCTTAGATTGAAGAGATCAGTGGCACCACCTCAAGAACTACAAGAGCTATAGAGATGGACCCAAAAGGGTAAGCCGTGTGTAAACTAAACAATCAAACAACCCTAAAGCATGAATGAAAGCATCATGAAAATGAATAAATCCTAAAGTTGTACCTGAAGGACCACAGTTTGAGAACCACTGTATTACAATAGACAATTCAGAAACTACTAATTCCAACGTACAGTATAAGAATTTGCCTCAAAACAGACTAAATGACAAAAAACCTTTTGCCAGCACTAAACTGGATGGTAGAAAATTGTTGTGTGGATATTATTCACCACAATGTTAGTAGGGGTGGAAACCTCCTCACGTTTCGATACGATACGCGATACATGGCTTACGATAACGATAATATCACGATACTTACGATACGTCACGATTTTTGAAGAACATGCTACTTTTAATCTTTATTTTATCATACTACATATTATTCATCATTTACATTTCTTTTCATGTGCCTTTTCTGTAAATGATCCCTGACTTATACACTGAATATGGGTCTACAGATTTGTCAGTGACTTCATTTACATTTAAATAAACAAGAAACCACAGTCCTATTTCAAAAGGAATGAATCAACCCCAAATTAATCTTATTTATAATTATAAAGATTATCATTATAAGTAATATTTGTGTGACAGTGTTTGGTCCAAGTGCTTAAAACTGTAGAGCTGCCCTCTGCTGTTCTGACTGAATTCTTGATCATTCATTCATTTATTTATTAATTTGAGAAGCAAAGTATTTCAAACATCTTTTACAAACAAGACTATTGTGCTCAAAAGGAGTAGGAGGAAGTTCATTATCAATATTAATTGCATGACGTCATTAAAAGTATCAATATTGGAATGATAAGTGTCGGTATCGCATCGTCCCACAAAATATTGCGATATATCAGAAAATCGATATACTGTCACACTACCAAATGCAAGTACTTTACAGCGCTGAGAAACGGAACAGGATTTAAGATACCGGGGATAAGGTCAGATAGATGTTCCTGTGGGCCAGAGAATGATGCGTTTGCTCTTGACTCAATGCCACTGGTGTTAGCATGGTTTCACATTCATTTCCCATTTAGTAACCAGGCCCTACTTAGCTTTCAAGTTCAGACAGCATCGAGCACTTGAAATTGTTATCGATCAAAATCCAAAAACACAAACTCCACCAGAAAAGAACTGGCACAGTTTAGGATCACTGTGCCTACTCCTTACAAGAAAATAAAAAGTGTATTTAAACTCATAATGCCACACTTGTTTTGATGGATTGTGCATTTACTCTTGAACTAGAAGCCTCCATTTCCCTGTAATGTTCACGGGACTATTGCTTTTTGGCTTTCCATTTGTTTTAGATCAATTTCCTGCCTGTGACAACCCACCAGGCGCCCCAATGACGAAATGCTGTTTGCATCTATTTTACACTGTTGTGACAAAGTGTTTGGGAGCCTTACATATGACAGGGTAAATGCTGCTCGTGCCGCTGTTTTTGTTATTCGAGGCACACACTCACCTCCCAGAAAGTCTCTCTCTCTCTCCCCCCCCCCCCCCCCCCCCCCCCCCCCCTCCCTCCCTCTCAAGCATAAATCAGCACCAGCATCGAGTCCAGATGTGTCCTCGATGCTATCACACCCTCCCGCCGCTATCTCTGCACTTAGAACTGTACGCCGACAAATTAATATTTATACCACGTCGACTTTTCCCCCAAAATCCCCAAATCTTCATTCAGGCAGGATTATCCAAAATGCTTCACGACAACAACAGCGCATGATCTGCTGCCGCCGTGCACGCAGTGGTGCCTAAAAGACATCGAATGATTTCTTTGATGGGTTTCAGGTGCATGGCTTTTTTCGTGCAAATGCCATTTTAATGACTTTTTCATCGTTCAAAAGGTACAATATTTTGTTTTGATTCCTTAATTTATGTGGTGATGCTCACAGTTAAACCCATCTACACAGGCAAGACTGCATTGTTATTATGTGATGTGACTATCAGAGCAGAATGTACAGGGTTCTATTTAGACTGGAAAAACTCATTCCCTCTGGCAGTGATCTTCAACTGGTGTGGCATCGGGACCCACCACCACCAAATCATAGTTATTCTAGCGCTTTCAACAACACTGAGATTGAATCTGTCAAATGGCCCCAGGAACAGGAGTAATTTATTGTATGACAAATGGTCTGTACAGGGGGGGCCCATGAGACACATTCCTGCCCGAGGCCCCAGCAAATCTGTCCACAGCCCTGAACAACATCTCCCCACAGATTATTGCAATAGAGTTTGAAGCATTGACAAGGAAATGTTTTCCTACTGCTGCCAGTTATTAAACAATGAAAGACGGTAGCGCAGATGGTAGAGCAAGTCGTCTCATGATCGGAAGGTCAGGGGTTCGATTCCCACCTCCTGAAAGTGTACACTGTCGTTGTGTCCTTGGGCAAGACACTTCACCCACATTGCCCCCAGTGTCTGCGTACATTGGTGTATGAATGGGTGACTGGATCCTTGCTGTAAAGCGCTTTGAGTGCCTAATGTAGGTGGAAAAGCGCTATATAAGTTGAGACCATTTACCATTTACCATCTTCAATGGGAAATCTTTGCGACCTACTGAAAATGGTTTCCTGGCCCACCAGTTGAGAACCATTGCTCTGATAGGATTTTCTCATTGAAGCGCTTCAGCTGTAGGGAAACATCGCGGTGAACATCGGTCACAAGTTTGTACACCTATTTTATGTTGCAGATTATTTGCACATAATTTCGGAACCGTATGAGATTAACCTGGCTTTAGCCATCCAAAAAGTCTGGTCAATTAATCATTTCCCTACATGTACGTTTGCCAAAGGAACAAGCATTAATTGGCTCAAAATAAGAGAAATTAACTTGAACGCTTAAAATAAGACAAAAAAAAACCTGAAATGAGACAAAAGGGTCAAAGACAAGAAAAATCTGTCTAGTTCCATTGGCAATCTTGTTTCAAGACGAGTCAAAACCGTATCAAAAACAGCATTAAAAGTCTTATTTCAAGCACTTTTAAGTCATTTTTGTCTAAGATAAGATTTCATTTTTTCCAGTTCGGCAATGGCGGCGGATACGAAAGTAAAGGAAGCTCTTCAATCCGTTCTGGCTCAGCTCCCAAATATCCAGAAATTAAAACTGAAGCCTTGGAATGTGCAAGGAATGCTCCCAAGAGTTATGATAGCTGCTTCACTCACTCTGGCGCATTACATACGTCACGACCAAACGCTAGCGAAAATCGAGTTTCACCCCTCCCACCTGATAATGGAGCTCAATTGTGAAGGTCGAGACCTTTGTACAAAGCGCAATGAGTACGAGGGTATATGGTAAAACCAGGCTAGTTTGAGATAGAGACGTTTTTTTGTTTTGGAATCTACTGATTTTTGGTTTTTCGAACAACCGTCTGAAGTACTTACTAAACATGAATGTCCTAAATAAATCAGCCCTATGTCCCTCATACAACAGTTCAACACTGACACATTTAGAACCATCACGTGATTATAGAAGATAATATCAGAAGTGCATATCGGCATTGGCCTTAGAAAAACCCATATGGGGTGATCTCTAGATATATTTCTGTGTATTTTTTTTTAAACCTTTACTGTAATAATAAATGTTTAACTATGGACTACTTGAGAGATATAAAATTCAAATGACATAAAATTCAATTACTTAATTCCAGCTCCTGAAGATGCGCATAGCCGTTGTGTCCTTGGGCTTCACACTTCACCCAGCTTGCCTCCAGTGTCTGCATACACTGGTGTATGAATGAAAGAGTGAACAGCACTGTATAAGTTGAGACCATTTTACATAAAGTTTTGGATGATGTTGCCAGCAATAAAAACGTGCTCCTCATGACCAAATAGACTGCTTTTTTTGCCGTGGGTCATCAAAAAACAGATTTGGATGAGGACCTAACCTCTTTAAATCTCATACTGGGCTGCCTTAATTCAACGTCTCCATGGCGACGGGCAGTAAAGTTACAGGCAGGTCTTAGGAGAGGTGAGCCGCTCACAGCAAAGACGTTTTTCAACAATAAAAGTGTCTGTAATAAAATAAATGCTTGTATTTTATTCTATTTTGGGGTGAAATGTTACGCGGCATAGCATTAATGATTTTTTTTTTTAATATACTTTAAAAGCCCTAAAGTGCAGTGAAGGAAAAAAAAACACTTCAAAACAAAAGCCAGCAGTTTCTTCATTCTTGCGGCATTATCCCTCACACTCATTTTTTGGCTCGCCTCTGCGTCCGCTCATAAACGTTTTGACAAGCGTGCATAATAATACAATTTCCACGCGCGACATCACAGGGGATTCTTGTTTGATGCTAAAATTGTGCTGTCACCTATTTCGTAATATCGCTCAGAGCTGTAAGTAAAGTAAAATCTCATTATCAGTTTGGAAATAAATAAAACATGTAGCATTAGCGCTATGGGTGATAACCCTGTCAGGAATGTGGGTTGATAAGTGGAATTAAATGTCACCCATGCCATTTTGGAAAAAGTTCAATCTCACACTTTGTATTTCTCTAAGTGATTGCCGGTCTAATTGCTTTCCACCTCCAGAGTAAAACATCTCCAAGAGCCTAGAGTCAGATCCCATTTGGGCCTTTTGAGTTAAATGATGTCTAAGAGGAGCTTCTTTGCGTCATGCACAGTATTTGAGACATATTCCATGTATAGAGCTCAGAATTGTACCATCAAAATGCAATGAGACCTGAGAAAACTCACCAGATAAAATAAAGATGAGAAAAGTGCAATGTTAAAAGAACTTCTAGCACTGTAAAGTACCAGTAGTATACCGGTAGCCTTTTCTTGTGAAATCTCCTGTTCCCTTTGCGTCTGTGTGGGTTTCCCCCAGTGCCAGGGGCCATATGTCCATTCTGAAAGAGCACAGAAGGGCCACTGGCTCTGGGGGCATCAGTCTGGCCTCTCTATTTTCTCCTTAACCTCTTCTTAAGTAAAAATGTGCTGGAAAAGCAACAAAAAAGTGACAAAAAGTGACAAAACACAACAAAAAAGCCACAAAAATGGTCAAAAACATCACCAAAAATGTGGCAAAAACACAATGACAAAGTAAAGAAAAAAGCCACAAAAAGTGACAAAAAATATTTTGAAAACAAGGCAAAAAGCCACAAAAACAGTTAGAAAAAGCAACAAAAAACAACAAAAATATGACAAAATGTATTAATCCGGCCCCCGACTCCCTGAGTATGTCAAAAAAAGTCTCTAGCCCATTCCTGTGCGGAGTTAGGATAATTTAACTAAATAACCAGTTTACTCATTCCAGCCACTAGGGGGCAATTTGAATATCTAAAAAATAATTCCACAGGTGTCCAGCAGAGGGCACTGACATAAGAGATCAGAATATAAACACATTATAGCCACGTGGTAAATGAAGCTTACCACCACAGAGCGTGGAGAGAATGAACAATGACTAAAGTACTTTGAGAAACTTATGACACAGACTTGTAAAGCACAATACAAGTGTAAGAAGTTATTACTTTGGTCACATTACATAATGATGTTTTATTTGAAAATAAAAATAAATGGAAATTAAAACAAAGTGTGACGACTTGATAACTATTTTTGCAAACCACTACAGTGAAACAAATATGTGCCTGCCTCAAGTGTTGATCTTGTGGATATAATAGTGGGGACGACTGTGCAGGCGAGTCATCTCTACTTCACAATGAGGCATTTTGGTCTGGGTCATGCAATTCTATGTAATAGCCAACCTGGTCCGGCCCCCCATCAAAGTCAGGAACAATAATGTGGCCCCCAGAGAAAAAAGGTTGAGGACCCCTGGTCTAAGCTTTCAAATGAGGCGTTACACTGCTGCTCTCCGGTTGAGAAGATTTTAGATTTTGGTAAAGCCGAACTGAAGAAAATGCGCTCGGTTAAGGCGGAGGTTAAGAGGTTAACAGGCTCGGCTGGTCAGAGTCCAGGGCCGTTTTTCAGTCCCAGTCCGCCCCTGCTCGGCTCTCCAGGAGCAAATACATGCAATAAATCTCTCTTGGGCCATTACTCTGCAGAAAAGAGCTTCCGACATCTCCGTGTGTTTTCCCTGAATGAATAAAGGTCAAATAATCCCTTCATCAGATGTGCTCAACTACAAACAGAACATTGGGATCGAGATCGACCTCTAGATTTCTATCCATTTGTGATTAAATGTTTCAAAGATTCAAAAGATTCAAAGATTTTCATTGTCAATTCATTGAATCGAAATGTTCTTGGTGTGAGGGGTGGAAGCACAGGGAGGGCAGGGAAGGGAGGGAGTTCAGCCTCCTGAAAGGTTGAGTACTCCATGCTTTACACTAAAGATCCATTCTTACGCTCAGAACACATTCACGGCCAAGGGCAGGACAGGCAACTTCAGGTCAATGAGCTTTACCGAGCTTTGTCGACTGTAACAGATTAATATCGAGTAAAAATGGGCTAACCTACAATTTAAGTACGTTTTAGTTGTTTGAAGTATTAGTATTTTTTGGCACCATTTTATAAGTGATTGACCTGCTCTGTCTTCATGCTTTTCTTTACTTGAGTTGGCTAAAGGCTAATGTTCTTTGTTCTTCCTCAAACTAATTGCTGGTCTAATTATTTTACCCCTCCAGTGTATAAACCTGTAAAAGTCTTCTTGTGTAGCCTATGCCAGTTCCCATTTGGGCCTGTGCTCGTCTCACTAACCTTGTCCTGGATGTCGCGCGCTGTGGCAGGATGCCCGTGGAGAACCGGCTGCACAGGAGCACCTCCACTGTGGGTCGCTTTCCAACCGTGGGCTTTGGCGACGACGACGCGCCAGGGGAGACTCGGGAGGAAGAGGAGGGAGAGGACAATGCGCAGGAAAATGCGTGTCGCCGGTGGTTACGGAAGGCCTGTCCGTGCTGCTTCCGTAAAACCGTGGACGAGGACGACCTGGCGAACACGCTCGTGACCGGACTGGAGGAGAGCGATGGCAAGCCCGAGACAAACGCAGGGGATGATGATGGCACTGAGCTGGATGGTATGTCACGACAAATCAAAGTTAAATCATGAGCTTGAAAAACTCCAATAGATTACAGTTCATGATTTCATTTAGCGATAATTGTAGGCTTTTCTCATAGGCAAACTATGCAAGGTGCGTAGGGCCCCGCGTCGCAGTCAAACTACGTTGTTGTTACACTGATTAATCACGGCGTTGTTAGGGGCCTATTTTGTCTCAAAGATGAGTTGAAGCCACACGGTTCTTATGCGCACAGTTACTTACAGTGACCCTGGTTCTCTGAATGTGCACAGTCTAAAACGAATTAGGCTACTCACAGGCTAATTCTCTGTGGTTGGACAGAAATAACTGTCCGGTGCAGGTTTCACTTGGTTTTAAGTCAGCGGTTCCCAAACTGTGGGTCAAGGCCCAGAGGTGAGAGAATGTGACCATTTGCCATTTACCATTTTAAAAAGTTGGGAAATAGACTAGAAGTAGTCCTAAATCCCACTGTGGCTTAGTGGTTAGTGGTTCTCACACAGAGGGACGGGGCCTGAATTGAGGTCATTATTTTCCACTTCTGCCCTGCACTACTGCACAGTGGAACCGTTTTGACCACAAATGGGTTCGCTCTTCGTCGAATAACCACGTGCTGTAGGGCCCCCGTGTGGATTTTTGCTTAGGGCCCCAGAAGGGCCAGCACCGGCTCTTTGTAGACTAAAGTGCAGACTTTGGTTTAGATTAGCAGCCTATTTTCTGCTGCTGCTCTACTTTCCAATAATTAGATAAGCACCAAACAATAGCAGTGAATCAAGTGTTTGCAGCACAAACACGATGTCATCACAAATCATCTGCCTCATAGTCAGTTTATCTTGCCAGTTTACCCAGGCCTTGGACTGGCACAAAAACTATTGCCAACTGATGGTTATATAACCCTCTGTGGCTTGAAGCACTTGGGCATCTGAAATCAGATTTGAAAGCGAAACACCAATGATAAACACATCCACACATTTCTCATGGCAGCAGAAGTTATGAAAATCGAGGGTGAGCGATTGCAATGTCTGACGTGATTACAGGAGTGATCTTAATACTTTCCAGATTGCGATGATTGATGACTTGACACACTTAAGCTCAGAGTTTGGGTGTGCTTTTTGAGGACACATGATCGCAATTTGTCAAAGTGCTCTCCTCGTGTTGTCATATGCCAATATCTTTGACTGTTTTCTCTTATTTGAATAAAACACAGTTCAATTTTAATGTCAAAATGGCTCTTTGTGTTGTTGTTGGCAAATTGCTGTCTTAACCTTGTCTTGACTTGAACATGTCGTCTTTGTTTCATCAGCTCCAGGGCTCAGAGTGACTTCCATAGACCTCATGAAAGCCAAGGCGGGGCAGAACCGCAAAGAGCACCACACGGACCAGTTCCAGAGCGCGGACTTGATCATTCGGAGAGGACAGACCTTCCAGATGTGGATCACTTTGTCTCGACCCTTTGACCCCAGCACCGACAAATTCCACCTGGAACTCAAATTAGGTCAGTCCTTGCGGTCGTCAGAGAATAAGAAGCTTTTGCCTGTGATCTTGATAGAGAGCAGGATAAGGAGGGTCAACCAAATGCCATCCTTCTTCTGGAGGTGAATGTGATAGAAATACACCAACAATATCATCATACTACTACTATGACTGTTGCTACTACTTAAAAGTTAATGTTTCTCAAAAGTACAGCTTTGGGATCTGCCACGGTACAAATGCTGCGTTCCAGACCACTGGCAACTGGTAAATTTCCCACCTCCGACTAGAAAAGGCATGGAACTCTGCTCGACCTCGTAATTACAACTTGGAAACTCGGAGATGATCAAAGAGGTCCGACTTCAGATTTGAGAAGCCTGCACAGTGAAGTGTGTCTGAATGATCCAGTTTTCACTTAACCACTCCACAAGCAGAGGTGGGAAGAGTAGCCAAAATACTGACTCAAGTAAGAGTAAAAAAGTACTTAGCATTGGCTCTAAAGTGTACATACGTGTTTATTTGGCTGGAACAATCAGAGGTCGGATCTTGTCAAGTGGAATTTTACCAGTTGCTTGGAATGCAGCAAAACAACATTAGTACAAAAATAGAGAAAATAACTACTACTACTACATTTTACTACTATCGGAACATAAAGATGAAATGTTAAAGTATTATTACCAATACAACTCCAGGTATTATTGCTGATATCGATGCAGGCCTACATCACCAGCTATGTGACAATTACAGTGGCTGACTTTCCGAAGATCTAAAAGATGGTGGTTCAAATTATTCATATAGTCTGGGCTCACATACCGTAGGCAGCAACATATGAAGCCACTTAGTTTGGAAACTGCCCGGGTGCGTAAAAATCCTCCACAACTTTACTGGTGACCTTGACATATAGCAGAATGGGTTGGATCGGTCCAAATGCCAAATGCCTTGTGATATGTCCCTAACACAGTCACTTAAGCTCCTTCTCTCCCATCTCTCATTTCCCTCACGCTGCCTTCGGCCAAAAGACGGCACAACTGGGAACGTTTACAACACGCCGGATATAATCCGTTAAACCTCCTGCTGATTGCTCTAATTTATAGTCGTCTGCCAATATTTACCACTGTCTTGACACTTGTTTTCACGTGCTTTACCTCAGCCTATAGTCTTTGGAGAGTAAATACATACATAGTAAGTCGATTTTGTGAGATTATAACCATATTTATGTGGTAAACAAAACAAAATGCGTCATGATCATTACACAACGTCTAATTAAAGCTTCCTCTGGACTGTGAATTTGCACAAAATGGCAATAAGGTCAACAATTCCTAACCCTATATTTTTTTATTATTATTTTTATTGATACATAAAACAAAGCTTTCACACAGCGCATAGACAAAGGAAAAATAGATGGGGGTAATAAACATAGACATTTGATGTTTGGGGGCATGAAAGGTTGTGCATGGTGTTTGATGTGTGGTGAGTGTGATGAGTAAGTGCAAGATATGGAGACAAAAAAGAAAATCAAGTGATTGAAATAATAAATCATGTGAAACAAATCATAAGGTGAGCAAAGTGACAATAGTAACAAGAATGTAGTAATCATAATATTAGTAAGGGGTAGTGATTGAACATTAGAAAGAATAAACATTCAAGAAAAAACAAGCAAGAAACCCTCAAAAAACAGATAAGACAATTAGGTTTGGGCGATGTCCCTTTAATTGCCCGTTGACGATGTTTACAGTGAACCACCGTGATGGAAGATGATATCGTCCATTTCTCATTATAAGCATTTTTAAAGATATTTACATAGCCTATATATGCTGCATATTACTATTTATGTTAGGAAAATGTGAGATTGCAGGATAAATGGATTTAAACTAAACATGATCTGAACACAGTCATGGAACACGAATTTTGCAACAGAAATGTGTTAAAACTCGTGCGTAAAAGTCTGGGAGGAGAACGTCGGCTCCTCAATACCAAGGCTCTTATCACACTAATACAAATGTAAATCAGAGCTTATTATTTGCATTTGATACATTTTAACGAAATGTTTAAGAAACCGTGGGTGAACGGGACAATATGTACACGTTTGCGTCGTAGCTTACGTTTTTGAAGCCGCTCCACGCGCCGCCCGGTCCGTGAGCTTGTAACTTCGTACCTCCTGCACCGCCTCTTTCTCTCCTCTCTCTCTCCTCTCTCTCTCCTCTCTCAGTCCTGAGAATAATCCAAACCCATGCGCGCCTACGCTAGCTCCGATGTGAGAGCTATCTCGTCATTTTAAAACGGTTTAAGTTTCTGTACGACGCAAAGCAAAACTACGCGGTGTTAAACTCTGAGCTGTAGAGAGAGAGAGCCCCGCGCGTCAGAAATAGAGCAGCTGCGTCTTTACTTTAATAATATGGCTTCTGGCAGGCTACTGACACTAGCGTGCATATTAGTTATATCCGTGATTTAATTTACAGTGCAATCCCTGCAAAGTTTGTAGGTTTACAAGGCCTACAGAAGACCAGTGCGTATTTCTGACAGGAGGGGGCGTGGCATCACGATGGTGGCTCTCCATCGTGATGTTGCTCATCCATCACGACATCGGCACAACCCTAAAGACAATTAAGTTGCAACAAACAACAAGAATCTACAACAAAGAAGCATAAAATAATCACAATAGTATCATTAGTAGGGCTGGGTTTACCAGTCTGGTAAAGCATCGAAAGCAAGAACCGAAAGAAATACTACATCTTTTTATTCGATGCAGTTGGTCACCAACATTTAAAAGATAAACTTGTGAAACACAAGTTGGATTTTTTTTCTTTTTTAATGGGGAAAAATGGGGGGGGGGGGGGATAAGAAAAACTTGGAAAGTGTTCAGGTATCGCTATTGAAAACGAAGTGTCATTATAGTAAATTAATGATACCCAGCCCTAATCATTAGCTTATTATGTATATAGAACTAGTATAAAATTGTATATTCCAAATTTATATATATCTTCTTCTTCCTCTTCCTCTTCTTCTTCTTCTGAAAGCTCTCCTTGCAATAGCTATAACTTTATTCAGTATTTTGGAAAGAAATCTTGTGTCTTAAAGGCTATACAACTGACAAGCAATGTCCCAAATCCAAAAAATAGTGGGAGAAATATTAAACCAAGGAGGATCAGTGAAAAGGACTTCTGAATTCACTTGCTTACCTCTATCTGTTATTTTCTAACAATATAGTGAGATACTGCAACAATTTCTGCTAACCCTCGCCAATATTTTGTTTTGCCAAAATCGATCCACAAATTCTAATCAGGAGCCAGCTCTGTTTTGGCTGGTCTGATCCATGTGGGAGAGAGGAGGCGCTGCATGCAATTTTAATGCTGACACAATGTTCTCCTGCTTTTGTCTTCTGCTGTGTAGTAATTTAAAGGGAGACAGGCATGATTATTAACAGTCTAGATTAGGACTTTCCAATATATCGCCACATTATTGTCATCACAGTATTAGGTGATGTGAGGTGTGAATAACACGCAAGAAGCAACAATATATTGCAAACTTTTTGGATAACAGGCGAAAGCAAAAAAGTACGGTAGCTCCAAAATGTGAAAAATGTTAGTCATGATTCACCTTGTTTTGGTTAGTGCTGTTTTTCAATTAGACAGGTCGGACTTCAGTAACATGAGCTGCAAGATCAGATCAGTGATCACTAGAAAAGGTTGTAGACTCCATCACTGACCCATTTCTTTTCAAATATTATGTCCCACGTGATAACATTGATAAAATATATTTAAAAAAAACCCATCAGATTCTTGACTATTGCAATTTCGAAGCGCTTCGATAGAGTTGGGGGTCAGGTCAGATTTCATTCGATACATTGGGACTGATAAGTTCCCTCATTTCAGATGTCTTGGCACAGTCTGTATCTGGGTTCATTTCAACTTAAAGGAATAGGCCACCGTTTTTACAGATATGTTCTTACCTTAGCTTTGACGAGATCATTTACCTGTCTGGTCTTCACGCGTGCCCTCAGTCATGTAAACACAGCAAAGAAGATGTTAGCATTTAGCCTCTCCTCCTCTCCTCTATAGCTCCAAACAAGGTGAAGATAGAAGCTACCAAGCTCTTCCACGTTTTCTCTATTTAAATATGGCTACATGAATTGTTACACGATCCAAGTAGTTACACAAAATTAAACAATGTGTGTTTTCTAAGTGGATAATAATAATAATAATAATAATAATAATAATGCATCGGTTTTATATTGCGCTTTTCTGGACACTCAAAGATGCTTTACATTGCATTATTCATTCACTCCATATTTGGTGGTGGTGAGCTACTATTGTAGCCACAGCTGCCCTGGGGTCGACTGCCATCGGCCCCTCCGACCACCACCAACCACTCACTCACTCACTACATTGGCCAGGCTTCCTGGTGTTTCCAAACGGACTCCCATCCAAGTACCGACGAGGCCCTTCCCTGCTTAGCTTCCAAGGTCTGATGGGATCGGGCAGAGCAAAGGCGGTAATACCAGGAGTACTTCGACATCCACCGTGCAGTAAATATCTTCACTTTACTGCGCGGACGCCGAACTACTCCTGGTATTTTCACGCCTTGCAATATAGTTCCTCTTTTTATCCGCTTAAAAAATCCACATTGTTTAATTTTGCTAAAGCAAGAACATATCTCAGTATGTAAAAACGGTGGCCTGGTCCTTTAAACTGGCACATTTTCCCGTCTTCTCAGTCAAAGTAACAGTCAATGGTTTTGTTCACATGACATCAGGGGCACGTCTACCTTTTTTTTTAGGTTGCCCAGTTAGTGGCACCTGTTTATGGCATTTTCCCCATATGTGTTATGATTCGGTGATGTTACCTGTTCACATGTTATAACGTTATAATTACAACGTCCTTTTGTTTACTTACTAAAGTTTATTTATACCAGGCTGTTAATACACTGTGCAGACTTGGTCCTCCAGCCGCTTCTTCTATGTTTTTGTTTCTTCTTCGTGTGACCCTTGACATGTATACATTCTGTGTTTGACCGCTGCCTCTTGACCCTTTGCAAATCCGATATTGGGAAGAGATCAGTCATCTATTGTAATTCCTGCAAGAAATGCGGGGAGATGCTAACACTGTCTTCTCCCCTTTAGTTTGGGCAGGATCTATCGGCACATGCTGATCACATTTTTATTGTTGTCTGCTCGGTACAGTTTAGCTTTTTTACTACGAATAAAAAAAAACATTCCCACCTCCTTGTGATCTCGGAAGTTAGGCAGGGTAGGGCTTAGTTATGGCAGACCCCCGGGAATTCTAGGAAGCTGGTGTGAGCAAGTGGTTGGTGGGTTGGTGGGTCGGAGGGGCTATACAAGTAAGATTCCTTTCCCTCCTTAATAGGTTTCACAGATATAGATTTAAAAACAAAAACAAACCTCCGGGAAAAATGGAGAATAAAAAAGAAAGAAGTTTCCATGTAACTCCTCCAAACTCGAAGCAGGAGCTTTTACCGTCACAGAATTGGCTGTAAACCTGCCGAATAATAAGCCCCATGTCTTTCATAATCTGTGCCATTCCCACAGACTCCCCAGCTACGGCCCATGCCCCGAGTTTTCAACATCACACTCGAAACCAAGGGAGAGATTCAGGGTACTATTGCTATGGTTACAGTTTGGTTGCTATGTGAAAGAGACAGACAGATGCAGCATCCTCCCGGCTGCAAAAAACCCCAATTGGTGAGGCTGCTCTTGTGCTCCCTCTGTCACCTCCCGTTTACCCACGCTGCATTGCTCCCGTCTGTGCGTACGTGTTGCTGTGTGGCTGTTGTAAGGGGCTGGTAACTGTAGAAGACATATGCAAATATAGATACTGCAATTACAGCGCTGTTTGATCACAAGTGAAGCCTGAAAACTGCAATTACTGTGTCTCCTACAGCCGTTTACTGTATAATACCTCATGGTCTATAAAAGATACATGCAGACAGGAGTGTGGGTGTTTATAGAAGTGGTTATGTTGCGTTAAACACTTCGGCAATCATTTGGTTTTCGAGGGTTATGCAATTAATAAGATTTTAATTGAATTATAATTAGGTCAATTAGACTAAGAGCAATTCTAGGAAAGACCTTAGAAATTGTGGCAGTGGAGACACAATGTTAGAGATTGGCCTCCCAATTTACCCCAAGTGTGGTACCTGGGCCATTGTGGCTTAGAGAGGTAAAAACAAAATAGAACAGACAAAAGCGGCAATAGCTGGAGTACGTGCCGTGGGATTCTGAGAGTTGTGTTCCAGATCGCGTCCGTTTAATTTGAAACAAGCTGCTTGACAACAGTGAAGTGTCAATTTCCTGATCTCCGTTTCCATTCAGAAGCAGTTTGGACGGGACCCACGGCAAATGAGCAGCTGCCAAAAAACGGGTCTCTGAAACGAGAGCCCTGGAGCAGGTTAATCATCACACGGGCCCCCCCCCCCACCCCCAGAGTCTGCACCCCCCACTCCCCCCCCAACCCAAATGCATCTGTGGTTTTTGTGGGACGGTTCAAGAGTAAGTCCCACTCATGGCCCGAAGTGCAGAGATTTATATAACGCGGGACATAAAAGTGAGAGTCTTATTATTGTCAGCGGGTCCTGTTCAGCAAATGTAGTGAAAGTAACGGCTTTGGGAAATTAAATGCGGTCGATCAAATGTGATACTGTAGGCTACATACAGTGTTCACGTGACTTTTTCCTGTCATGGATGTCGGAGTTAAGCTCATTCTGATGATAATATCTTGCTTTGATTGGTTAATATCTGTGTAAATGGTCCTAATCTTTCATCACTTGAGGCTAGGGATGGGTACTGTTAAACCAGTGGTTCTCAACCTGGGGGTCAAGACCCTCAAGGGGGTCACGAGACAAATTTGGGGGGTCGCCAGATCATTTAGATAAAATATCCATATTTTCATTAGCATATAATCTTGTGTTTTATTGTAGCATGCGTTTGCTATTTTACCAGAATGCCATAATTTGATTGTAGTTTGATGAATTTTATTTCAGCCATTTGTCTTTTTCTTTGTTTTTTAAGAATTATGTAGGCTAATGTTCCTATTTTTCACGGTAAGACCCGGGCGGAGGGGGGTCACGAACCCCTTTACCTGTTATAATGGGGGTCGCCGCTCCAAAAGGTTGAGAACCACTGTGTTAAACAATAGTAGCTTGGTATAGGAAAAAAAAGGTACTACTGGTATCGAAAAAGTAAAAGTATTGAAAAGAAGGTGCTGAAAAGAAATATACAATCTTTTTTATTCAAGTTTTTATGCTGTTGGTCATCACAATTTAAAAGTGAAACACAAGTGAAAAAAATGTAATTAAATATGGGAAAAATTGGGGTACATTTTGGAAAATTTGGGGGGAAAAAACGTGGAAAAAACAGGGGAAAAGAAAAAAATGTAGAAAATGTTGGAAAAAAATATGAAAAAAATGTGAGGAAAAAGTGGGAACATTTTAGAAAAAAAGTGGAAAAATGGGGGGAAATTTGGGGGAAAAATTGGGTAAAACTGTGAAAACTTGGGGGGGTAAAAATGGGGAAAAGCACATTAAAAATAGGGAAAAAATTGTGGGGGAAAATTATAAAGGAATATAGAAAACTTGGGGGAAAAACTTGAGAAAATTGGTTAAAAATTGGGGGAAAAAATTAGAAAAAATTTAATACAAATGCAACATAAATTAAATGGAAGGAAAAGGAATAAATTATTATTCGGATTCTATATAACAAATAATTTAATATACGTATCGAAAAAAAATATCGTTCCGGAATCGGTGTCAAAAACCAAGTATTGTTAAAGCAATAAATAATATAACGGTACCCAGCCCTACTTAAGACCCATAGATAGGCTGGATTCACATTACTTTAGATGATAGAATATTTTAGATTCAGAGGCCATTATTATTCCAATGAATCCCCTTATCGTTATTTGTTTGGAACTACATAGAGACACGCCCTGTGAAACCTCAAAGCTGTGAGGATTGTGAGAAATTCACTTGCCACACAAGGACCACGCCACAACAGAAGGTGCAATCAAGAATTTATTAAAGGTGAGAGGATGATCGCTGGGTGAGACTCTGTGTGGGGGCTCCGTCTCAGGCGTGTACCCGGCTCAGGACCCCCCTCGGAGCAGAAGAATCAGTGCTGAAAGAGAAACCAGACACATAGTGAGGGAGGGGGGCTCGACAGTCTCAGACAAACACTGTGGTGCGGGCATGGCTGGTACAAATATGGGCATCCGGGCAATTAGATGAATGCAGGAGTGGTTGGCTGCAAGGAAATGGGTTGGTGGAGGCGCGGTCCTGAACTAAAGACTTACTTATTTATTCATATGCCTAATGCTGTTCTATTTTGTCTGTGTTTTTACATTTTACGTCATTTAAAGTTGTTGTTTTCTCGTGTGTTTTTATGGAAAGCATTTTGGTCCGCCAAGTTGTAAAGAGCTCTAAAAACTTTGATTAACTGATTGAACGAAAATATTAGCTTCATGTATTTTAAAGTCACACCGCGTAACATTTCACCCAATAAACAGAATAAAATGAAAGCGTTTATTTTGTTACATGTATTTTTCTTGTTGAAAGATACCTTTTAAAAATGACCAAGGTAGGCATCTGTTTTTGATGTGAGCGGTTCACCTCAGACCTGACTCTTACTGGGAGCTGGACGTCTCCAGCTCGTCTCCATGGAAATATTGTATCAACTAAAGGCAGCCAAATATGAGATAGTTTAGGTCCTCATCCAAATTGATTCTTTGATTACCCACTGCAAAATAGCAAAACATTTTTGTGTCTAGGAGCATGCTTTGTTTAGCTGGTAGCAATAGAATCCAAAATGTTCAGTTAAATTTTAGTCTAGTTATGGGACAAAATATCAGATCGAATTGGATTGCAATGCGTTTTGCAGCAATACCAAGTATCGATACTTTATCAAGTGTCTCGATACTTTCAGTTTTGTTTTGTGCTAATGCACTTTTCAATCTTAACACTTCGTTTGGTTTATAAACTTTGGACATGTGAATGTTTTCTTTTTACACATTTTAAGGCAAACATATTATTCATCAGAAGTATTTACTGTATCGCAAAACATATCGGATTGTCCCCTGAATATCGTGATACATATCGGATCGTGAATCGTCCCAGCCCTACTAGCTATCAGCTCTCAGTTTTCCTAATAATGTTTAAGTTTGATGATTGCACTTGTGGCAAGTGTGAGTTCTAGTTTTACACCAGTTTTATGAAGAGTTAGGAAGGTGAAAAAAGTTTGATTGTTATTTTCTTGATGGCACATCAGTGACATAGGACTCTGGCTCGTGTCTCATTGGTACAGTATGGTTGCACGGCAACAGTATGGAAATTCTACCTCTGCGTTTTTCACTTCCTGTGTCAATAATAATCATCACAATCGAGATCTGGGGTCTTTAGCAAAATCTTGAATACTAGCTGAGACCCGGCCTTCGGCCGGGCCTCGCTAGTCTCCACATTTGATATTCAGAGATTAAGAGTTATTACACAGAAATGTCCAGTATAGTCCCTATAACCCGTCAGTCAGAATAGCTGTAGACCCGCAGTAAGTAGACCAGTGGTTCCCAACCCATTCCTAAAACTATGGCCACTACAAATGTGTAAAAGAATGAATGCTAAAAATAATTTCAAACAAACTGCAATTGGAGTGTTTGATGCACCTGTACTCCTTTCGTATATACTACAATGACAATATGTGCCATAAACTGAGGGAATAGAATTCAAGAGACAGTGGAACATGTAGGCCAATGGATTAATATTAGGGGTTCAGCTGTTACGGTTCGGTTGACGGTGCAGGACACCTGGTTTGGTGCATCACGGTGTAAGTGCAATGTAAAAAAGAATACGTTGTTTTGTATTAGACAGTATTTATATCCTTAGAATACAATAGGCAATGCTTTCAAAGCCGCTTTATGGAATGTAAAGGAGGGAAGGAAAAATAGAAAAGAAATGGTACAGCAGCAAAGTAAAAAAAAAAAAAAGAAATTAAAAAAAACGCTACAGTGCAGGCCATGCGCTCGTTAAGTGGTAGTTTCACTTTCGCTTTCTGCACACGGAGGCTGAAGCTCTCGGAGCAGCGCGTTTCATTTGAAGCTCGTGTTTCTGCGTGTACTTGTTTTCGGAGACATAACTTTGGAGACCGAAGATGGCCAGGATTGGATCTTACGCATGTGTGTGCGCTCTGACATGACGCAGCACTGGATCTATAATGAACCACAGCCTCGGTCACTGCAGGAGAGATGTAAACAAAGAGACGCAGATGTGTTTTGGAGGAGGTAACTGTACCTGTGCGGAGCGTCTACAGCTGCAGTTTAGGGGTGAGTGACGATGACACACATCGCCCTGTTTGGATGCGCGCACAGGCACGGCAGTCAGATGTCGTGCACTGGCGTTGTTGTGACGGCGGGTTGTCCTCGGCCAGCAGCACCGCGGTCCATATGGACCCGTGTCCAATGCCCGCGGCCGGTGGTAACGGTCACGTGGTGGCCTCTGGCCAATGCCCGCGAGCGGAGGGACCGCCACGTGGGGGCCGGCCGCGGATTGTTGGGAAATGAACATGGCAAGTGTTATATAGCGCTTTTCCAGACGCTCGTCGGTGTACAATGTGTTGCAGTATTCATTCAGTCCACTGCGCACCTCAGCCCCCACCACCAACCACGCACACAGTCACTACTGTCGCCAGGCTTCCTGGTGTTCCCAAACGGTCTCCCATCCCAGTTCTAACCAGGCCCGTCCCTGCTTAGCTTCAAAGTCGGTATGGGAAATAAACATGGCGGCGCCCAGGCGTCGGCCATTGAGATAGCGTTTTCTATTATAGATAACTGTGTTCTTCAACGTTGTCTAATGTCTGCTGCCACAACAGGCTCATGAACATCTACATTTTGACATTACTTGTGGTTTTGGTTTAACCTGCCTTCCACCTCTTTATTAATTTATGGGCTCTTCAGAATTTCAATCACACAGCCATCGGTAAAGTGTCATTTCAGAGATAAATTCTCGGATGGAGATGCACTGGAGACCTGTCCCTGATGGAGATGGTTTAAATCTGAGTTTTACCCACAGCAGCCTTTACCTCTGGCTGCTCCCTTACTCCTGTCTAACTCCGTCATGTGACTCACCCGCTGCCCATTGTTCCCAATCTGAGTGCTTAAGGTGAGGTTACTATATTTTGAAATGCATTAATACAGTGCACTCCCTTTTTTTTTTTTTTTTCCCTATGTCAGGTCCTGGGAAAGACTGATAGCGCAGATCATGTGGTGACATTGCGGCTCACGATGGTATTTGCAGACACCAGTGAAAGACAAGGTCACGCCCGAGAAGATATAAATCACAGTCTGTAGTTTGTCTTCCTTGGGCTGTGACCTAATTGTACTTTTCAGATTCACTTTTAAATAATGGACAGAATGCATTAACATACATTAGCAATAGTATAGGCTCTCAGAGTCATGGAAACTTTTTGGAGCAAAGTGCTGTCATAGCAGAAATGAAAGGCATAACAATCAGCCCTGCCTGGACATGAGCAGTGTTTAGACTTGCATTATTATTTATCAGAGGGTGTTAAATCTACGTTTGGAGGCAGGTTTTTGTCACGTGAGTTCAGCTGCGATTAAGGTTATTGAGGTCACTAGGAAATGTAGTACATGCCAATCTGGAATGTGAAAAGTGACAAACCACGTGTCTGTGAAAGGATTCTATTTATTTTAATGTTCCAAGTGCGGAGGAATGCAGGTGTGGCTCTGTGAGTGCATGAGCGCCGGATCCTGACAACAGTTAATGGAATATTTCTTGTTCCTGTGTCACAATGGTTATTATCTTCAGAGGTTAAAACATCATGAAAACCTGCAGCCCAGGAACAGTTAAATCTGTTACAGTGATCATGATGTTCGGCTGACCGATTTAAACAACCTCTTCCTGTCTCCAGGTTCGGCACCTGTGGTCTCCAAAGGGACGCATGTGATCATCCCACTGGTGGAGGACCTAGAGGACGACCGCTGGGAGGTTGCTGTGATCCGACAGGAAGACAAAAAGCTTTTACTCTCAGTGAACTCTCTACCGACAGCAAACATCGGCCGGTACCAGCTCACGGTGCACACAGTGTGTCCGAACGGGCAATGGACGTCCAAACATGACCCGGCGAATGACATCTGCATCCTGTTCAACCCCTGGTGCGAGGGTGAGTAAATCTGGCTCTCTTTGAGTCCCACAACCTCCAATTATCGCTAAAGCCTTTTTGTGCAAATACACACTCATTATGAGGCCTGCTTAGACAATCAGCCAGCCGAGTCAGTTGTGTAAATTTAACAAAGACAAAAAATAATGAGGCTGAATCCAAAGAGTCACCAACAAATGGCTCAAAATTACAGAATCACATAGTTTAGCAATAGCCTTTCATGATATTCCCTGCTCATTATCGTTCATTGCAGCATTTGTTGATCCAAGTTTAAGACAGTCACATTTAATCAAAACAATGGTTGTTTAATTTGACGTCATGACCTGGAGAAAATGCAAATTCCACTAAATGTAATGTTAATTTCACAGTATTGCATCTATATCAAAGTTGAGATCCTGGTCATTTCGCGGTGACTATTTTCTCCACAGCTGTAAGTCGAGGAGGCCCTTTGAATTGTGTGGACATGACAAAAACACAGTGATATCGCCTCTCTGCATGCGAAAGGTCACTTTTTAAATGCTCTCTGCAGAATGTCAATGGGCCTGGTCTAAATGCAGACAGCTCCGGCAGCAGCTCGTGTTATTGGCAGTTTTAATGATGTTCTTCCATGTCTCCCTGTCAGAGGACACGGTTTTTATGGACTCTGAGGATGAGAGGACGGAGTATGTGCTGAACGATGTTGGGCTAATTTACTACGGCACAGCATTGCAGATTGGTTTCCGCACCTGGGACTACGGCCAGGTGAGTGATGATACTGTATGAGCCATTTTGGTGAAGAAACAAAGCCCTCCACTCAGTAGGCACAGAGGTTTTTGATATAACTTAACTCCTATTTACTGCAGCCTTCTCCACAGTTCTGAAAGTCGAGACCACAACATCAAGGGCACTATCGGCTAATGAGTCTGAGTCACAGCCAAGGTCAGGTTATTAGACAGTGAACAACAGGGAGGCCAGTGGAAACAGAACTGTTGAGACCAATATTCACCGTTGAGACTATAGTTGAGTGGAGCTTTTAAGAATCGAGATGGTAAACTTGGAACCAATAACCAGGTACACTTCTGCCTAAATGAACAGTACAAGTTCAACCTGCTGTGAAGAACTCATTAGTTGCTGACAAAGCCTCTTAAGCACAAAAGCAACCCAGTATGACAGACTGAGAACTAGGGCTGGGCATCGGGAAACAAAGGTTTAGGTATTACTGGTATCAAAAGTATTGAAAGCAGGCACCGAAAAGAAATATAAAATCTTTATATTCAAGTTTTGTTGCTGTTGAACATCAACATGTAAAAGAAAAAAATAAATAAACACAAGTTGAAAACAAAATGTAACCATTTCAAAAAATGGAAAAAACAAGTGGAAAAACTTGGGAAAAATATTGAATAATTTAAAATTTGGGGGAAATTTTGGGATAAAACACGTTAAAACATTTGGTAAATTGGAGGGAAAAAAATGACATATTTTGTGAAAATTGGGGGTAAAAATGTGAAAACATTAACAATGTGGGAAATAAAGAGAATAGATGCAAGTTTGCCATTTTTATGCTCACTACTGCCACCTCAGGCCATACGTGTAACTGCACCTTCTATATTAAAGGGACTATAGGGAGTTTTAAATTGTTAAAATTAAGTATTTTCTTCCCCCTACATGTTCCAGCCATGCACGAGCTTAATATAGAAGGTGCAGTTACGCATATGGTCTGAGGTGGCAGTAGTGAGTATAAAATGGCAAACTTGCATCTAGCCCCTTTAAGCTCATGCATGACGGCACTTCGGACCCGAACTAACACCTTTTTGAGTGACAGTGCAGGATTTTAGAGGCAGTTGTGGTGAAGAGGTCTGGGCTCATTCTACACATCAGAACATTGCTGGAACATGTAGGGGAGGAAAAAAATTTGTTTTTTCATTTTTAAACTCTGTATAGTCCCTTTTTTCCCCCCTTTTTTTTGCCCTTTTGTAGTTAACATTTCTTGGTTGTTTCACCTCAAACAAATGATACAAATGCAAAAGAAATTAAATGAAAAGGAATAAATTAACATTATTATTCTGTTTTATGGTGCTATGTGACAAATAGTTTAGCATAAGTATCGGAAAAAGTAACGTTCAGGTATCGGTATCGAAAACCATGTATGGTATAAAGTACCAGTATCGACTACAATCGCCTTACTCGGAACCCTCTTCTACAATACAGTATCAGTATATTAAAACAATTATGACTTACTCAAAACCATGGAAACTGTCGTAAAGTTGAGTAGATTTGATCAAGAAGGACTGACTTTATTCTGAAATGGATTTAGCTGTTGAAAATGCTGCAAAGAATAGAGAACATGACAAGCACATTTTTTTTTTTATTGGCAAACATTTATCAGAATCTCTCAGGATTCAATTATTCAGTCAAACTAAAAAAGATGAAGAGATTTTGATTGCATCCATGAAAAAGTCTTTCTTAATTTGTTTGTTGGTTAAACCTCCACCTAGAAAATAGAAAATTAAAAAGGCTTGTTTCTCACACAAACAAACAAAAGGTGTTTTCCAAATATAAAATATGGATTCCAATTTTCAACATATTCATTGCATATCTCTTTATTCCTAAAAATATATTATTATATTATATATTATGCAGTAATACAGACCAACAGAAATGAATCCTAAAGCGGAGCTGTCTTTGCTTTCATATTAGTTTGAAGATGGGATTTTGGCCGCGTGCCTGTACGTCCTGGAGAAGAGTGGCACTCCTGCTTCAGGATGGGGAGACCCAGTGAATGTGGTCAGGATTATCTCAGCCATGGTAAGATCTACATATACAACAAAAGCCTTATACATTTTCAGGTTAGTTTGTTCTCTAAATATAAAACCTGTCTAGCATGATTAATTAAATGCACTGAACTCCCCTGAAAAGAGATTCTTAATCTCAGTGGGACTTTTCTGGTGAGATAAAGGTCAAGTAAATAAATAAATGTAAACCTGGGTACATCCATAATCCTCATATTTCCCCCCATGTGTGGGATTTTTACACATAAAGCACTAATTTCCACAAAACCACAAAAGTTTCTCATAAATCTCTGTAATACATGTTTTATTCTGCATTACAGATAAATTTAGCCTTAAAGGAACAGGCCACCATTTTTCCATACTGAGATATGTTCTTACTTGAGCTTAGATGAGTTGATGTGTACCTGTCTGGTCTTTACGCGTGCACTCAGTCACGCAAAAACACCGAACATGTTGTTAGCATTTAGTGACCAAGCTCTTCCACGTTTTCCCTATTTAAATACAGTTACGTGAGCAGTTACACGATCGAAGTATAGTCACACTGAATTAAACAGGTGGATTTTCTAAGCGGATAAAAAGGGGAACTATATTGTAAGGCATAATAATACCTATGCCCATCGGAGCACTTTGACTTTACTGTGCGGACGTCAAAATGCTCCTAAGCTATTATTACGCCTTGCAATATAGTACCCCATTTTATCCACTTAGAAAATCGACATGTTTTTTTTTTTGTGTAGCTATACTTGGATCGTGTAACTGCTCACGTAACTGTATTTAAATAGGGAAAAGGTGGAAGAGCTTGGTCGCTTTTAACTTCACCCCTATTTGGCCCCATCGAGCAGAGGAAGAGAGGCTAAATGCTAACAACGTCTTTGGTCTTTTTGCGTGACTGAGCGCACGCGTAAAGACCAGACAGGTACGCATCAACTCGTCTAAGCTCAGGTAAGAACATATCTCAGTATGGAAAAATGGTGGCCTGTTCCTGTAAATTGAGCTTAGGTGATATAACGCGATCTTCTTTGAGTCATACTGTATCTTGTATTTTTACATGCGGCTGTTTAATCGTCAAATACTTTTTTTTTACATCATCTCTGTCCAGGTGAACTCAGTGGATGATTTTGGGGTGGTCGAAGGAAACTGGTCGGGGATCTACACAGGAGGCTCCGCTCCGACCGTGTGGACCGGGAGTGTGGAAATCCTCCAGCAGTACCACAGTAACAAGGGCGCTCCGGTTTGCTACGGGCAGTGCTGGGTCTTCGCTGGTGTGGTCACAACAGGTGAGTTTGTTCACTCACAGGTTCATTCAGAAGGTTGTGTTCACACATCATAATATTTTAAAGGCTATAGAACAGACAGATTTTTCATAATGCAATGGTGTTTGTGCGGGGTGTTCAGCTCCCTTCAACACCATCACATGATACTTAAACACCTTTTTTGCTCCACATACTCACCGCATTTGGTCCACTAATAGATGAAAGAGCATCTAATTTGGGCTTGGAGAATATATTAGTAATAGTTATACAAACATGAAAAACAACAACACTGGTTAATTAGGGAAAGATGAGCTGGAATATGTTGAATAGTCCTGCTGTTGAAGGTATGATTATCATGTTAAAAAGAAACCTCAACGTTCAAGATTTCTTGATTTCTCAACTCAAAATGGTAACTTTGGCTTATGTTAAACCACTGTGATCTCATGTGCATACCGTTATAGACAGACTAGGAAGAGAAATCACCAGGGGATGCATTTTTCGGCAGGTATCGACTTCCCGGTTGAAAATCGAAAGCAAGCTGTATCAGTGTATATTGTTATTAAAGTACTGTCAGTGCTAACTTTGTCCACAGACTATGAAGAGGGTAGTCTTACCTTGTTAAAATGAGCAGGAAACATTCTTGGGCAGAAAACAATAATTCTACAATTCTACTGACTTTTGCTCACTCAAAACTGAAGAAGATTATGTCTTTATATTCAAATAATATCTTGTCTTTCCTTGAGCTTTGTGCAATTTTACGCTGGTTATTTAATCTTATTTAAAGATGTTGTTCTCCATCTGAAAATATGACGTCACATTCTAGAAAACTGTGAATGAAGCTTATTTAATATTGCAGCCTGACTTCCTGATAATGTTCATTTCTTAGTCCTGAGGTGTTTGGGGGTTCCTGGTCGAACTGTGACCAACTACAGCTCCGCCCACGACACGGATGTCTCCTTGACGACAGACGTGTATTTGGATGAGAACCTGGACCCTCTGGACAATCTCAACAGAGACTCTGTATGGTGAGTTTTTAAGAACAGCACTTATTCAATAGAACTTTAGATTGTGTCATAACCCCTAAGATTTCTGGGAGTTGTTCCGTGGCTCTTTTCTCAACTGTATGATTTTTTCAAACTAATGTGAGTAGACAGTGTTTGCTAATTCCCCCTATAATGGCAGATTTGTATACGTTCAATTTATTAACATTTAATCATGAACTCTATTTTGACTTGGCAGATTGATTGCCGCTTTACTATTGTTGTGTCCTTGAGCAAGACATTTCACCTCTGAGAAGAATGTGGCGTGTGAGTCAGTGACTGGTGGTTGTTAGAGGAGCCGTAGTTGCAGATTTTGCAGCATGTTTCCATCGTCTTATCCAGGGCAGAGCTCACACCACCAAGTGTGCAGAGTGAATGATTGGATTGTTGTTTACTTTACAGCAGCGATTGTAGCATCTTATCAAGACAAGCTGCAAGAAAAATAGCAAATCACGTATTGGCTGGCTACAAAATCAAATAAACTGAACTTACCATTGTTATTTGGTTATTTCCAACTTTTTTAGAGGAAATAGCATGGTAATTAAAGAGTTAGATTGATTCACACAAGCACTTTTGTATAAAGTGTGATATGTTAATAATACATGAGATTGTAAAGAGACTGTGATTTACTAATAATATCTGCACATCAACTATTCTCTTTTGGCATGTGTCACTTTTCTGCTTTTTCTCATTCCTCTCTCACACTTAGTTTCCTTGGCCTCATCGCCAACTGTGCCCCTGTAGGAACTTCCATGTGTGGAACGACTGCTGGATGGCGCGCCCCGACTTGCCCACGGGCATGGGGGGCTGGCAGGCTGTAGACGCCACCCCTCAGGAGACCAGCCAGGGCACTTTCCGCTGTGGCCCCGCCTCTCTGACTGCTGTTCGAAACGGTCAGGTCTTCCTCAAGCATGACGCCACCTTTGTGTTCGCCGAGGTCCGTGCAATTGTGCTCACACACACCACTATTTGGGTAGTTTGTGGCTTAATAACTTCGTCTGCGGTGCACAGGGGACAAAGCCGTTTGCACTTTTGCCTGAAGGGTATTTTGAGAGTCTGCGTTCCGTCTCTTTGTTACTGCGGATTTTCTTAAGCTTCGTTTCTGTGTTATAGAAACTGGTGATCTTTATTTCCCCTAAAGGAGAGATTGAGTGGTTGTCCGTGTGCCAATAGCTGCGAGGGTCTTATAGAGTATAAGCGCCTAATGAGCCATTTCACTCTTTTTTTTTTCATTTCTGAAATTCACTGGAGTCAAAATGGGTTTATCAGCAAAAGTAACTCACATGGGTAACGCTTTATATTAAGGTGTGCTCGTTTAGTATTAATAAGGTAGGAAAAAGCATTAAAGGTCCTATATCATGCAAAATCGACTTTTTAGAGCTTTTAGCCATGTTGTTTTGCTATTCCCTTATCAAAAACACCCCCAGAGTAGTTTCTGGTACACTCTGACGCACATAGTGTCAAACAGGAAGAGCACAACTTCTGTATTGTAATGCCTTACGGCCTGATTTTAATTTATAAAACAGCTTTAAAATGATTAAAAAAAGGAAGCGCTTCTAGGTCATGGCTGAAAACAAACGCACCCCCTGAGCGTCTGAACAGACGTCATGTTTGCACTGAAGGTTGTGAAGATGGAGCTCTTTCTAAACTATTCTGGACACACCTGTTCTTTTTTCTTGCCTAACGATAATGTCGTAGAGAAAGGCGCATTTGGCTACGAGAAGTGCGGGACTTTTTTCAACCTTCCTAAAGAAGAGGACACTCGCCACAATTTGGAATGTTGCATGGGCAGATCCGCTCGGAGAGAGGGGGCGGAGTTAACGGAATCGAAGCGTCTTGTCTTCCGCGTTTGGAAAATACCCCCAGAAAATACTTATATTTCTCACAAAAAATAGTGCATATCATATCAGTAATCGTCACTTTACTGTGCGGATGCCAAACTACTCCTGGTATTATTATGCCTTACAATATAGTTCCGCCTTTTATCCGCTTAGAAAATCCACATTGTTTAATTTTGTGTAATTATACTTTGTAGTGTAACACTTCACGTAACCATATTTAAATAGGGAAAACGTGGAAGAGCTTGGTAGCTTCTATCTTGACCTGTTTTGGAGCTATAGTGGAGAGGGGGAGAGGCTAAATGCTAACGCCGTCTGCGCTGTGTTTACGTGACTGAAGGCACGGGTGAAGACCAGACAGGTCCTAAAGAACTCGTCAAAGCTAAGATAAGAACATATCTCAGTATGTAAAAACGGTGGCCTATTCCTTTAATGAGCGCACCTTAATCTAAAGCGATGCCCCTGTCTGTGTCCTCCCTGTGAATACTCATTCAAATAAAGTTTTTACTCACAACAAGATGTTGATTTATTCGCTACAAAATTCATCTAATTTCATTTATTCATTCAAAAATATTAAAAAATGAAGTTAACATTATTTATCTGTTTTTGATTTGGCTCCTGAGACAATTATCCAATCAGAGAGCAAAGTGAGCCCAATCAGTAGGTTCACTGAAAACAAAGTATGTAAAAGTTTTTCAATTTTCCAAAAAATTTTTTGGTGCTGTTTTTGTGTTTTCTTAAAGGAATAGGCCACCGTTTCTTACCTTAGCTTTAACGAGTTCTTTAGGACCTGTCTGATCTTCACACGTGCCTTCAGTCACGTAAACACAGCGCAGACGGCGTTAGCATTTAGCCTCTCCTACTCTCCACTATAGCTCCAAAACTGGTCAAGATAGAAGCTACCAAGCTCTTCCACGTTTTCCCAATTTCAATATGGTTACGTGAAGTGTTACACTACAAAGTATGATTACACAAAATTAAACAATGTGGATTTTCTAAGCGGATAAAAGGGGGGACTACATTGTAAGGCGTAATAATACCAGGAGTAATTTGGCATCCGCACAGTAAAGTGAAGATTACTATGCGGATTTCGAACTACTCCTGCAGAGGACAAAATTTCCCTATGGGGACAATAAAGTATACAAACAAACAAACTTTTCGTTTCATATGTATTTGGCTTCAAAAAATCCTCGTTTTGACAATTTCATCACAAATTCTACCGCAGAATTCTGGCCTATCCTCCACTTGAAAACAACCTACACAATGAACAGTTATTATCAATACAGTCTGAGATGTAATTGCATCTTTGACCTTTAAAGACATAAAACATAGAAACACTCCTTATAGTCTTGACCTACAGTGTATCTAACTGATCTTACTGTTGTTTGCTGTTTGCCAACTGTGCGCGCTCTGCATATTAATAACTTTTGCCATATGGTACATTTCAAAATTATGCAAGACGTGCCCGCTTTTCTTTATCTAACTCCTGTTGCTGTTTCAGGTGAACAGTGACAAGATCTACTGGCAGAGGAATGCAGACGGGACGTTCAGCCAAATCTATAGCGAGAAGAAGACGGTGGGACACTCTATCAGCACCAAAGCAGTGGGGTCGGATGAACGCTATGATATCACGCACCTTTACAAACACCCCGAAGGTATGCAGACAAGCTACCCCAGTGAGATTAGTCATGTTTGCTAAATCACCAACACTCACAATATGCCAAAGTCTGTTGATTTCATTAGTGCAGTTCAGAATGGCACAGCAGCATAGTTATTAGCTTTGACTTCACAACAAGGCGGTTCCAGTTTAATAGTACTTGTTATTTAAGTTTAAGGTATAGTATACAATAAGATCCATTCTGTGATGACACCGAGGCAACCACATGGCTCAAGGATCTATCTCCAGACCTTGAGGTTAGGAGAAAGAAACTTAAGTTTTAGCTTTTTGCACATGTGTTACAGTGTAGTTTCGGGAATTTTCCGGTTAAATGAAGTAGGTCACTTTTAATTGGTCCCAAGAGCTTTCTTTTTACTCCCCCATTGTACTGTAAATGTGTCCTTTGCATTTTACCACCCTTCAGTGCTGCTGGGCCATCTGTCGGGAGAAGTGAGTGGCTGCAGTGCTCATGGTCAGAATAACCTAGCTGGAGGAATGTCCTGTTGTACATGTTTTGGGTCAGTGAGACACAGGGTGAACAACCACACTGCTCCACAGTGAAAGGCCCACATGGTCAGAGAATCGACCCCAGGACCTTCATGCTGTGAAGCATAAGCACAAACCACTCGTCCACGTGGCTGTGACAGGTTTTTGTACACCTTTCTTGGCAGGCACAGAGGAGGAGCGCATAGCCGTGGAGACGGCATGTAAATATGGGACCAAAGCCGAAGCCTACACCCCTCCCACAGCGGAGGACGTGTCTGTGGAGGTGTCCATGGACGCGACGGGCCCACAGATGGGAAGCGACGCAGAATTAACCATAAGTCTGAAAAATAGTAGCTCTGAGAACAGGCAGGTACTGCTGCACAGTCAAGTGGCAGTCATGTACTACACTGGAGTGCACAAGGCCACAGTACGAAGGGACAAAACAGATGTGGACCTGCTGCCCAATGAAGGTGAGACTCAAGCCACACCAATTTATCACAATGTTTTAATATCCTAATGACTTTAGAATGATAATATCCTAAGCCATACGGGTAATTGTGCTCAAAAGTGCAATATGAACGGACACAATCAGGTAAATTGCACTCGGATCTAAATGTCTTTTGTTTTATCAAAGCCCAAATTGTATTGCACTGTCAGTGCAATACAATTATAGTTTAATTATTGCAATGAGGTATTTTCTCAAACTCCTTCAGCCCTCTGATACAGAATGTTTTGAGGTGGTGGTGGTCAGTCTTTCTGTCACTTTACCCAGTCCCTTGCCCTTTACTTGTCATTTTAATTTTTGTTTGTAGCCTCGCACCATATGCCTTTTTGGGTCAGTCCAAACCCTTTTGGCAATGGATAACTCTCTGCAATGACCCGCCCAGTAATGCTCCAGTTGAAATAGGGCTATTTTCTGCTTTAGGCTCTACAGATTTTGATGCACAGCTTTGTAGGAGTAAAAATGTTTCAACTCTTGCCATGTGATCTGGTTAGACCCAGTATTTACTTATACCTCTTCTCATTGATAGTTTGCTTGTAGTTTAAGAACTATGGGCCTTAGGCGGGGCGCACCTTGATCCCAACAGAGCTGTGAACAGAACTGACTCAGAGACAAGTACATGCAACAATTTCACACAGGATGCCACTCCAGAAAATGGCATCCTGTTATGGATGCCATTTTTACTACCAGTTTTTCATCACTTAAAGGGGCGAGATGCAAGTTTGTGATTTTATACTCACTACTGCCATCTCAGGCCTTATGCATAACTGCAGCTTCTATATTAAGCTCATGCATGACGGCACTTCAGACCCGATTTAACACCTTTTTGGGTGCAGGATTTTAGAGGCAGTTGTGGCGAATAGGTCTGAGCTCATTCCACACATTACGACATGGCTGAAACATGTAGGGGGAGGAAAATACATAATTGTATATATATATAATAGTCCCTTTAATAACCACTTTTTTTTATTATGATTTTTTTAAATTCTTTTTATTAACTGAACAGGAATTTTGATTCAACATTCTTTTCTTTTGGCTGTCCCTCATGCCGTCTTTGCAACAAATCATCTGCGTTGTTGCTTTCACTGATTTGCATATAGCGATGTAACTTATACTCCAATGCCCATCTTGACACACCTTCTCAATATCTCCAAACTTGGGAGTGACTTCAAGAGTACCTTGTGAACATTTGCCAGTTCTGAATACTGAATTATTTTTTATTTTTTTTGTCCACAGAGAAGCTGTTGGAGTGGACTCTGGACTATAAGGACTATAAGGATGAGCTGGTGGATCAGGCGGCTCTGATGCTCACTCTGTCAGCGAGGGTCAAGGAAACACAGCAAGTGTTAGCCACGCAATATAGTTTCCGCCTCCAAAGTCCAAACCTCACTCTGAAGGTGCAGAAAAACAGACTCTGACCAGAAGACAAATGCCGAGATTAAATATGATTAGTGACTCTCTTTCTCCCTTGCAGCCGATTGGTAAAGCGGTGGTCGGGGAGAAGATGGCAGTGGAGATTTTGTTCACAAACCCTCTGCCGCAGACGCTTAAGGGAGTGTTGTTTCATGTGGAGGGGCTGGGACTCATGACCGCCCAAACTATTCATTTTGGGTGAGTACAATAATGCAGCAGGACTAAAAGAGAGTTGAACAGGGATTAAAGGCTGGATTGTACAGGTTTTATGTTCCTACTAAATTTAGTCACACCAATATATAATTTAAAGGGGGGATATTATGCTTTTTGCAAGTATGTGTTAATAATCTCAAACACATCTTTATCGCTATTTTACACTCATGACTACACCCAGGAGTTAACCAAGGTTAAAACCAGAATCAAGCAGTCGGTCTAATTGAAGGAAGACTGGACCCCATGATTGTACCTGGATTTAGACAGAACCAGTACTCAACAAAGACAACATCAAGAACCAAGACTAAACAAGGTCTGAAGTTCAATCAAAACGAAAATACAATGACAGAACAAAATTAGGGAAAAATGTAAGTAAATAAGGGGGAGATCAGCCCAAAACTGTGATTAATTAAAGCAGAACTAAGTAACTCATGCCGCTAAAGGCCATAAACGCCACTGCAGGTGTCTTATTAACTTATTAATTGTCCGTGAGAGATATTATTTTCACTCAAACTTGGCTGTAAGTGCTGTTTAAGTGGCGCTAGCCCGCAGTTAGCTTTGCCCGTTCATCGTGATCCCATTAGGGTGTATTGGGTCTCCGGGTCGGAGCAGAGAAAGCTGCAAGTGTGGTTTTCTGGCCAGAGACACCAGGGTTAGATTATTAACATTAACTGTATTACCCCCAGAAGGACTATGAAAATGATTTATTAAGGTAAACAAGTTACTGCTTTAAATTATTCTGCCCTGCCCACTTTTGCCTCTTTTTGCTGTGGCACTTCCTTTGTCTAGACTTCTGGTAGAGCGCAAAGTTATTTATTTATTTATTTATTTATTATTTATTAAGATTGATTTGTGTAAAATATTCAATGTGCATTTGCACCAACGAGCCAACACTGCAGTGTTTCTCTGCACGGCTTGAAAACGGCCGGGCGAGCATGTAGAACTGTTATTCTCTTGACTTCTCTAGTTCTATTTAAACGATTTAAATACGAGTGAAAGGTGTAATAGAATTGTAAGTATGTAAATAACTGCACTGCGGGCTCAATTCATGGCGGCACCCACGCAAACCTTCGGAACAAGGTGAATAGGACACCAGGTCAAATCCATAATTTATGTTGGTCTATACAGCGAATTATAAATTGAATCAGAAATAAAACTTGCAAAGCATTCATCTAAAATCAGAAGCTAAACTGCACACATTAGGAGAACAACAGTAATAATTCACCTGTAAATGGCAGGTTTTTTTTCTGACCACCTCAGTCATTTCCTGTCCTGTTTTTTTTTTTTTTTTCAGTGATATTGGCAGCCGTGCTTCTGCAACGGTGACCGCGAACTTTGTGCCCACTCTGTCTGGACCCAGGAAATTATTGGCTTCTCTGGATTGCAGGCAGCTCACACAGGTCCATGGAGTGGTCAGCATCGACGTGCAGCCAAAGAGCAATGCTAGCCTATAGCGATATTACGATGGTAGCCATAAACATGGGAATGACTGTGTTGGTTTATTGCATTTACGGACACATCAGTATGAGTGGGTGAACAAGAAAATTGCCGAAAGATCAAGAGTGTGAAAGTAATTACATGGTGCAGTTTCACCTCAGATGTGTTAGCTTGCATCATGTTTTTTAAAAGGTAGATGCAGTGACATGGCCCTCTAGTTTCATGATGCACTTAAGACGCATAATATTTGGATCAAAATAAGTAAACCCTTATGCAACAAACGGAAATACCCAAACTTTCCTTGGACTGAGCATCTGAACGCCCCTCAAACACCCCACGAAGGTGCAGATATGAAGACGCTCCCGCCCAGTTGTCTAACCTTAAAGGGATATTTCAGGATTTTTGACATAGGGCCTCATTTCTTAGTTATCCAGAGTGTTGTTGATTTCTGGAGATATGTTTTTTTTAATTCATGCAGTTCATATAGAGTGAGTTGATTTACCGATCGATCTACGTTCCCACTCTCACCTATGGTCATGAGATTTGGGTAATGACCGAAAGGACCAGATCGCGAATACAAGCGGCCGAAATGAGTTTCCTCTGAAGGGTGGCTGGGCGCACCCTTCGAGATCGGGTGAGGAGTTCAGTTACCCGAGAGGAGCTCTGAGTAGAGTCGCTGCTCCTTCACGTCGAAAGGAGCCAGCTGAGGTGGCTAGGGCATCTGTTCCGGATGTCCTAGTGGGACAAGGCCTCGTGGAAGGCCCAGGGCACGCTGGTGGGACTATGTCTCCGAGCTGGCCTGGTGTTGCCTCGGGGTCCCCCCAGAACAGCTGGAGGAGGTGTGTGTGGATCGGGAAGTTTGGGCATCTCTGCTGAGACTGCTGCCCCTGCGACCCGGCCCCGGATAAAGCGGAAGAAAATGGATGGATGGACAGTTCATATATTTGAAGAGTTTAGTGGCATTTCTACAGTACTAGCTAATCGGCATTAAAAACAGTCTGACCCGCTCCACAGAGCACCTGAGACAAATCACTTAGAACGCCAGACTATCCATATAAATGTCTGTGTCGAAGCTGGTTTTAAATGCAAAATAAAATTATTCTATGGATTCAGACATATATATATATATATTGAGTAGTCTGGTGTTATAAGTGATTAGCCTCAGGTGCACTGTGGGGTGGGTCAGACTGTATTTAATGCAGGCCAGCTGATATCGTAGAAATGTGCATGCCACTAAACTCTTCAAATATAAGACTGCATGAATTGGAAAAAAATACATATCTCCAGAAATAAACAACACTCTGGATAACTAGGAAATGAGGCCCTATGTCAAAAATCCTGAAATATCCCTTTAACAATTTTGGCATCAATAATAATAAATTTGTCAGATACTGTGTTTTCCTTGACGCTCCAAAATGCTGTACATTATTCATTCGCTTGATTGGGACAAGTTTCTATCAGGTTGTCCCAATACCTTCTTTATATTCAATCCAACTTGATACCGGTTGGCTCTGACAGAGTAGCTGCCGATATGTCGAGTACCAGTCAGAAACCACAGGGAGTGAATGAAACAACAGTGAAAATGAGCTAAATCCAAGACTATATTGGTAATTATGCCTAACAAACAATATTGTTGTCACAATATGCTGCGCCATCCTGCCAAAGTTTTAATTCCACTCAATGAAGGCATCAAAGTGGTAACATAAACACTTTCTCATCGATCACTGGTGTTTGTAGCACCTGCAGAGCTTCCACAGCCAGTATTTACACTGCTCTGTATGAAACATTAGTCTCAACACAGCAAACAGTGGCAGATGGCTTCTATCTTTAGTTGGTACTTTATAATAAAATTACGAGTCCTGGAAAATCAATGGTCCGATCACCAACAACCACTCACTAGCACATTGTCTTTATACACAGTAGGTGAGGTGGGTCAAGTGTCAACGATAGAAAAGAGCTGGAATTGAATAAACCTTTAAACTAACAAGCCTAACCACTGAGTCACTCCTGCCTCATATCTGAGATGTATATTCCCGTCAAACTGGTTATTATGTTATAAAGTCCATTATTAAGAGATTGTGTTTGAGAAAGAAACTGTATTTAATTGTAATAGCATATATATATATATATATTTATTTTGTTTACTTCATTGCATTGACGGAAATAACTCTATTTTGTATAAATGCATGTTGTCTATTCATGTTTGGTGTAAAAACTCCAAAACAAAAGCTTTGAAGACTGAAACAATTGTCGCACTGTGTCGCTTTGTGTTTTCAACCTTTTAATGTTTGGTTGCCATGGAACCAATCGTTTTATAGGACATTGAAAATATGAGCTGCCAGGACGGAGAGACGGGCAAAGTGGAGCGAGCGAGCGGCGCCGTTTCTTTAAGTCGCAGTCAGACACAAGTGTTAAGGGAATATTAATGACAGACAACCATCTTCCCAGCGCAGACACACACAGGCCGCAGAGGGAAACCAGCGCTATGTTGAAAAATAAATGCGTGCCTGTTCTGCACTTTCAACACAGCGTGACTTTTGCTTACCATGTGGGCCACATTGTACAGTTGGTCTGACTACAAAACTTAAACTATCAAAGCAAATCATCAACAGACATTGTTGACAAAACTGTTGTATGACCTTAATGTCCTTAATGAAATAGATGCCTTTTCAATAGGTTGTGTTTACATGACAAATAAACCTGACTTTCATTGTTTGGAATAATGGGAGATGGTGGTTGGGTCTTAGTCGGAGGCAGGAAGCTTAATGCTATAGAGTTCAGGATTGTGATGTCATATCGCTAAGCATCATGGGATTTGCAGCAATGGTAAAGTACTGGACTTATTGTTTACATTAAAACACCTGGATACTACAGTGTAGTAGTTTTATGCTGTTTTTAGCTAATGTTAGTCTATGGAAAATTATGCTAGCACCCACAAACATGGTGTATCTCCATGGTAACAGTGATGGATGAGAAGAACCTCACTTTTATAAAACGTAATACAAACAGTAAATCAGCACAATCTTCATACAGTCACACTCGCTCACTTCATATTAAAAAGTAAGAGGGAGGAGAAGGGAGACATAATGCACACATAGTTATCTGACTTCGAGTACATACATGTTCAGTGGTCTGACCTCCTGATGGTTATATCTGTCTCTTTCTGTGTGCCGGCAAACTCCTGTACCCGAAGAGCCTAAATGCACAACAGTTCAATGTTTTACAGTTCGTCACTTTACGCTTATGATCATTAGTTTTAGTTTAATCTTTACGTCTTTCTATCTTCAAACCCAGGTGTTTTGCCCCTTCATTGTTCTAACCTTAAACAAATCGCACTAACCTTAATCCTGACTTTAATCCCTAAGCATTTGTTAAAGAAAACTTTAAACTTAATAAAGCCAACTGAAAAAGCCCCAGGAGCACAGATAGAAATGAGGCTTAAAATCTTCTTTCCGCTGCTTACTCCCTCCCTCCAGGTGATGTCACAGATGAACTGAGTTCTTCAACGTGAATATTCATAAAGCACAGGTGTATAAACCTAATGAAGGCGGTGTTATATCTTTGAGAGCCGAAGGGACAGTGCTACTGCTACATCCTCCATTAGACACTTTTCTTTTGACATCTGCAGTCTTCAGCTGCAGGTGCAGAAACACCTGTGTGATGTCTCTTGTCCATTGATATCCATAAAACTCCATCACATCCATGAAGTGTTTTACTTTTTTTCCATAAATAAATTGTCCCGTATAAGATTAGTTTCGGTACTTTTTACTTGTGATTAAATAGGATGATTTAGAAGTATTGTGGAGTATAATAATATCCTCAGTCCTGTCCACTATCAAGTTTCTGAATTAACAAATAAAATTGACAATAAAATTCCCACTTTTTGAAAAAAAAGAAATATTTTGGGAGATTAAAAGAACTGTAGATAATCACATATGTGGTTTTTCAAGGACTTAAAACTTACAATAAAACAGATTTATCCAAAACGCTATGAACTGAATAGTAAAAATAAAATAAAAGGTATTTGCAAAACTGATGGATTTTAAAGTTTATTGTATTATATTTCTTGTTCAATATCTGCACTATGGTCAGTAGCTGCAAGTAAATGTAAACATGACTGTTAAATACGCTGTTAGACTGTACCTGCACGTATGTGGATCATTAACTTTTGTTCTTACATAATGGCATATTATTTTAAAGCAATGTTTCTTTGACTTGAGTACATATTTAAACTCACCTCTGTCCACATGAATTTTATAGTTCTTTTATGATTTATAATGCATCAAGTTTCTAGTTCACAAAGTGCGTGACCTTTAAAGTGTAATTTCACCCTCTCTAATTGTAGCCTGTAGAAATGGGCATCGAGCCGATTGAGGCAGAGGATGGGAGTGGATGTGACAGTCTGAGCTAAAGAAAAATGAACAGGCACTTTACTATATACAGAAAGACATTTTAAATTTGTCATGAATTACTTATTTGAGCATCGGTTTAATATGTTTTGGCCTTTGCACTGCTACATTAGCTCAGTAGGTGACAGGAAATTATAGAGAGAGACAGAATAGATTGTCCAAACAGAAACCCAAAATGCTGATGCAAGCTTTGCACTGCTTTACGATTTAGAGCTATAAGAAAAAGCTTTTGCCCTATAGGTCTGTTTTGTTGTTCCACTTAATTCTCAAAGTCAGTGGAGGTGCACAGCAATAGCATAGTATTTTCCTCTCATTTGAATCTGCAGAGTTTGAGTCCACCTTCTGCTCTTTGAGACAAATCTTGACCAACGCCTTAAGCTTCTTCATAATGGACCAAAATGCACGACTGCTCTTGAATGAAGGAGGGTCAAAGAACAGGGGGAGGCCTGGGGCAACGATCCATCTGCTGCTTCACTGTTGACTGTGAAACTTTGTCTTTTGATATATTTGTGTTATTGCTGATTTCCAGACTGTTCTTCTGTTGATCGAATCAGCGATATTTGGGAAGCCAGGAAAGGCACTGCTGTTGTGATATCAGGCTACACAAAACAATTAGATTTAATTTGGAATATTTTGACATGGTTTAATAATAATGACTCTGACATTAGGAGAAGCAGACTGGCTCATTTATCCAATGAGTCTGCTACTTGCAATTTCAGTGTTTGACAAAGCCTTCATGGTTTAAGGCTAAATGTCAGAGAAAATGCACCTATCTCTTCTCCCTCCATCAGTGTTTATGTTTGTGTATATTCCACGTGAATGGTCCAAACGTGACCTGTTGTATGCATTACATCACTCACGCCAAGAAAGCAAATTCAACCTGGATAGAGTCAGAGACAAAAGCAGCGATTAGAAAGATTTATTGATATAAATTGATATGGAGAATAGCTTAGCTAAATCTGGTACAAATCATGACCTCTTTGTAAAGACTAATGGTTTTGTACATTGTCCCTGTTTCAATAAACAATAAACTAAATATTTTGCAGGTCAAACCCCGGAAGTAAACAACGATATGCGGATTATAGTTAGTATAGATGGGTAGGTTAGAGTGAGGGATGTCTTACCCCGGAGCCTGGACACTGGTGGTGGTGTGGGAGACAGGTGAAGCAGGGTGAAGCCACGAACAGAAGAGGCGGGGAAGGGGTGGAGGCGGGTCGCAGCACAGTGGGGAAGATGACGAGCCGTGAACGCTGGAGCTTAAATACAGGATCGCGGGCGATGATTGGCTGCGACAAAGGCGTGGCTCTGCGCTGATAGGCTGAGGTGGAGGCGTGACCCCAGATGCGATCATTAGCTGGAGGTGATGCTGAAATTAGTCTTCCAGGCTGAATTTACGCCTATACTTCATATAGGAAAATTACAAAAATAGTAACTTGAATAAGTAACTTTAATCTGATTACTGGTTTGGACATTGTGACACATGAGACGGCTCGATACTGAAAGAAGTGGTCAACGTTGCTAAGTAGCTCATAAATGGCATCACATACGACTAAGATATTAAACTTACTGGCCATTATTTTTACGTATTTTATGCTTTCTCTAGCACGAGCGGGGGCTACTAATGTGGCAGGGACAAGTGTGATCAGGTGATCACATGAGGCTATAAAGGGAGGAGCTACACAGGCTTGCTTCCTCTTTCTGAGCAGGCCTGTGCACACGTTGCTTCCTGGTGAGAACTGTTTTAGGTTTTAAGGTTTTAAGGTTCTTTTTATTGTAAAACACTAACATTGTAAATGATTTTGTATTCTTTTAAGGGTCTTAACAGTCCAGTTTTAAAGGTATGCTTTTAGTTGTAAATTGTTCTGTTATATTGTTTAATAATCGCACTGTGCTTGTATAGGCTCAGTGCTGGTTGCCGTTTATTTTTGAGTTAGTTTCAGTTTACTGTGTCATTTCATTTTAAACAAGATCTTCCCAATTGGTGTGGACCTAATCTAGCTACAGCTGGGTGGGATAGGGGTTCACTCTAGGTGGTGATTTTATTTGTAGTTTTGGTGGTGGTGGCACATGTATATATGGGTGATTTCTGTTATGGAAATGGTGTTTATTTGTGTTTAACCTTGTGTTTGTTTTTCACTAATAGTATACCCCTCTCACCCCAGCTCGAGGCCACACCATTACCGTTCCAATTCAACCATTTTAGTATTTGTGTTTAATTGTAAATAAACTTTGCCTTAGGGCTGTTGGACCCACACTGACTGTCTGGCTTTGTTATTGAAGCACCTGTAGTTTAACACGATTGCTAGTGTTACACTAAGAAAAAAAGTTTGGAACCACTGCTCTAAATAACCAGTGTAGATGAAAACTTCTCAATGATGCAAACCATGACTGAGAGCTTGCACAAATAGACTATGTCTCGCCTTTGAAACTTTAAAACCTATGAAACTTGACTTTAAGTTTCTCTTCAACCCACTTCAGTGTTTGACATGATCATATACTACATTGCTATTCCTGACTGAAACTCTATATGGGTCAAGATTATCTGAAGGCTACTGAACGTGTCACTCATGTGTTATGTCCTTAGAGATATCACAAAAGTCACATTTCCTTATTGCAACATGTAGGTTAGAAATGTACATTTAAACATACTTTTATGCCATGCTCTCATTTGCAATGCACATACCAAACAGCCGACCGCTTTCATTTTTACAGACATATTTGAATAATAAAGCATGTGCAAGCTAAGTGTGTCATGTCCTGAATCTCTTACCAGAAACATGACCTATTTGTAGCCTTTTTATCATTCATAATTTTACCAGTGCTTCTTATACCCACCTGCAAAGTGAAAGGATGTGCACGGTGCTAATCGGTCATGCTCACCCTGCCAATAAGTACATGCACAATTCAATCAGTTTCCCTTTGGAAGCGTTTCAGAAATCCTAAATTCATAATCCCATTCAGTCTTCATGTTAGTTGTGCCACCAGTGAAGGACCTCGCAGGTGAGGAGGTGCCGACCCCTATTTAAATCTGTCTAAAGCTGTTATGCGGTTGGTTTTCTCAACTATGTGCAGCTAAAACAAAGTTGCTAAGTGCTTTAGCAAACTAAAAAGAACACAAGACGTAAAAGTGGTGATTATTGTCCAAGGCTGCGTAGATAAAAGATGACCTATTATGCGTTCGGCCTTTTTTCCTCCACAGAAATTATTAAAATGTAAAATGCAAAAAATACTCATTATATGCACTCACTTCGCTATGAGATGCATAAATGTCTGGTTAAAAGCTTCAGCACTGACCTTCACCATAGCCTCATGGTCTCTGCGCTAACCATATGGCTCACAAACACAGTCAAAACACCATAGTTTACGGTGGTCAAAATAGTATCCTGTCATTTTCTCTTAGTTTCACCCATTAAAGTGTTTAAATTGAGTGCAAGTCATTTCAAGGTACTTTAGGTGCACTGGAAAGCACAGATAAAAGAACACCCATAGATTACTGAGCATTATAGAGCATGTCTAACTTTGGGTCTGACAGCCTGTGGCCTTTAGGTAGTGCAGCCTAATTGCCTTTTCAGCTATAGCTGTTACATATTACGTGCTAATTTCCTAAGCTCAGCCACATTTGTGAATTTATGTGCCTATTGCCTTTTAAAGATTTAACATTGGAGCCTAAACGTTGTATCCTTTGGTTTTACTTTAAAATTTAATGCAATATAATTCTTTCACTCTCCTTATGGTGTTGCCACAGCAGCCCTGAGGCAGAAGAGTGGCTGCCATTCTCAAGACTTTTTACTTGCTTAAATGAAATTAGTAGTAAGTAGTAAGTAAGTTGTAGTAGTAGTAAGTACATGCTTTATTTGTCATTGTACAACGGAATAGTGTTCAGGTGTTAGTCCTGAGCCGCTGTGACTGAGTCGCGCCACCACTGTGGGCCAACCTGACCAGAGGAAGCCTGGCTGGCTGCCATCAGTCTCCTCTGAAATGGTGCTGCGCATCCTGGGTCTGTGCCTGTTTCAGAGAGTGGTGTCCTGCACTGGTCCTTCCTCTTCCTCCTGCGCAGCTCCCTCCACTCCACAAGAGTCTTTCACCATAATCTGGGAAGAGCTAAGCAGTTAGTATGTTTTATTCTCTAGTGAACGTCCATTAGCCAGAACAATAGAAGGCATGTGTGGCTCAGCTGTGAGTCTCGCCTGGATACCTCCTCATTTGTCCCTTTTCTGTTTCCTGTAGCTCCTCTTGTGACGCCTCCACTGTGCTGCAGGTGTGGGGGCTCTTGGTGCCTCTTCAGTGTTTCAGAAGAAGAAATGTGTAGGTCTCAAATGGGTTTAACTGATAAGCAGCTGTTTACTTAAAAAAAACAAAAAAAAACGCTTTCTTCAGGACCGTTATGGACTCTCTGCAGTAAATCCACCGATCCCTGCAAAAACACGGCAAAGGCGTACAAAAGTATCCAATAAAACAATGTGGAACACAGAAACCACAAATGCAGGTCACAGAAAAATGCAAACAATTGCAGCTGTACAGAGAGAGATTGAGAGATATATCTGGTTAGTTTAGGCCTCCAAGATCTACAAATCTACCTATTTGTTGGGCACGATCACTGAGCTGCTGTCCCTGTTGTCACCCACACTCTTGCTTTATCTAATTGGATGTAAGTAAAGGTACTTAATCTAAGAACACATTTTGAGATGGGCAGTCTGTTGAACAAAGGAGGACCAAGTGAATGTTTGCTCAAAAAACAATAGTGTTTATCTAAACCATGTTGTATTCTAATCCTTTGCAAATTATGACTTTCCGGGTGCAGTCTTTGCCCTTGCGGCTTGAGGAGGCAAATCACTCCAGCTGTGTGTGATCTTTATTCCTCTATAGCTGCGGGCCATTGCAGAAAGGCCAGACGTGGGACCTTCAATATCACAATATGAGAAAATAACTGCTTACTGTTCTAAAAATAAGATAAGTCTTGTCTTGGGATAACACTCCAGATTAGATTCTCCGAAATGAGATGGATCAAATAAGCTATGAATCCTTTTTAATGTTAGGCATGAGTAGCTATCGATATTTCAATATGAGCTTCGCAAATAATGTTTATGCCAGAAACGTCTACGCCTCGGCTTCTTGGCAATAGGATCAATGTCGTGGGCCTCGGGGGAGTGTGCGTGTCTTTGTCACACTTTTTGAAATGCTTTGGTTTGTTGGTTTTTTTTGCCTTTTTGAAGACCTACCTTGTGATGGGGCTCCCAAACAGATGGGTTATCGTGCAGACACATCCGCTCACTCAGTTGGATTCTCTGTTTCAATTAGTGCACACCACACAACGCTGCACGAGTCAACTGTTTTAGTGCCATGAAAGGAGAGAGGGGGAGTGGGCCAAGTCTGTACTTAAGAAGAAGCAGGGACGTGACAAAAAAGGGCTATAATGTGACATTTCAGTATTAAAAGTCTGTGATATTATCGTTTTCTTTTAAAAGTGACAAAGCATGAGCCTTTCACCATGGTGTTTGCATGTTGTTCATGCATCTGGTTAAATTCCTTCAGCATCTCCATCAAACCAAAACATGCACAGTAGGGTTAATCCCACTATACACCTGACAAAATCTAGCCCAAGATCTGGAAGTTCTTGGGACACTGCAGCTCCTGGTATTGCCACGGGGCAGCATGAGTGGTTCGAGTGGTTTGAGTAGATAGTGCTCATGCCTTTCAGCAAGAAGGTCCTGGGTTTGAATCGTGGGTAGGTTCTCTCTGTTAGGAGTCTGCATGTTCTCCTTGTGTGTATTGTATTGTACAGTTGTATAGTAACAATAAAGCACTTTATCCATAAATGCAGAAGACAGTGAAGTTTGAGCTTACGTTGAAAAAAAGCTTTATTGACAATTTAACGACATACAGCAAATTTAAATTATATTTTACTAAAACCCTAAGTGCATGGAGTTGAAAGAACTCAAATCTGAAAATGACACTATGTTCTTAAAGTCAGACCTGTTATAAGAGCTGGAAACTGGAAGACCTGATGAACCTAAGCGGGGAGGCAGAGCGTATTGTCCTTGAGGCTTGGAAAGAAGGCGGAAAGGCAGAAATATTAATATTCATAACTCTATCCACAATATTAACATGACCTGCAGCTTCCCTCTTAAGGCTCAATTACTACGATCAGCAACGAGCGCAAACAAGAACAGCCCAATAAAAGCATGGCAATAAGTGCATAATTAAGGAAGTAGCATGGGAATTATTATTTTCTTTATATTTGCTTAACCCAGAATAATGTTTCGGTATTAATGGAAACAGGCCAGCAAATGCAGCATTATCCCTCACTATCCCTATGGCCATGCTGTGTCCATCCGATAACAAAGTGATACAACAAAGTGGTGCAAGAAACAGATGAAATCCATGCTTCTTCCCCGAAATGTGTTTGTAACATGTTTCATTCACTAACATCCGTTGGGTTGTAACATGGGAGGAAGTATGCTTCAAGGGCGTTTGTGCCGGAGATGCTTTGTGCTGCGATCCTTTGGGTGCCTTTAAAGGGTATAGATGTTTCACTGAGGAGGCACTTTCTTCCTCCGTCAGTCCCTGGATCCAGGCAGTGTGTTTTGGGTGTCTGGCTGTCAGCTCTGTTACAATGAAAGATCCGCAAACCGCTGGTGGCTGTACATTAGTGCTATTGAATGGAGTGCAATCCCAATGGATGAAGTGTAAAATGTCAGGGTTTGGTGTGTGCTTGCGCGAGAATTGACTGCGAGCTGTGGGGATGTTTGACAAACAGTGTGGAGAGATTGTAATGCTCGGATATGCACACAGAGCTTAACCTGGAGCGGTGTTGTTCTTTTGTAGTGTTTGGGGTTAGAAATGGCAGGGGTACGCCGTGCAATAGCCGTTTTGTTGTATTGCAGACTCTAAGATAGACACTGATTCATAGTCACATTCATTCATTTATTCCTTATTTATGATTACGTATCGTTACTTATCATCATTACTTATCTATGAATTGAGTTTAACATGTTTTACTTCTCCCTCCTCACTCCTGGAAGGATCCCCGATGGTAAACAAGACAGAGAATCGTGAGGCTGTCTTACCCACCACCAGCAGGAGGAGCCATAAGGGGCTGGTGCAATGTGATTTGGGCAGATAGAACGGTTGCCTCAATGACGCGGGAACGAACAAGTGGAAGAAGATAGATGGAAGGTTGCTTTACTTCTCATGTGATTGACTTCATGCACAAGTTTGGCAGTAGATACATTTACCTTTCTTTGGACCTTGGAAGAAAGCCAGAAAACCTGGAGAAAACCCACTCAAATATGGGTTCCAGTTTCGTGAGCTTTACCTGCTATGGATGCTGTTGTAAGTAAATAAATAAGTAAGTGAGTGCAACAAAATAGTGTTCAGGTGTTAGTCCTGAGCCGCTGCCATTGTGGGTCAACCTGACCAGCATGTTCTTAGGGAAACTGCAACACCCGGAGGAAACATGGCTGGCTGCCTTCAGTCGCCTCTGATCCTCTGAAACGGTGGAGCACCTCCTGGGTTTGTCCCTGTCTCAGAGCGTGGTGTCCTGCACTGGTCAGCTCCACTTCCTCCTTCCTCTTCCTCCTTCCTCTTCCTCCTGCGCAGCTCCCCCTGCTCCACAACAGTCATCTCCTTTTGATTACTTTTGACCCTTGAAAATATAGAGCAGCGATGTTTCAAAGTGTTTATTCATGCGACAACGATCCTAATTGCACGTCACATAAAAAACACATCGGCCATGGAAGAATTGACACACAACCTTGCTTCAAAAGTATTGGTGCACACTTCTACTTCGTACTGCATGTTTCTCAACACATGTTTGAAGTAACGATGGTGCTGAAATATGAATCATAGCACTGTTCATGCTGAAACAGCGGATGCATAAATCGTGAAAATGACATCCTTTGTGTGCAGTCCACCATCTGAAACAAGCACACAAGACAAGCACGCTGAGGAAAGAGGCCAAACAAAGAAGTTTCACAAGGTCAATATTTAGTAATTATAATTCTTTCACTGAGTCATGCTTTACTGCACAAATAGGATGGAAATAACACAGAAACAAGGAATCCCAAGGCTGTTTCATATAATTACAGTCTTACATTCATATAACCATACAATTAAGCACAATATAGCAGTAACGTGTCCTCTGTCATTAGGTAACCACCAAGTAATTACTCTACACTTTCAAGTACCATGCTATTTCAATTTAATGCTTTTACTCTTCCTGCAAAGCAAAGTGCTACTATATATTTGGATGCATTATTGCTTTAACTTGAGCAGCTATGGTCATTGTATTGCTGTTTGCCATGATGGATAATACCAGCAACTTGCTCCGCTAAGATTCCCACCGCATCCACAAAATTTGCTTACCTCTGCGTTCCTGCCCCGCTGGTATCTGCTGCTTATTGTCATGATTTGTCCCCTTTTAGTTCGTTTTGGGCCCTTTGTCTCGACATGTGCTACACTGGCGTTCCCTTGTGAGAGAGTTTGACTTTTCTGCCCTTCTTTAGACTCCAAATGAAACTGGAGGTCTAACTTTGCAATTTGTGGGTGCGCGCAGTGTGACTTTAGGCTGTCCCTGATGCTGAGTCCTCATCTCCTTCCCTCTTAACGCTCGGCTGGAGTGAAAATACCTGCATGTGTAGGCCGTGTTCGGGGCATTTGTCCTTGTGCGCCGCAATGGTGCATGCTCCATCACACCATAATTTAAGGTAAACTGTTAGGCTGCATGCATTACTTTCGTGAATGTAATGGTCAGTGGTCACATTCATATACATGCCTTTCAATCATGTGACTTTTGTTGTTAGGCGGCCTTTTAGAATACCGAAGTTGAATTATGCAGTACTACAACATGTAACAATATCTTTACTCAGGATATAAAAGGAAGACAACTGATTGTCAGTGGTATTTTAATGTACTCACAATCATTGCTCAAGAAGATAACAGTAAAAACACGGCAGCAGAGATGCACGTTTATGTGAAGAAACCAGTGAGCCAGTGTTTAGGATGTTAGCATCCTACCGGTTTGCATTTAGCTTCAACACCTCAGCTCCGACCTCTCCAAGAGAAAGCCCTGAACCACACTCCAAACCTTGGCTATAACAGACAACTGAGCTGAGCTGTTACTGTAGTATTAGAGATGTGAGCCACACATGTGTTTATCGTGTTGAAGTCATCGACAGTTGATTGACAGTCGCTAACCGGTAGCATGCTAACGTCTTGAGCAGCTGGCACTGACTCAGACTGAGACTCTGTTGACATGACAAACTGTAAAAATTACAGAGAAAGGTTTTCTGTTTCCTCTTTGATGTGTTAATTTAGTCTGAAGATTGAAGCAGATCTTTAATAAATCCTGCTGTAGCTCGACAGACAGAGCTGCTACGTGCCTACGTCTGTGCCACATTTGCTGGTTATATCACATAAACGTGCGTCTCTGTGGGGCTGTGTTTTAACTGTTATCTTCATGAGCAATGATTACGAGTAAATAAAAATGCCACTGTCAATCAGAGTTGTCTTTCATTTTAATCCTGAGTAGAGATATTGTTACATGTTGTAGTACTGTATAATGCTACTTCGATATTCAAAATGGCCGCCGGAACTATGCGTGATGTCATTGGAAACGCATAGAGCCTTTCTACCTGCTTTAGGCACCCAACGCGCTTTACATCAAGGAACCACTCATCCATTCACACACTCATTCATACGCCAATGTACGCAGACACTGGAGGTAAGGCGGGGAAGTGTCTCACCCAAGGTAGAGTCATACAGGTTTACATTTGTGAGTAATAAAAATGCATTTCTTTCATAAAGCATATGTCTAAATCCTCAAAGTCACTCTTTCTTAATATCAAGTATTGTTCTTTCACTCTCTGTGCTGCCAAAACTGCCCCGGAACAGACTGATGGAAGCGTGGCTGCCAATCTGCAACTATAGCACCTGCCAAGCACTCACACACCACAATCATACTTCAAGCAGCATGGTGGCTGAATCGTTCGCATTCATGTCCGACTCCCCGACCATGTGTGCCTTTGTGTGTGGATTTGTGTGTTCGCCCCCTGCTGGCTGCATTTGCCTCGCCTGCTCCGGTTTTACCCATACACCCAAAGCATTTGGACAAAGAGGGAACATGGGCTAAACAGTTCAAATAAATAAGGCAAACTGCTAAAAGACTAATGCCTGAGGAAGTGTATGTGGTGTCGGCAAATGCAAGGTCAAACCAATGCTATGGAAGCATTTCACTGTAGAAGAAGTGTAACGCATGAATAATTAATAGAGCAAATATATTGAGCAGCATTACTGTAAGTATAGCATAAGTCATGAAATATAGCTGCACTTTACATAAAACATTAACACACTGGTCTGTCTCTTTTCCATTTTGAACTTGTTGTTAAAGACATGGGTCAAAGAAGTTAGACCACACTGTGTTTTCTAAATGAGCTTCACCATGTCTGTGTCCAGCTACCGTGCAATAGAAATAAATGTGTGGCTTTCCCCTGGGTTTCAAGCGCTTGCTTTTGAATCACAGTATGCACTAGCTTTGCAGTCTTGCCCTTTATCAGTGGAGTTTTCTCTAAAAGTGACAGAAGATGCATTTTGATAGTTGCCTGTAATCAGTCTCATGATCAATGTTTAACAGATCTTTTTATATTCCGTTCTAAAACTGGGTCTTCTGCTATAATTCTTTATGCAGGTTCTAACGCTGTGTTGAGAACCACGATTTGAGAGACTGCCACAAGCTTGTATTGAGGTATTTATGTGTGCGATTAATCATTCCTTTTCAAATGTTCCTTTATGCTTCTCTTATGCCAACTAACGGCTCTTATCCTACGTCCATAAATCTCTCCTTTGGTTTTCCTTTAGGTCTCCGTTCTGGCAGCTACCATCTCGGAATCCTATTTCATCCTCCTCAGTACAAACCATTTCGGTCTCTAAACCGAACAACTTTGCTGGTCTCGGTCTTGTTCACTTTCCCTTTCATGTGTGCAGCTGCCGTAAAAGGCGTGTTTTTGGGCTATGTTGCCAACGGAAGCAGCAGCTCCACAGTCCACTGGTGCCTGTACATTTGTGCTGTTGAATTGAGTGTGTCCCGGCAGATATAGTGTAAAATGTCAGGGTTTGTTGTGTGCATGTGTGAAATGAGGTGAGAATGTATTGACAAACTGTACAGCGGTGCCCAATAATGCAGCCAGAAAGCAAGTCATTTTCAGGCAACAAAGCTGTCAAAACCGAGGGGCTTATATTCAATATTCAAGCGCCTATATATTTGGGTGGACTTTTAGGAGCTTTTAGCAATGTTTTTCCTTGCCAAATACATATCTGGAGCTGTGTTTTGTTTCATTTGTTTCAATAGTTCATCCATTTTCCACTCATTCATGATGAACTCCTACACGGCGATCCAAAGCGGTCCAATGCATTTGAGATTTCGATTTTTACATTTTTCATCTTCAAGGCGAAGGTCAACTTTATTCATGAAAGTAATATCAATTTCAAAATATAAAAGTTAGAAATATGTAAAAGCACAAAATCAAACAACTTGCTGAAAGCCAGAGCAATGACTTAGACTTAGAAATACTGGGATGCCATAATACATATAAGGTTAGACTGTTTCAAAACATAGGAGCCTCTGCAAAAGCCATGATCTTTAGGCTTTAATCATACGAGTGGCGTGAGGCCGACAGGTTTTGCATTTGTCAGCAACAATAAGCACTTTAATCCCTATTTAATGGGAACAAGGTGACAAAAGAAAAGAAAAAGTAAAAAATTTTGCCAACCTTTTTTAAATATAAATAATTAATTTCTGAAATTGGCTATGATGAGGAACTCTTGACCCAATCAGCTGCAAATTATCTGCTGAAAGTGGCCCTTAAAGCTGCTCTCAGCTATTCCCCCTGGATTTTTCCTCCCCTGGATTTTTTTTCGACTGTAGGTGCCAGTAGTGAACCCTGATCTGAGAACCCCCCCTCAATTAGCATTTGGTCGTGACGTATGTAATGCGCCAAGGGTTGTGAAGCAAGCTATCATAGCTCTTGGGGACAGCTGCCTTCAATTTCTTTTTTCTGGATATTTAGGAGCTGAGCCAGAACGGATTGAAGAGCTTCCTTTGCTTTCGTATCCGCCGCCATTGCCGAGCTACAACCAGCAAATGCGGCGCAAATGCTTGACGTCACCGACAACACCCGCCTCCCCCGCTCGCTGAATGGTTGGTTGAAATTCAACCGATGTAACGCGGCCACTGAGATCAGACCCAGACGTACATGTAGGGAAATCATAATGGACCGGAGTTTATGGATGGCTAAGGTCAGGCTAAGGCAGCTCCCTGTAGATTTTGGATTATTTAATTAACGATGTGGACATTTCATGAGGATTTCAGCTGCATCAGAGCAGGTCGGTCAGATGTTTGTTTTGTAAACTTCTGTCATAATGCTAAACCCTGACTGTGTAGCCACTACCTGTTGCTGCATCTGCTGTTTCGTACATTTGCGATCTCTGCATGTGTTAGTGTTAACACTGTGCGGGGGCTGGTAAGGCGTGTGTTGGGGCTGCGCTGTGAGACTGGAGCTTTTGAGCTTGGCGGTTTCGATGGTGACACATCTACCGATGTATCAATTATCATTTCCCTACATGTACGTCTGGGCTTGATCTCAGTGGCCGCGTTACATCGGTTGAATTTCAACCTGCCATTCAGCGAGTGGGGGCTCGGCTCGCAAATATCCAGAAATTAAAATTGAAGCCTTGGAATGCGCAAGGAATGCCCCCAAAAGTAATGATAGAGTTATGATTGAGCTTCTTCACTGACTCGGGCGCATTACATACGTCGCAACCAAACGCTACTGAAAATCAGAGCAAATCGTTTCAAAGGAGTTCACCCCTCCCACCTGATAACAGAGCTCAATAGTGAAGGTCCAGACTCCAGACCCTTATACGAAACGCAATGAGTACGAGGGTCTGGTAAAACCAGGCTACTACCACTGCAATGTGGGAAAGTAACCATTCTGGGGCAGCAAAACAGAATAGCTGAGGGCAGCTTTAACATCACATACATGTTCAATGGCCTTGTTATTTACACTTTATCAATTCCACTTTTGCCACTTTATGCACCTTTTTACTCGACTTGTTCGGGTTTTGTCTGTGCTCAAATTGCCTGCGCTATCCTCCACTTCGACACTTAGCAGCTTTTGTTTTCATTTCTCAAATTACTGACATTCATTCAGGATTGTCTTGTCACCATCAGCAAGAATATTGTGTGTATTTATACAGCATTCCCCTCCTTCATTTGATTTTAAAGTATAAATCTGTCAGACAATTCTCTTCACATTTCTTATCTCTGACTAACAGAGACATCAAAGCAGCTATTTCCTTTTAGGCGTTTGTCATTCTTTTCTGGCATTCAATTAGACAGCGAACACAGCAGCAAATAGTTACAACAAGACAGTAATGATTAAATACTGCTGTTTTCCAAGGGGCATGAAGCTTACAATGTGCCAAAGCAACATGCAAATCAGTGTACTCGAAGGGCTGAGGATTTGTTTAGAGACCCCCTGAAAGCTGAGGGTGAAAAGGTGAATTACTTTATGTTCTAATTCTTGGCTTTGGGCCTGAGGCAGTTGAAACCCTGGACAATATCCAGCAAAGCGTCATTCCTTTAACATTCAGAGCAATCGTAAACCCCAATGCTCCATCATTGTGTACCATACTGTCTCACCCTGGAGAATTCACTGCTGGCTTGATGCAGAGACTGTTGCAATATTTGGCAACACCCACATGTAACCACATTAGTTGTCACATTTCACAGAAGGCAAATAAAAGGTGTGGAAATTCTTCTTCATGTGTCCATCCAGACATTCTCTCTGCCTCTATCACTCCCTCTCTCCCTATCTCTCCCTCTGCACCCCCACTCCCCACCCTCACTCCCCCCACTCTCTCAAAGAGGCCAAAGAAGATTTCAATCCCAGGCGTGGATGTATTGCCAGCTGGAGGATGAGAAGAGGGATAGCTCACAGCCCCGGCCAAGGCGATGTCACTAGAAGGGGTTTTGTTTTGCGACTGGCAGACTCACGTGCTCTCAATGGGGTATAAACCAGTCCTCATGCATGGTTCAGACGAGCTCTCCGCTAAGGATGCTCTTGAAAACACCTTTCTCAAGTACCATAGAGTTATGACAATGAAAAAGAAGCTTTTATGGAGCTCTCAAAGCAGCAACTTGGCAGGAGCCAGATGGATACTACAGTGTAAACACCATTAGCGCAGTAAAATCAATCTGAAGTAGCTTTCATTTAAATGAAATGAAAGATTTAGGATGAATTTGCTCCTGTTTGGCTCAAGATCGCCTTGTTTTAGCCAATCACAGCTAAGTCTCAAAACATCAGACTGTTCCGCTTTCCAATCTATTAAATATTTCTTTTTTACAACCATTACTTATGTTTTTAAGTGTGTGGGCAGCATTGCTTGTATTTTATCCCCAGCGTAATCCTGTTTAAAAGTATTGATGTAGTGTTTTCGTAAAAAAAAAAAAACAGCTCCCAGTAATATGGCCACACGATTGGATGATTCTCATGTGTTTGTGAGCTCATAAATACCGCGGAAATTCAGCTTTAAGGCAAAAATATATCGAAGCAGTTGAGTGAAGGTGTGTTTTAGAGCGGCACTTTTCCAAACAGTCTTGAACTGAGTCAGTGCCACTGATGATTTATGGTTCTCGAAGAGTGCAGAGAGTCAGTAGATAACAGGCGTTGGCTGCAGGAGTGATCATGGACAGAGGTGGCCAGTGCAGTACTTGTATTGTTACAGCAAGAGATGCAGTAAAAAGTAACAAATCTTCAAGCTCATGTCTACTCCTCTCAAGTATTAAAGTGAGTCATTAGACTTTCTGATTTTTACGTTCTTATATTACATCTCTTGAGCTGACTCAAACATTGCTGGTCATTTTGAATTTAAATTTAAATTTTGAATGTCACTGGGATGGCCCCATTCCCAAAATAGCTAAGATAATTGTTGCTTTTGTCCAAGTCAAATTAAAATAAACTCTTGAGTGATGATGCCTGTCTGAATGCTCTTTGTAAATTCTCACATTAACAAATTAAAGCCTAATTATAGTCCACTCACAGCAGAGTCATTTCATAGTAAATGAGCAGAGGTTCTTCCAGGGCCGCCAGAGGAGATCCCTCGAGACGCGCACACGAGACACACAAGCACGGGCCATAATTCTTCCCCAGAAACAAATGCACTGGTTTTGTTGTCGCAAGAAAAAAAAAATATCCGCATTCAAGGTTTCAACAATTAGGGCTCATATTAAGAGTAGCCATTTTCATGTTCATGTATAAACACACAATGTTCTCATAATGTGCAGTAATTGAAAAAAAACAAACAGTGGTAGAGCATTAGTCCAAAAGGTCTGTGGTTTGAATCACGACCGATCATTGTGTCATTGTTATTGTGTCTTTGGGCAGGACACTTCATCCACTTTATGGATGTATGGAGCGATAATGGCTCCGATGTTTTTTTTTGTTACTTTATTGTGCCATAAATTTCATATTTACAGTTACACAATTAGCATGTCAGAGTTAACACAATATATATGTGTTGGTTGAGCCTCTCAGCTGGTCATCAGTTCAAGTCCTGGTTCAAATTCCGGCTCCTGCAGATGCAAACTGCAGTTGCGTCCTTGGGCAAGACACTTCTACCACCGAGCCTGTGCATGAATGTAATGTGTTAGCATCACTGAAAAAGGAGTGAATGAATAATGTGGCTACAGGGTGGTGGATGAGTGTCAAGCTTGTAGCAAAAAAATAGCAAATGTGCTACTTAAAACTACTATGTGTTGTTGTGTGGCCAAGAGGAGTAACAACGTCCAAATCTTACGTTATGCAGGGATTGGCTTCCACACGGAGTTGGGCGGAGGCCAAAAGTATTTTCTCAATAAATTCTCTGATGAGCTTTTAGTGTCATTATTGTCATATATCAAAGGATTATGGAGCAAAGGAATATGGCTAATGAAGATCTTCCTTCCTCCCTTCCTTACCTTAATTTCTAATTAGTTTAATTTGACTTTCTTCCAAATATAGTTCTTTTGCATCTTCTTATTCCACCCCCAAACATGTTTCAAAAGTAAACGCTAACCAAAATAAAAAAGCATTTTGGTTATCACATAATGAAAGGCATAACCCAAGTAAAACATTAGACACACTCCCTATCTGGACTCCACTCCTAAAAGGGCAGAGGGCGGGCTGGGCGTGTCAAAACATCCTCAAACATCACCCGAAAACTCACGCAGGGTAAATTACTTTTGTGTACGCTCATCTGGAAGTCCTGATTATTTTTGCTGTGTGGCTACATTAACATACAAATCCAGGTCAGAAGTAATCAGGGTCTAGACAGGGAGGAGATGGGGACGTGTTCTGGTGTCGGGAGACAAGTGACTGACAGTGGAGTGACGGGTCGATGCAGGCCACAAAAACACACTGCTCATCCCCCTGTCCCTGCATCTCTCATTCTGTTTGTGCTCCGCTGCAGCCGGGCACCTCACGTACCAATCACTGCCCTGAATGACAATCTATTCTAACATTAACCTTCAATATAGTAATGAGGTTTGTGTAATCACTGTTTTTGTGGTCATATAATTCTTTGCTTTATTATACTGAGTGGATTTTTTGGACCATGGTTATAGCAATAGTCCTGTCTCTTGTTATGCCCTTCAAAATAATGATTATTTTGGATGCACATGGCATAATTGTAAACACACAGATAAAACTCTAGGTTGGTCATCATCAGGGGGATCCGCTCGGGGAGCCATATTGCGATTGTGAGATAAATTTAAGGACTTATCTCACCTGGAGACTAGTTGGAGACTCAAGTTGCCTCTGGTCTCGGAGATGTCTACAAGATGAGTCTCCAGATAGCATCAGTGAAAACAAACATGTTCGACGGCACAGATGCTTTTGGGGCACAGTCTCAAGCAGTTGTGTTGCAAATAGTATTTGTTGTCCTCAACCTGTGAGATGTTTCGGTGTCCTTGCAATGTCTCGGACTCCAAGCGGCACGGTAGCGCAGTGGTTAGCGCTCTCGCTTCACAGCTAGAAGGTCCAGGGTTCGATTCCCACCTGGACGGGGCCTTTCTGTGTGGAGTTTGCATGTTCTGCCCGTGTCTGCGTAGGTTTCCTCCGGGTACTCCAGTTTCCCCTACCACTAAAAACTTGTACAATAGGCCAGGATGAATGATGTGTGTGAGTTGGTGCAAATGTGTGCAGTCGTGCCAGCGCTTCTGTCAGTCTCCCCCAGGGGAAACTGAAGCTACAAACGTAGTTTACCACCACTGAGTCTGGAGTGAATGTAAAATTGTCTCATGTAAAGCGCTTTGTGAATATATCTGTGATAGGCACTATATAAATAAAGATCTTCTTCTTGTTCTTCTTCTTCTCAAGAGATCTCAAAAAGACTCGATACGTCTCTTTGAGATCTCAAACTAGTCTCCAGGCCGGTGAGATAGTAGCCTGGTGAGACCAGAACGATTCCCCTCTATATTTTTTTACAGAGATTCTGGAATCCCCACCCCCGTTGGCGGCGCAGTGGTGACCTGTAGTTCCCAGGCCGGTGAGGCCCTTTGATGTGCGCAATCCATCTGAAAAGATAGGCCTTAAAGAACTTGTGTAAAGTAATAATAGTTAGTTTGTGATCTTTCGAGTCACCATAGAAACAGACGGCATCTCGTCATAGAAGGGGCGTGGCAAGGGGGAAAACAGAATCTTTTGGGAAACACAATTTTTCACTCTTTTTAGCCATTTTCTGGCTAAATTGTAAACTTATTTATCATATACTAATAAAGTAAAGTCTAAATCGGGTCCATATGGATGTTTATTCACAGCAGATTGTTCAGTAGAAGTGAAAAAACGGCAGTCATAGCTACCGCTAGCTAGCGTTAGCTCGATGCCAACATGAAGCATCAAGTTAGCATTGTCCGTTATCATGTATTTATGGGCTGTTGAACCGCTGGGCTCCACCCCATGTCTTTGTATCTTTATTAAGTAGAAAAGTATATTCATAATTCAGAATCTGTTAGTAGTTTTTGAATAATTTGAGAAAGTTTACATTTTTCTCCAAATTGTTTTCCCTCTTAACTGTTTTCAAACATGACCATATATGGGCGATTCCAGAGATGTCGTCTGTATAAATCTCCTGGGTGGATAGAAAGGTTTTTATTTTATTTTCTCATTAAAGTCAACATTAGTCCAAATTGGTGTATATTAAATGTATTAATTGCCTATAGATGCATCCATGGACGTGCAAACATGCCGTAGTTTTGCTGAAAATAGAGATCAGTGTTTTGGGGATTTATAGCCGTGCTCAAATTCCAGGGAAATCCGTGCAGACAGAGACAGATGCATGCCCTTGTGCTATCCAGACTACAATTGTGTCTGCATTTTTAATTAGTCTTTATCAATGAATCATCTGTCCCTGTTTTTTACATCACTTTCAATTTGAATTTGGCAAACCCACTGATCACAAGATGCCAAGATAAAGAGAGCCATCTGTGGAGTTTTATCATAGCTCTCTGGGTAAACATTCTCCATGACCCTCTCAGAAGTTGTGGATTTGAACTCTGGTTCTCTCCAACTTTCTTCTGCCATGTGTGAAAGTGTGGTGAGACGGTGCATCTTATTGTCCCGCCGGGAAATCAGTCCTCTGCATATGACGCGTCCCTTATTACCAAATGGACAACGTGCCTGGAGCTTTGGGCGACTTTAGTGTAGCACTAGGGGACCCATCGCTACATCCTGCCAGGACCTTGGTAATCAGTGCATGGGGGATTTGCTCACCGTGCATTTTTATAGAGCTGCCGTGTGGCTATTGTTTAGAGAGAGTGCCATCATCACTGACCTTCAACGGATGTCGATTCAAACTGTGCTGATGGGTTTGATTTTTAGATTTGAGAAATAGTAGTAGGCTTATTACTAATGTCAAAAGCAAAAACTGTGCATCCAGGACCGCTCTGCAATTATATAAGTCTGAAAATGTGTCAAGGAAAGCTGAGAAGGAATGGGGAACCGCAATGCATTCCCTAGGGACTCCTCTTCAGCCAGGATTTTGATTATGTAGGATTAGTTTGTGAACAGACTTGGCAAGAACAGAATCTAAATGCAGGCCTAATAGTTCTACCCTCAAGTTTTCGCTGCACTTTCACACTTATCTCTGAGGATGTTGTCGGTCTTGATTACTAAACCACAACAGCTCCTCCCTGCCATACCATTAGTCTGAACCACAGCACTCAGCAATTTACTATTACTCAACTGTCCTTGGTGACCCCGAAGTAGTCATGGGGCGTTCGTGACCGAATAGGGTCTTGAACGGCTCTTTTACATAAACTTTTACAATCTTTTTTTTGCAAATTGGCAAGGATGATGGTAATTAAAACTTGTGCCTCTCATCAAATTAGGTCTCGGATTTTAGTTATCAGACCGTCATCTTTAGAATAAATATTTTAATAAACAGATCCAAGGTCAAAGATAGAAAAAAACACCTCTGCTTTTACTGCACTCAGGATTTTTGGCATATAGAGGGCCTACTCAATAGGCGACCCGCGGGTCAGTTCCGGCCTTTTGGCTTGACCAGCTACTTTCAGGTAAGGAACACCAGTTCAGTTGTGGATGTTTGTAAAGCGGACAATGATGCTCTGCACCGACAGCACTCATGTTCAACTGGTCAACACGCTAAGCCTCGCTATCTGGGATCTAATTTAACTAAATAACATAGAAATCGTTCATCTGACAGGTGCATTTTTGTGGCCATACCGCCTTTGCTATGCCCAATCCCGTCAGATCTTGGAAGCTAAGCAGGGAAGGGCCTGGTCGGTACTTGGATGGGAGACCGTTTGGTAACACCAGGAAGCCTGGGGTGAATGTGGTGTGTGAGTGAGTGGTTGGTGGTGGTCGGAGGGGCCGATGGCGCAGACTGGTTGCCTCGCTTCCGTCAGTTTACCCCAGGGCAGCTGTGGCTACAACAGTAGCTTATCACCACCGAGTATGGAGTGAATGAATAATGACGACAATGTAGCGCTTTGAGAAACTTGGTAATACAGGCTTGTAAAGCGCAATACAAGTGTAAGGCATTATTATTATTATTATTTTTCTTCCTTTGTCCCCTGACTTCATTCCGTCTTCATTGACGTCTTTGTGGGAAAAGTACAAGCGCAGAGATGCTCTTTGCAAAGGTAACAGGTATGTGTTTGGTCTGAGAGGAGCAGTGGCTGAGCAGGAGTTAGTCATGTTGTTTGAGATGAACGGGTCTCTATGTAACTCTCTTATTCTGTATTAGGCCTTTGGTCTGGTTTATGGGATCTAGTCCTGCCATAGCCGCTGATGTCGAACTACTTCTAGTATTATTACGCCTTACAATATAGTAAGGCGTAATAATATAGTTCCCCTCTTTATCCGCTTAGAAAATCCACGTGGTTTAATTCTGTGTAACTATACTTTATAGTGTAATACTTCATGTAACCATATTTAAATAGGGAAAATGTGTAAGAGCTTGGTAGCTTGACCTCGTTTGGAGCAATAGTGGAGAGGAGGAGGCTAAATGCTAACGGCGTCTGTGCTGTGTTTACGTGACTGAGGGTACGTGTGAAAACCAGACAGGCACAAATGAACTCGTCTAAGCTAAGGTAAGAACATATCTCAGTATGTAAAAACGGTGGCCTATTCCTTTAAGGCAAAATCAGGAGTTGGTAATATAAATTGTGACCTTAGTGTTTAACTGAATATTTGTCTTCCAGCAAAACCAAAACAAACAAAGCGAGCCAGTCAGGACTAATCCAGTGAGTGTTTATCAGAATAAATGCCCATAATCAAGTAAATGTGTTTTGTTCTATTGACTGGATGAAGTGTTACGCATGTGTGGCTTTAAGTTAAGTCTTTAACATCTAAACCAACTACCTACAAAAAAGGTTCATTTTGTCCTCACGGTCATTCTAATGTAATACATCGATAGCCTCTCACGCATCTGCTGTGAAATATAATGAAACCTATTACAATATAATGACTGCCAGTGGGGTGGAAAAAAAAGAAAAAAACAGAATGAGTCTCAGTCACTGCTAAAGTGACCTTGAATGACTCAGAGTGTAGGAGGGCAAATTTTATGTCCTAAACTTCATTCATTCTCTCGTCTCCTATTGTCAAAAGCATGGCCGGAGTGATGTGAAGAGGTTATTGTAAAGAGGTTTAGAGAGAGATGCTTGATTTGGCCTTGGCTCTATCAATTGTGTGCTATTTTTAGACCTGCTTCTATGACCGTTGGAGTATTGTGCCAGAAATGCAGTTATAACTCGCTGCGTTCTTTGTGCCATACCAAAGCCATGTATAAACACAAGTTTAATCTAGTATTTTACAGGGAAGTACACCTTAAAGCACAAAACACTACAGTCTGCATGGGTTCAATTCAGCTCAGTCTTGATTGGTGATTTCTCAATGGTTTTTGATAGTGAAACAATACCAAAAGTGTTGACATTATTGTGATATGAATATATGTTTAAACTCTTTTCTTGATGCGCAGTGTAACTAAGCCAACATATACCGCTGTGGTCACCATTTACCTGAAGGCCACCATTTATCTCGACAGACACTATGGGGTCAGCTGCTCTTACTTGCAAAAAAAAGAAAAACATTTTGTACATTTATTTACTGCTCGAGCTTAAGCTTTTAATAAATATAGGACATGACCGTTACGTCATCATTTATGACCAAAGGCATGGATCAAACTTTTCAAGTAATGATGGAACTTGAGACCTGCATGGGATTGTCAGGCCAAATGGGAGCTTTGGGCGGCCTATTGATGTACAGGGATAAATTACGTCCAATGTGCTATTTATCTTTTATAAGTAGGTCTATATTTCGACGGTTAACTGCCAGTAAAAACATAATTCAAACTCTGAAAGCCTATCACAGGAGAGAAATCACGAGGCTGATTCTGACACTGAGATTAGCAATAACAAAGTAGATCCATTTTCTTGACATGCTTCACTCTAAAAATAAACCTTTGAAACATACTTTACCAACTTTACCTTAAATGGAATGTGAACGAAGGCAATAAGTGAGCAGTGAGTCAAATGGACCGTGGTAACACAAAAAAGTTATTTATTTATTTTATTATTTAATACCATGACACATGGTTGTGCAGGAAACAACTAACTTTTTTTTTTTAATTAGGTAAGTGCTTTATTTGTCATTGTTCAACTGTACAATGAAACAGCGTTCAGGTGTTAGTCCTGAGCCGCTGCTGCGACTGAGCCACTGCCACTGTTGGGCGAAACTGACCAGCATGTTTTTGGAGGTCGGGGAAACCGGAGCACCTAAAGGAAACCTGGCTGCTGCCTTCAGTCTCCTCTGATCCTCTGAAATGATGCAGCGCCTCCTGGGTTTGTCCCTGTTCCAGAGCGTGGTGTCCGGCACTGGTCAGCTCCACATCCTCCTTCCTCTTCCTCCTGCGCAGCTCCCTCCAGTCCACAACAGTCTTTCACCATCTTCTGGGAAGAGCGTAGCAGTTCATGTGTTTTATTCTCCAGTGAACGTCCATTAATAGCCAGAATAATAGTAGGGATGTTCGGCTTAGCTGTGAGTCTTGCCCGGATACCTCCTCGTTTGTCCCTTTTTCGTTTCCTGTAGCTGCTCTTGTGACGCCTCCACTGTGCTGCATGTGTGTCTCTTGGTGCCTCTTCAGTGTCTCAGAAGAAGAAATGTGTAGGCCTCAAATGTCTTTAGCTCATAAGCTAGCTGTTTGTTTACTTTTTAAAAGCTGTTTTCTTCAGGACCATTATGGGCTCTTTGCACTAAAAAATATCCGTCGAACTCCATAAAAACACGGCGAAGACGCACAAAAGCATCCAGTAAAACACAGAAATCCCAAAAACAGTTTGCACAGCAAAACACAGCTGTACCAAGAGAGAGCAAGGTTGCTACTTGTTTAAATTAATTGAATCGCTTCCTTGATGTTTTGTAGTTCAAATCTTTTCCCAAGTTGAAATATTATCATGTTTTATGTTTGAAGCCCAAGGATGATGAACTAATATGGAGTCTGAAACCCTTTAAACTCCCCAACTTAAAACATAAAACCACAAAATTAAAGAGCACAGTTTGACCTCTCGGGACACCTGCAGCTATAAAAACATGATGCAACAAAACTTCAAATGCATTCTGTGAGGCTTATGGGTAGCTCCTCTCTTTGGCGCCCTTGCCCCCCTCCTGTTCGATGTCCATAAACCAAACATGAAAGTTGCATCGAGTCCGGCAGCAGCGGCACATGCTGTGGGCGGGTTTTTACTCCTCCTCTGTGGGCCTTTCACTGTTACGAGATTTGGGAAGGTTGTAAAGATGACGCATAAAGACTAACTATCGGTAAGAAGGTTGGGGATAGAGTGAGGCTGTAAAGATGTATAGTTTTATCGATTTGTGCATTATTCATCATAAAAGAGTGTTATTTTTATTTTCCTTCATGGTGAATATGTATTTGTGGTTCCTGTCAAGTATTTTTTCTTTCTATTCCCTGGCAGAGGGTGCTTGATTATTGTAAAGTTTTATTGTTTAACTCACTTTACGCTCCCAAAAGAGAGTTTAGGCTCATTGATTCAGCAGACCAGACTCTAGCCACTCAACTGTGCGTCCCAAGTTAAAAGACAAACTCCAGAGGAAAATTAGCACTCGATGTCGTAACATCGTCCGCTAATGATCCGTGGACGGCAACAGCTTGTGCATTGTTTGCAAATAATCTCACAGCCCGGCAGCCATCTTTTGTTATGTTTTCAGTTCGTATTGTCGCGCATGATTAGATAACACGAGCGGCCTGCAAATCGATATTAACGCCGCTTCGCCGAGAACTACACGTCAGCTGATGCAAATTAGTCAGGGCTGTCATGGCAACAAGAAAACTCATTCAGCAAAAGTCAAAATAGACGCCAAATAATTACACACCTGAACGCTATTAAGCCCGAGCCATCATTGTTGGGGGGGGGGGGGGGGGGTCCGCGGTGGAGGTGGTCATCAAAGTGTCTGTCCACTCGCCCGGACATAAACGCCTCGTGTAAAGGGACGCTTTTCAAATCAAGATGTCAGATGTACAATTGCGCTGTCTGAAGACAATCGAGTGCAGGTGTGGCAACTGAGGGGTTAACAGACTATAATATAATGATAGTCTTAGAATGGTATTGATTTTCCAACAACGCCACCCCAGACTTCCTGGGGAAAAGAGAGTACTACAGCTTAGAGGCTCGCAAGTAAGTATATTGAAGCAAAGGCACTGGTTCCATTTAGTTTACAAAGTTTATTTTGCATCAATAGGAAACATTTCATTTAATTTCAGTTGTGTTCAATGTGTTTACAATGGTTAATAAAATACCATGGGTTTAAAATGAGCTCACATTACTCAAATAAAAAGAGGTTCAGGCATTTAAAACCTCCTGCCTACCTGGCAAACAGAACCCAGGGCATAGGCAGTGGATGCACTTTAGCGGTCTGGAGTGCGGTGCCAATCTCCAGGCACACCAGAGATCTCAGCAGGACGTGTCCGCTTTAAGACACCAGTGCGTAATGCGCGAACAAGCGCACAACGGAGCAGAACAAATCAAAAACAAAACACAGAAAAGAAACAGCAGAGAAACAGCGGAGGCAACGTGCCAGTGCCACTGCAGACCACTGAGGACACCTACAAAAAATGAATTTGGATTACTAAACTAAACCTAAGTGGAAACAGGAGCTACAAAAACAACTAAAGGAAAAACATACCGCTGAGGATGCGTGGATGCGCACGGACCACGGCTGGTTGACGTGGAGAGCAGCGTGCTAAGCCGTCGGCTGGGCCTCCAGCGTGGCTATGACCAAAGCGCTGGTTAGTAGTGACTTAAGACTGTTTGAAGTCCGCATGGACGAGTGAATGGGCAGAGGTGATAGTTACCTGCACGAAGGCGTCACGCTGCGCGCACAGAAATGGTGCCAAGCGATAGAGCGCAGCGATGCGGAGCTCACGGCCAACAGCGGCACTACAAAGCGACACAAAGCAGCTGAACGGATTTTGCTTCAAAAGCGTTATGTTAGGAATTTGGACATGGATTGGAAACTACCTGGAGCTGGAGGACAAGGCGGCCAACACAGAGAACCCGGAAGAGCGTGTGGGGCAAAGACGGAGCGAACGAGAATGGGAGCGCTTATATAGTCCACCAAGCCAGCGCGACGGGGCGACAGGTAAGAGCGCACCCAAACACAGGCCTCCAAAGCCCGTCTTACCACATTCTACCCCCCCGGTTTGCATCGTCGCCCCGACGATGGACATACTCACCTAACACCATGGCCTGAAGACTACACCCGCTGCGCTGGACGAAGAGGAAGCAGACTGTCCTCCCCTGGCCGGGTGGTGTGATGACCGTGGAAGATGATGAACGTTAGCATGATGTCCAGCTGTTGAGCGGGCGGATCTACGCAGGGTCACCTCATTAGGGTCAACCGCTGGTGCAGGTTGACGATTTGTCGCTCCAGAAGTAGAAGCCAAAGGTCCCGAAGCTGTCGGAACTGGGCATGAAAGCTGCAAGGGCTTTGGAGCGGTCCGAGTCACAGCAACATGTTGATTTGGAAGAACAGAGGGAGGTTCCTGAGAGGGCTGTGGCCTTAGACACAGGTCACCATCCAAGGACTCCAGAGAAGATTCATCACCTGTTGGTGGCTGCTCACCAGAACCACCAGATGAAGTCTCAACAACAAGGTCAGGTCTGTCAAGGCTGACCAAGGCCTTAAGCAGAGAGCGATGCACCCGCTTAACCTTACTGTGATCATCGACAGGAGCCACCGTGTAGACAGGACCCTGTTCCTTCGGTGCCTGCATGACCCGATAGGTCACCGAACTCCACCAGTCCTGAGTCTTCTGGCGACCACGGAGAGCACAGTCACGCAAGAGAACAAGCTGACCTTCCTGCAGGGGTGCGTCCCGCACATGTTTGTCGTGGTTGGTCTTTCGACGATGGGCTGAAGCCCTCAAGCGCTCACGAGCCCCTTCGAAAGCTACTTCTAGTCGTGCTTGATGTTCTTGAACCCACTCGTGGACACTCCCTGCCACCGGTTCCTGCACCTGACCCAGAAAGAAATCAACCGGGAGCCGAGGTTCTTGCCCGAACATCAAGAAATAAGGCGATTCCCCTGTTGACTGGTGAGGGGTGGTGTTGTAAGCGAACAGAACCTCCGGTAAGCAGGAGCTCCAATCTCGTTTTCGCGAGGTGGGCAAAGCACGCAACAGATTGTGAAGCGTCCTGTTGAAGCGCTCGCACTGCCCGTTACCAGCCGGATGATAGGGCGTAGTGCGAGACTTCGTGACCCCATACAGACCGCACAACTGTTGAATCAAGGCACTTTCAAAGTTGCGGCCCTGGTCCGAGTGGATACGAGCAGGGACACCAAGCTTCGTAAACCACTCGGATACCAGAACCTGAGCTACGGTGGACGCACGTTGGTCCCTGGTGGGGATGGCCAAGGTATACTTACTAAAAACATCGGTCATCACCAGGACGTTTTCCAAGCCGGATGGAGTAGGCTCAAGCAGGGTGAAATCAATGGCAACGATTTCATTCGGCCGTGAGGCCAACAAGTGACCCAAGTAACTGTGAGTAGCAGGGTGGTTGTTCTTGGCGAACTGACAACGCTCACAGGCATGGCACCAATGAGCTACCTCTCGTGACATCCCGGGCCAGTAGCAGCGAGAGTGCAACAGGGCCAGGGTTCTGTCCACTCCTTGGTGCCCGTGTTCTTGGTGCACTTGTTTTAGGACATCCTGGATCAAGGCCCTTGGCAACAGAACTTGATAGATGGCTCCACCACCATCCGAACGGAACACCTGCCGGTACAGGAGCCCGTCCAGTTCCGCTAGACGGTCCCACTGTCCGAGCAGGGTGAGAGCAGATTGGGAAAGCCCTTTCCGCTCGTCAAGGGTGGGCCGTCGTTTCTGTCGCCAAAAGGCCATGACTTCCTGGATGACCGGGTCTCCCCGTTGGAGAACATGGAGGTCGGCAGGAGCACAGCGCGGGAAGACCGCTATCACGGACTGTGACGCCTGTGTCTGCTGACCCTGCAGGGCTTGCTGAAGTGGAGAAGGCAGAGAAGTACCTGGCGCCAGTGGTGCCAGTGCCTGCGAGGACCAGGGTTGCCGAGAAAGGGCATCAGCGTTCTTGTTGCTCTTCCCTGACCGATACTTAAGCTCGAAGTCGAAGGAGGCAAGCTGAGCAGCCCAGCGCTGTTCTACGGCCCCTAGCTTCGCAGACAACAGGTGGCTCAATGGGTTGTTGTCTGTGTAGACAACGCACTTGTGCCCCAGCAGGTACTCCCTGAATTTCTCTGTAAGAGCCCACTTGAGACCCAACAGCTCCAACTTCATCAAACTGTAATTCAACATGTTCCGCTCAGTCGGTCTTAACCCACGACTGGCGTAAGCTATTGGTCTTATCCCGCCCTCGTGCTCTTGCGAAAGCACAGCACCCAATCCGCTGTGGCTAGCGTCGATCTCCAGGATGAAGGGATGGGAGAAATCAGCGTAAGCCAGGACTGGAGCCGAGGTGAGCTTGGCCTTAAGGGCTTCAAAGCTTTGTTGGCACTCCTCGGTCCAGTCCCCAGCAGTGATAGGGGCCGTCTTCTTTCCTTTAGAGGGCTTACCATTGAGCTCTGCTACCCTGCGGTGCAGAGGAGCAGCCAACTTTGCAAATCCCTCCACAAATCGCCGGTAGTAGCTAGCAAATCCTAAGAACGATCGCAGCTCCGTGGCCGTGGTGGGCGTGGGCCAATCAGCTACTACCTCGATTTTGCGCGGGTCAGTGGCTACTCCTTGATCAGAGATGACATGCCCAAGGTAGTTCACCTCTGTCTGGAAAAAGCTGCACTTACTCAGCTTTGCCTTCAGACCTTCCTTCTTCAGCCGACCCAGCACCACGGCCAGCCTCTCCAAATGTTGCTGGACGGTGGACGAGTACACCACAATGTCGTCCAGGTACAAGAGGAGAGACTGGCACTGTTGGTCCCCAAAGATGCGTTGCATCAGACGTTGGAAGGTGCTGGGGGCATTACAGAGCCCGAAAGGCATGCGATTCCACTCAAATAACCCGAACGGCGTACAAAACGCCGTTTTGTGCCGATCGCTCTTGGTGACGGGTACCTGGTTGTACCCACTGGCTAAATCCATGGTGGAAAACCAGCGGGCACCCGTCAGAGCATCAAGGGATTCCTCGATACGGGGTAGTGGAAACGCATCCTTTCGGGTCTTGTTGTTCAGTTGACGGTAGTCAACACACAGTCTGAGGCTTCCGTCCTTTTTCCGGACAAGAACGATGGGGGAGGCGTAGGGACTAGAACTTTCTGTAATTACCTGCGCCTCCAAGAGCTGATGGATGTGCTCTTTAACGAGCTCATACTCGGAGGGAGGTATCCGACGATACCGCTGCCGGACTGGCACATCATCCGTGAGAGGGATGTCGTGGGTGACCAAGTTGGTGCATCCCAAGTCCTGGTCATGGGCAGCGAACACGGACGTATACCTCCTTAAGAGAGAACGCACCTGGTCCTGCTCCTCACTGGACAAAAGAGACAGATCTAATCCCTCAAAAGCATCTGACACTGAGGTGGTGGCAGTCTGCGATGAGACGGACGCGGCTGCAGCTGACACCTCCGTCACACCCGCAGGCAAGCTCACCACGTTTACTAGATCCAGTGTACCTACAACGGTGCGAGGATGCAGCAGGACCTCAGTGGTCCCTACGTTAACGACTGGGACATAGGCAGTCCCACGATCCACCCGGACCAACGATGGAGAAACCAGCAGTCCAGCCGGTAAGCCAGACTCTGAAGGCTCGAAAAGCGCGGATGTACCACTATACTGCTCCGAACATGTAGTAGGCACTATCTTCATCATACCAGCCGGAATGCGGCACACTTGCTTTCTCCGCACCCTGACTCTACCTGGTTGTGTTGGGGTTGGCCTCTGATAAGCCGAATGACACTTCTGAAGGGCATCGACCAAAGAGTTGGGGGACGCAACTACGGGAGCTGTATCAAACAAGGAGGGCCCGTATTGCCCGAAAAGCTCTCTGTAGCACTTCTGGATGACATTCATACCAAGCACACCAGGAACCTGCACAGGCATACTGGGTGGATCTCTTACAACCAGTACACCGCACCGAGGCATTAACTTCCCACAAAGCTCAACGTCTAGCTCTAAATAGCCTAGATAGGGAATGGCCAAGCCATTGGCAGCTCTGAGCTGTAGCCAGTGACATGCCTGAAGACGCTCTTTACCCCAAGACTCAAAATGCTCTCGAAAGAACCCCTCTGTGATGGTGGAAACCATGGACCCGGTGTCAAGCAAACACTGAACCTTTACGCCAGCCATGTCTACGTCAATGTGTGGGCAGGAAGCTATAAGTTTGGGAACTGCAACAGAACTAGAGACACTTCCTGAGCCAGTAGGAACCCTACCCGAGCTGTGGCTCTGCAGCTCGGTGGGCGCTAGTTTTCCGACTGTTGTTCCAAACGGGGGTGACCCGGCAGAGAGGACTGTTGATGAGCAGGACCATGTGATCCTCGGCAATTCCTAGCAATATGTCCAGGTCGGCGGCACCGGTTACAGATGACAGGCGCTGAGTGACGAGGGGAGTGACTACGTGATGACTCAGTCTGCAGAAGGGCAATGCTCTGCGTGAGCCAATCAAGTTGTTCTTGCTGACGTTTCAGGAGCTCTTTCAGTTCACTTACCTCTGACTGGGAGGGGTAGGTGGCTCTCGGTGGTCCACTGTGCACGGCGTATTGGAGGCCATATGCTGAAGGCACTGAGTTACTCCGACCCCGCGCGCTGGCCGGAAGACCCTCGCGCTCCCATCTCATTGCTTCCTCTCTGGCCACAAGCAAGGTCGCTGTCGGGTTTTGACGAACGTGTTGTTTTAGCATACGACGCAAAGCACCATCGAGCACATGCTCGATAAATTGATCGCGCAACAATATTTCAGAATTGGGCATGTTGTTTGGAGCACGTGCTTTCACTTTTTCCATTAAGCTCAACAAGGCGAGGGAGAACTCTTGCAGCGTCTCCCCCTCCTGTTGCTTGCGAGAGAAGAAAGATTCCTGCAAAGCTACATAGGAATCGGAGCACCCGTATAAATCTTGCAAGATAGAGATCAATTTGTCTGGGTCCCTTTGCTCTTCACTAGAGCGATACCTAATTTCATTTCGGGCTTCTCCCTCCAAATGATCGTACATGAAGTAAGCCTGATCTGCTCGGGACAGGTGACGCGCTCTCGTGCAGGCCCCTACCTCCTCAACCCATTCACTCAAACCGATGCCTGTATGACCCCTGAACATAGGACATTTCCTGTCCCGGGGTATGTACATAAGCCTCTCTGTTACAGAGGCAGTTGACGCAGCAGGCCCAGCCGAAGACCCCGCACCGGAGCCTCCAGGGATAGCCCGGTCTGAACGCAGCCTGTCATTCTCAGCGGTTAACTGGGCCACCTGATCTTTAAGAACCTGAAGCTCTTCTGCCATTGGAAAACACGTAGGGGGGAAAACAAGGGGGGAAAAAAAGAAAAACCCTACACGTTGCCAACCACTGCTGCTTTGCCTGAAAACTGTGCGAGTGTAAACAATTGCAAATTTCACCTTGTAAAACAGGTGTCAACAACATACAAGGGATCCAGCTGTAGAGAAGTAGTAGTTTAGTTTAAGCTTTTCAGCTCCGCAGCAATACCAAACCAGTTAGCAGAGTACCAAATTCCACATAAATAATATGTACACAGCAAAAGAAAACAAATGGTTAAATCACAACAAACCACTACATGCAGAAATCAACAATATCTATAAAAATAATCATGCATTGAATTGGCACAACACAAAACCAGTAGGTTTAGCTTAGGTAGTGAGAAAACCTTTTTGGAACTACGGAACCTCCGTAGCTAGACATTCATTGCATTTTCTCAAAACGTAAATGGAAACCAGGCCTTTTTTTTTTTTTTTTTTTACTTCAATAATCCTGCCAACATACCGACAGAATGTGGCAACTGAGGGGTTAACAGACTATAATATAATGATAGTCTTAGAATGGTATTGATTTTCCAACAACGCCACCCCAGACTTCCTGGGGAAAAGAGAGTACTACAGCTTAGAGGCTCGCAAGTAAGTATATTGAAGCAAAGGCACTGGTTCCATTTAGTTTACAAAGTTTATTTTGCATCAATAGGAAACATTTCATTTAATTTCAGTTGTGTTCAATGTGTTTACAATGGTTAATAAAATACCATGGGTTTAAAATGAGCTCACATTACTCAAATAAAAAGAGGTTCAGGCATTTAAAACCTCCTGCCTACCTGGCAAACAGAACCCAGGGCATAGGCAGTGGATGCACTTTAGCGGTCTGGAGTGCGGTGCCAATCTCCAGGCACACCAGAGATCTCAGCAGGACGTGTCCGCTTTAAGACACCAGTGCGTAATGCGCGAACAAGCGCACAACGGAGCAGAACAAATCAAAAACAAAACACAGAAAAGAAACAGCAGAGAAACAGCGGAGGCAACGTGCCAGTGCCACTGCAGACCACTGAGGACACCTACAAAAAATGAATTTGGATTACTAAACTAAACCTAAGTGGAAACAGGAGCTACAAAAACAACTAAAGGAAAAACATACCGCTGAGGATGCGTGGATGCGCACGGACCACGGCTGGTTGACGTGGAGAGCAGCGTGCTAAGCCGTCGGCTGGGCCTCCAGCGTGGCTATGACCAAAGCGCTGGTTAGTAGTGACTTAAGACTGTTTGAAGTCCGCATGGACGAGTGAATGGGCAGAGGTGATAGTTACCTGCACGAAGGCGTCACGCTGCGCGCACAGAAATGGTGCCAAGCGATAGAGCGCAGCGATGCGGAGCTCACGGCCAACAGCGGCACTACAAAGCGACACAAAGCAGCTGAACGGATTTTGCTTCAAAAGCGTTATGTTAGGAATTTGGACATGGATTGGAAACTACCTGGAGCTGGAGGACAAGGCGGCCAACACAGAGAACCCGGAAGAGCGTGTGGGGCAAAGACGGAGCGAACGAGAATGGGAGCGCTTATATAGTCCACCAAGCCAGCGCGACGGGGCGACAGGTAAGAGCGCACCCAAACACAGGCCTCCAAAGCCCGTCTTACCACACAGGGATTGATAGAAAACAAAGCAACTACTTGTCCTTAATCTGGGAGTGAATGTGGAACGTTGTTTACCAAATCTGCCCTTTTATTGATGAAACACAGTAACATGGCCAGCCGCCTTCACACTTCACAATATTTCATGGTCACGACTCCCGGTGTATGACCCGCTGTTGTTTGTGACCCCCACAGAGCACACTTTTGATTCTATCTAAAGTATGCCTCCCATATGATCTGTTGACCCCCCACAAATGTCTCTGGACTCCCACCGCGAGGTTGACTTACAGAGGTGAGAGAAGTTACAAAGTTCTCTCTGAATGATACAGGATTGATCTTTACAGATTTCCCCAGAGCTTCTCGAAGACTCCTGCTTTTTAAGAGAAAGTTTGAGAGGCAGGATGACCGGGCAGGATGACCGGGCAGGATGACCGGGCTAGCAGAACATTACAGGTGAATATAAACATTTAAGACACTACAGAATCCGAATACTTTAATGTGAATGCTAAATTTTGTACTTAAAGCAGTACTAAAAAACTTGTTTACCTTAATAAATCTTTTTCGTAGTCCCTCTGGGGGTAATACGTGTTGATGGAATGATTGGAGGGTCTTTCATCTCCCTGGGCGTCTCTGTCCAGAAAACCACAATTGCAACTTGCCTGCCATCGGACCGGAGCAACCAATACACACTAATAGAATCACGAAGAAGAGGCTAGCAGGCAAGTTCTGCTGCTTTAAAGCAGTACAAAGTAACTCTTGCCCCTAGAGGCCATAAGCGCAACTGCAGGTGTCGTAGCAAGTTATTAATTATTAATTACTTATTAATTGTCTTGGAGAGTAAATACTACGCTGACAGGAAAGGCGAAGGGAGAGTTGGCAATTGTACATCCAATTATACAATGGAAATATTTTTTTTTCACTCAAACTTGACTGTAAATACTGTTTTAAGCCCGCAATTAGCTTTGCCCGTTAGCATGTTAGCTTCTTCTTTGTGATTCCATTAGTGTGTATTGCTTGCTAACGCCAGACTTCTGTGTGCGCACAAATCATTTCGAACTGCACAGCAGCCTGGGGACCATGGCTGAAATTTTCGCATGGATTTGGGAACCAATCACAGAACGAGGAGGGACGGCAAGAGGATGAGGAGCTATTCGATATACGGAAGCTTGGAGTTTATTTACGGATTCAAAAAAAAAAGTGTATTTACGGATCAAACATGACAGCAACAGACGCGGCGCTATTTTTCGATCAAGCTTTAGGCCGTGTTCTAAATAGTTTACTAAGAAAGTTTTCAGCGGGTACGTCATACGTCATCGGATACGATGATACAATTGGCTGTGGCTACGTGCAGAAGCATGATAGACATTCGTAGCGCCCAATAAACGGCTATGGACGATTGTAATGCGTTATTACCCCCACAGGGACTACGAAAAGGATTTATTAAGGTAAACACGTTACTACACGGCTTTAAAGGAATAGGCCACCGTTTTTACATACTAAGATATGTTCTTACCTCACTTTAGACGTGTTAATATATCCCCGTCTGGTCTTTGTCCGTGCGCTCTGCCAGGCAAACGGAGCACATACGCAGCCTCTCCCACATGTCACATAGCTCCGAAAAAGCTCACGATAGAAGCTACCAAGCTCTTCCACGAGATCCCTATTTAAATAAAGTTACGTGAAGTGTTTTCATGCGAAGTATATTTACACAGAAATGTAACATGTCGATTTTATAAGCAAATAAAAAGGGGGACTATATTGTGAGGCGTAATGATACGAGGAGCACAGCGTCCGCGTAGTAACTCCTAAAGACTTCCCCCGCTCACTTCCGTCAATAACCTTTAGGAGTTACTGCGCGGACGTTTTGCTCCTCGTATCATTACGCCTCACAATATAGTCCCCCTTTTTATTTGCTTATAAAATCGACATGTTACATTTCTGTGTAAATATACTTCGCATGAAAACACTTCACGTAACTTTATTTAAATAGGGAACACGTGGAAGAGCTTGGTAGCTTCTATCGTGAGCTTTTTCGGAGCTATGTGACATGTGGGAGAGGCTGCGTATGTGCTCCGTTTGCCTGGCAGAGCGCGCAGACAAAGACCAGACGGGGATATATTAACACGTCTAAAGTGAGGTAAGAACATATCTTAGTATGTAAAAACGGTGGCCTATTCCTTTAAGAGATACATTGGTGTTAAGGATTGCAGAGGAGGAACCCCAAAGCGGAGACTGAGGCAGGTAAGGTTTACCAATTTATTTCCAAAAAACAAAACAAAAACTGAAGAGGCTGAGGCGACGGGGGCAGGCAGGCAGCAAGTAGAACCAGGACGGAGCAGAGGTAACCCAGAGCGAGAACCAACCTGGGCAAAGACGGAAGATGTAAGAATCATAAAAATACGTCAGGACAAAAAGCAGGTAAGGCTTCTACCAACTGAGACGGATTTATCTGGCAGTGTGGAGAGGACTGAGCAGAGTATTTGTAGGCTGGTTCCTAATCAAGTCCAGGTGTGCCTCATTGCTGCATGTGCCAGCCACGCCCCCGTCAACCACCAGCTCTGCACAGAAGGAAAGAAAAAACACAAAGAGGAGGGGAACAAAACACAAACCATAACAGGGCCCCCCCCTCAAGGGACGCCACCTGGCGGTCTACCAGGCTTAGAGGGATGCAAGGCATAAAAGTCACGAAAGAGCGACGGATCCAAGACGAGGGACCGGGAAACCCATGAGCGGTCCTCAGGGCCGTAACCCTCCCAGTCCACCAGATACTGGAAGCCGCGGCCCCGCCTCCGAACATCCAGCAGCCGCCGCACAGTAAACGCAGGGTGACCGTCGACCACCCGGGGGGGCGGAGGGGGCTCGGCCGGAGGGCTAAGAGGACTAGTCAAAAAAGGCTTCAGCAGGGAGACATGGAAGGCAGGGTGGACATTTAGAGAAGGAGGCAATTTAAGCCTCACCACAGCAGGATTGATAACCCGTTCTATGACGTAAGGGCCAATGTACCTGGGAGAGAGTTTTTTGGATTCTGTTTGTAGGGGAAGGTCACGTGCGGAAAGCCAGACCTTCTGACCAGGCTCATACTCCGGAGCAGGAGAGCGGCGGCGGTCTGCAAGCTGCTGGTTCCTAGCAGCAGTGCGGGAAAGAGCTGCTCTGACTTCATGCCAGATCTTACGAGCACGTTGAAGATGCTGCTGGATGGATGGAACCGCAACTCGAGTCTCCTGGCTGGGAAAGAGGGGAGGTTGAAAACCAATAGCAGCCATGAAAGGAGACATACCAGTAGCAGAGGAAACTAGGGAGTTGTGAGAGTATTCAATCCAAGGGAGATGCAGGGACCAGGAAACCGGATGGTGAGCAGTGACACATCGGAGGGCCGCTCCCAGGTCTTGGTTCGCCCGCTCCGTCTGGCCATTAGTTTGTGGATGGTATCCAGACGATAAACTGGCTGTAGCCCCCACTGCACGACAGAAGGCCTTCCAAACTTGAGAAGTGAACTGTGGGCCTCGGTCTGACACAATATCCTGTGGTATGCCATGGAGTTTGAAGACATGTTGAACCAGCAAATTAGCAGTCTCGAAGGCAGAGGGCAACTTTGGTAATGGGACAAAATGTACACACTTCGAAAATCGATCCACAATGGTCAAAATTACAGAGTTACCTTCAGATGGGGGAAGGCCAGTAACAAAGTCCACAGCAATGTGGGACCAGGGACGGTGTGGAATCGGGAGTGGACGAAGCAGACCAGCAGGAGCACGGTGGGATGCTTTACTGCGGGCACAGACCGAGCAAGCAGAAACAAATCCCTTGATGTCAGCGGACATTGTGGGCCACCAGAAGCGCTGCTGGATTAAGGTAAGGGTTCGATGAAATCCAGGATGACAGGAGACTCTGGAGGAATGGCCCCACTGCAAAACCACAGATCTGGCTGATGGCGGCACAAACAAGCAGCCTGGAGGACATCCTGGAGGTGAGGGATGATTGACAAGGGCCTCCTGGACAGATTTCTCAACCTCCCAACAGACTGCCCCTACCACACAGGTGGGAGGCAAGATATTTTCAGTAGGAGGTTCTTCATTAGGAGGCGCAAACTGGCGGGACAAGGCATCCGGCTTGAGGTTCCTGGACCCCGGACGGTAAGTGAGTGTGAAGTTGAACCGGCCAAGGAATAGTGCCCAGCGAGCCTGGCGGGAATTTAGCCTGCGAGCAGAACGTAGATAGGATAAATTCTTATGATCTGTCCATACCATGAATGGCTGTGCCGAGCCCTCCAACCAGTGCCTCCACTCCTTTAGTGCGACGATGACTGCCAGCAGCTCCCTGTTGCCAACATCATAGTTCCTCTCCGCAGGAGTTAGACGACGGGAGAAGAAGGCGCATGGATGCAACTTCTGGTCAGTGGCATTGCGCTGAGAAAGGACGGCTCCAACACCAGAGTCAGAGGCATCCACTTCGATGATGAACTGGGCAGAAGGATCTGGGTGAGACAATACTGGAGCAGAACAAAAAAGGTCCTTTAGTTTCACAAAAGCTGCCTCTGCTTCAGCAGGCCAGTCAAAAGGCACTTTAACAGAAGTAAGTTTGGTAAGAGGTGCCGCAACTTTACTATAGTCACGAATAAAGCGTCTATAGAAGTTTGCAAATCCCAAAAATCTTTGGAGTTGCTTCCTATTGGAAGGGGTTGGCCAATCAGCAACCGCCTGTACCTTGGCTCGGTCCGTCTTGATCTGCCCCTTTTCAATGACAAAACCAAGGAAGCCAACAGAACTCTCATGAAATTCACACTTCTCCGCTTTTACATAAAGTCTGTTTTCGAGAAGGCGTTGTAGAACAAGTCTGACATGTTGTACATGTTCTTGAAGAGAGCGAGAAAAAATCAAAATGTCGTCAATGTATACAAACACAAATCTATTCAACATATCCCGCAACACATCATTAATAAGGGCCTGGAACACAGCTGGAGCATTTGTTAAACCAAATGGCATTACCAGGTACTCAAAGTGTCCGAGTGGGGTGTTGAACGCCGTCTTCCATTCATCTCCCTCCTTTATACGGACTAGATGATAGGCACTCCGAAGGTCAAGTTTGGTAAAAATGGTGGCCTCTTGGAGTGAGCAAAACGCTGAATCAATCAGTGGAAGGGGATACTTGTTTTTGACAGTAATATCATTGAGTCCCCTGTAATCAATGCAAGGGCGAAGTGTACGGTCCTTTTTATCAACAAAAAAGAAACCGGCCCCTACAGGGGATGAGAAGGGGCGAATGAGCCCAGCAGCTAGGGAATCGGTGATATAAGTCTCCATGGCCCCCCTCTCAGGATTGGAAAGATTGTAGAGCTTGCTGGTTGGTAATGGTGCGCCAGGGATCAATTCAATGCTACAATCATAAGGTCTGTGAGGAGGCAATGATGAGGCATTGTCCTTAGAGAACACCTCCTGTAGGTCATGGTACTCAGCTGGCACAAGAGACAAATCTATGGGCTTGGGATTAGTAGGTGTGCATCTGTCAAGAGAGGGAACTGCCGAATGTAGACAGTGGCTGTGACAAAATAGGCTCCAATTAATTATGGATAGCTGTGACCAGTCAATGTGTGGATTATGTAGTTTAAGCCAGGGGAGGCCTAAAACTAGAGGAGTGGAAGGAGAGTTAACAATGTACAAAGAAATTGTCTCGTGATGATTGCCAGATAGGAGTAATGAAACTGGGGTGGTACGATGCGTAACGCTGGCAAGAAGTTTCCCATCAAGAGCATAAACATTCTTGGGCTCAGGAAGGGCATCAGAAGAAATGTTACATTGGGAAACAAACATGGAGTCAATAAAGTTGTCATCTGCTCCTGAATCCACTAGGGCAACAAGGGGAAAGGATTTCTTTGCGTAGGACACAGTACCTTTAAGCTGGATACGTCCGCAGGAGGGATCAGTCGGTGTGTGGCTCACCAGCGCCCCTCCGCTGGCTGATGAGCCTGGTCTTTTGGCAGAGCAGGGCAGTGATCAACAGAGTGTCCAGCTTTACCGCAGTACATGCAGAGCCCAAGGCGAAGGCGACGCTGGCGTTCTTGTTGGCTGAGTCTCATCCTTCCCAACTGCATGGGTTCCTCAGAACTTGGAACAGGAGTTGGAGCAGCTGGTGATGATTCAGTCGGCAGGTGAGTGGCAGGTGCAGGCTGACGAGGTTGATGAGAGTAGAGCGTGGGAGGGGGAATGCTTTTCCTAACTGCTCTCTCCCTACGTCTTTCAGATAGACGATTGTCTAAACGGATGGCTAAGAAAATTAATTCTTCCAATGTAGAAGTCTCATCACGAGCTGCCAGCTGGTCCTTGAGTTCCTCACTTACACCACTGAAAAACACCCCCTGCAAAGCTTTCTCATCCCACCCGGTCTCTGCAGCTAGAATGCGGAAATCTATAGAGTAGGAGGAAACAGAACCACTACCCTGGCGTAGGGAAAGCAGCCGGCTACTGGCCTCCTTTGTTTGTAACGGGTGGTCAAACACTCTTCTAATCTCATTGGTAAATGTATCCATAGCATTACAAACTGGGGAACTACTATTCACTAAAGCTACGGCCCAGGCAGAAGCCTTACCAGAGAGTAAACTCATAATAAAGGCTACCTTAGCTTTATCAGTGGAGTAAGTTAGCGGCTGTTGGTTGAAGACTAGCATACACTGGTGTAGAAACTGTCCACATAACCCTATTTCACCTGAATATCTGGCGGGAGTGGGAATGAAGGGCTCTCGAGGTAGGGCATGTTGATGGTCCGGAGGAGCAGAAGCCGCAACAGGAGCAGGTGAAACTTGAACTGGTGGAGGATTGGCTGCCAGGTGACTAGCGAGTTGGTCAAAACGAGCACTTAACTCAGAAAAATTTGAGTTAAGTTGGCGGAGTGAGTCCACAAGTTCTTTTATGGTCCTCTCATGCTGGCCCACACGGGATGCTTGTAGGGCGAGAGCCTGCTTAAATCTTTCAATCTCTGCGGGGTCCATGTTGGCCAGATAATTCTGTTAAGGATTGCAGAGGAGGAACCCCAAAGCGGAGACTGAGGCAGGTAAGGTTTACCAATTTATTTCCAAAAAACAAAACAAAAACTGAAGAGGCTGAGGCGACGGGGGCAGGCAGGCAGCAAGTAGAACCAGGACGGAGCAGAGGTAACCCAGAGCGAGAACCAACCTGGGCAAAGACGGAAGATGTAAGAATCATAAAAATACGTCAGGACAAAAAGCAGGTAAGGCTTCTACCAACTGAGACGGATTTATCTGGCAGTGTGGAGAGGACTGAGCAGAGTATTTGTAGGCTGGTTCCTAATCAAGTCCAGGTGTGCCTCATTGCTGCATGTGCCAGCCACGCCCCCGTCAACCACCAGCTCTGCACAGAAGGAAAGAAAAAACACAAAGAGGAGGGGAACAAAACACAAACCATAACACATTGGTTTAGCATTACACAACCTGAGGAACAATCCAAATCGCATGTACAATTGGACAATATTCATCAAATCAATCAAATCAAATCAATTTTATTTGTATAGCGCTTTTCATACATGTCATGTAACACAAAGTGCTTTACAGATTTAAAAACATTCTCTCACACCCAATATTCATGAAACTTTTCTAAACAGAACACAGTATCTTTAAAGTTACCTCATAACTCAAACATGTCACATATTTTGAAAATATTCCGAGATGAAGGGCCTGATCTTCCGCCTGGCGCAACAACAGCGTTGGTCCAGGTGAGCCCAGTGTCTTGCAGGCACAGACCTGTTGCATCAGTACTTGCCGGTGGCCTGAAGGCGTCGCTTAGAAAAAAAGGCCGTCTGGAGGCCCTGAGCCCTGAGGCGTGATGTGCTGCAAGAGCGCAAAATCCACTGCTTCCCATTGGCAGGGTCTTCTCATATCATGTAACCTACTTCTTTCATCATTTAGGCTTATAAGCTCTTACCGCAGTGGTTCCCAACCTTTTTTGTCTTGTGTACCCCTTGAGCTCATTTATACTCCAAGTGCCCCCTACCTAAAGGATCTTTTACAAAGTGACCAATGAAACTCAGGCTACGTTCAGACTGCAGGTCGTGTGGCCCTTAATTTTGCACCCTTTCAAGACCCTAATGAATAATAATATTATAATAAAAAAATGTACACTATTTTTTTCTGCTTCTTTTTACAAAAATCTTCTGCCGCGGGCTTGGGTCAAAATGACCGAAGGCCCCACGAGGGTTAAGGCTCAATTCCAAGGGTGTTCATATTACTCTCAAATATGACCTGTATGTGACCTCCTGAACGGCATGAGGCTCGAATGTGTCGCGCATGCGCAGTTGACGGCACGTGGTTGAAACACAGCACCGTGGATCTGGCAAGACAAAGGTTTTAGGAAACTAATGGAGTGCGTACATCAAGAACCAAATCCGTTTAAGAAAGAAGAGAGACGTTTTGTTTTTTTGGACTATGGACTTTTGTGGAGCAGAGGCAGAGATGTCTTTAACAAAAAATGTGCTGCTTTGGATTTCAGCAGTGGAGAGGGAACTTGAACTTCATTCAAGTACATGTGTTGTTTTCCTGTCGATTGCAGAATGAATGGCATCTGTAGCCAGTGTTGGGGGTAACGTATAACAAAAGTAACGAGTTGCAAAAATAGGTTACTTTTATCAGTAACTGAGGAACATAACATAATACTTACACAAAATCCAGGAATATATTAGTCATTACGATTTAAGTAACTTGAGCTACAAGGGCATTAAATGTATGAATGAGAAAAAGGCAAACGCCCCCCAAAAAACAGACACTGGTGTACAAGATCTGCAGTTGTCTATAGTTAACATCGTCAAAACAAAACAGAGACAATGGGGGAAAGAGAAGGAAAAGGAAATGTTTTGACTGCAGTTTTGCTTGGTGGCATTATTACTATTTCCAGTTTTAAAGTAACACTGTCTATAGAGAGTCGATGACATGTATGTCGGATAAATGCGACCTCGCTGTTCAGACTGAATTCGCATTGCAAAAGATCAGATAAGTATTGGATTTGGACCACATATCCGAGTGGCCTGGGTCGCATTTGAAAAGATCGGATCTGTGTCGTTCAGACTGTCATGAAAAGATCAGATACAAGTCGCATAGGGGCAAACAAATTGGAATTGAAAAAGATTATTTAGTTTAGCGCGTTGTGTTCATACTAAAGCTAAAAGACTCCCAAAATCAAACCGTTACTGAAAAACATCATTTAAATTAACTTTCCTTTGAAATTGTTATCGAATTCAACTCACTTTCTTTTGTAATGTCTTACCACACAAACAGCCTTTGCTCTTCTCACTGTGAGTTAAACAACGTCCGCCCACTCTGTCTGGTGCTGATAGAGCGCGGGGCTGAAACGTGATCAAAACACCAGGACGTGCTTCTGCCCCCCAACACCACCACCCCCGTGAAAATATAAGTCTGTAGGAGGAAAAAGCTTGGGGAGCGACCACTGTTGTACAAAACATTCACCATGGGTGCCTGTCCAGCCCACAACAAGCCTAATTTCTGCATCAAGTCTTCAGCTTCAGACTCTGCGTTTTCACAGAGCGCATTGTTCTTTTGTTTTGAATCGTGTTATAACCTTTTAATGCCAAAAACCAGCAGCTCCCTACGAAGTGCCATTTTTTTTCATCGTTTTTTAAGTCCCCAAACCACAGAACAATTTGACTTGTGGTGCCAGGTAAAGTGGCGAGAAATGGTTTATTTCCAGCCCGGACATTCAGTGCAGAAAGACACGTATGCTCTGAGTCAACCGATGTGTCACTGATCTGAGGAGGCTCCACTGAATGATCTTCACAAAAGCCAAAGGAAAAATCATAAGTGAATCGTTTAATTGTGTATTCTTCTATCTAGTATATATATATGTTTTTTCTGGCATTCACTGACAAGAATATTATAGCGTTGAGCCTCCACCCGTCCACTGCTCATTATTTCACCATTCAAGGGCCTGGGTCCGTGGCAGCTCGAGGTCTAAATTTGGGGATGGACTCCCTAATGTCACAGGAGAGTGGAGGGGATTAGGAATATTGCATTTTAGCTAAGATGAGCTTTTCTCAATTCACTGCACTCAATGCAAAAATTACTTCTTGAACTTTATCTGCTCTAAATGGTCTCGATTTGAATAATAATAATAAAAAAGAAGACTGTAGAGAGAGCTCAAAATCCCTGGTGTGGCAGGAGCTTGATAAAAAGCAGAAAAGCGGATTCGATTTAAAGTCATAAAAGGTGGTACTATAGTGGGATAAAATCTAATCTAATGTGATAGGGAAGAGGCTCTCAAACTGTGAGATAGGGGACTGGTGGGAAGGGTTCATATTCTACGAAAAGGACCTTTTTGAGTCGTGATGTTGTTTTCTTGTCAGATGCATCTGGGATTGGGTTTTGTTTCATTCCATTTACTCAAAATGTAATGGAATTACAGTCTGTGTTATTCTCACGAGCTGAAAATGCTCAGCACCCATGTTGATGTCATGAGGTGGCGCTTCTCTGTACACTGGAGCACAACATTCAAAGTCTCGGTTCCGATGTGACTTGTTTTCCAAGTTATTTACGGGACTCTATGGCTCAAACATCAAACTGAGGACCTGGGACTCAACTTGGATTTATGACTTCTGAGAGGCGTACTCCTGAAACAAATGCAGGTTCACAATAGAGGACTTGGACTTAGAGTTATTCCCACTTGGACTAAACAAGACTGATTTTGCTTTGAAGTCCTTGGCACTACAGACCACTGAGTATACGCTTTGATAAACATGCTTTTAAATGGGTTTGAGGTAAAAGGTGGTTAAATGCTGTGATATAGGAGAATCAATAGACCTTGCTTGGGAAATAAAACAAAAAGCTCAAAGACTTGGACTTGAACTTTCAGAACGTAGACTTGAAAATTGAAACATGTTGCACCTAATTTACCATTTGACATTACCTGTATCACAGTGTTAGGGCTCCAAATCTGATGTGAATAATGAGAATTCTGTGTGAGGCACAAATGACATGCCCGCTGATCCTCTTTTACACGCACTATACTCATTTTGCACATGAGCAAGTGTTTGCTGAATGATCCAAAGTGACTCAGTTTGGAACTGAAACAATGAGGACTTGAGTTTGACTTGGACAACAACTCTGTGATGAACAGGCTGTTGAGGCGCCCTCTCTGCTCTGACCTCTGAGTAAGCACTTCCTTCTAGAGATGCGCAGGTCGGCTTTACTTCTGACCCGCACCAACCCGACCCGCTGTAAATCAGACCCGACCCACGCGAACTGAAGAAACGTGTCTCAATTTGCCGACCCGAACCCGCACACATTAAAAAAACAGCGGCATGAGTCACGCTGCAGCTGGCTGTCACTCAAACAGGAGCGCGTCACGTGACCGCGAGTTTACAGTAAGAATTAGTACTTGATGCTTTGTTTTGCTATTGCACCGCTGAGGAACCGTTGAAATCGCTTATGGACTATCAGAAACTATCATGAGGCTTTACTTCTATCACATCATGGACAACTCTTTCTGTCAAACTAAACAGAGTTTGGACTAAAGTGGAGCAGCCTTTACCTGACACTACAAGAAGTTGCTCTCCTCTGGTTAGTAAACTGCTGTGTCTTTGTTATTTTAGTTTTACTTTACTTCATGTTGATGCATTGTTTTCATCACGTGTGTGTGTCACAAATGTGCTTGGCTATTGTGCCGCATTTGTAGCAATGATCAAAGTCATACAGAAGCGATCGGCCTGGTACATCTAAACAAAACATGCTAATGATATGTTTACCCCGTCAAACTAAACATTCAACAAAACACACTGACTTTGTGTGGCATTTATGGATGAGAATGCACTGTATGTTGTAAGTAGAGGTGGGCATAGATTATTTTTTTTAATCTAGATTAATCTAGATTAATTTTGAAATTAATCTAGATTAATCATGATTAAAATGGCTCGCTTGAATTCTGCCGAAGCCATTCAGAATATGTGTGCTGCGCAAATAATGACTAAAAGTAAGTCTTTGAGAACGAGTTTCTCAAGTCAGGTGGTGCGTTAGACCAGGGGCTCATCTCCTGTTTCCAAAGTGCATCACAAACTGCATGAGAACGTTCTACTATGATAATTGGTGATGAAAATAATTCATGTTCAAGAAGATGCACTTGTGTTTACTAACTGTTTATTCAGTTAAACATTAATTTTGAACTGTAGGCCGACATTAGAGGTCCTGATGAACTGTTTACAGTCAGTAGCTTTGTGTCAATCAATTTTCTGGTGACAAACTAAATCTCCTCTTCTGCAACTATGACCTGCTAAAGAAAAAAGTCTCTCGCATGGGACAGTTGTGGCAGGAGTCCCCAAGTATTTATTTACGGGTAATGTGGGCCATCTTACCAGATCCGAAAATGTAGGCCTCTGTTTGTGAGCGTGGGAAACATGTGCGCGTCTCCTGATAGGTCAACAGTGTCAACAGTGTCACGTGATCACTGTCACAGCAACGCAGCTACTACGAGCTTCAACCTGGCGATAGTTCTGTCAAAATGGAGATAAACGTCGACAACACGAAGATGTGGGACGTATTTCTTTGGATTTAATAAGAAAAGGAAACGGGCCTCAGCCACGAGGCGGAGGAGACAGCGGTGAGCGGAGAAAGAGAAGCTAACGGACTCGGAGAAAAGTAGCAGGAAAGTTCATCTCCAAACTCAGTAAGTGCTGCGGTTAACTCTGCTCGCGGTTGAAATGTAGCTGGAAAAGGCTCTCGTGAACGTTTGGTGATAAAGTTGCGCTGTTTCGTGTGGGGCTGTGGCCATGAAATGAGTTGTTTATGTCGCTGTTTTGAAAGAGGGAGGCGCAGCTGTGTTTTTCTGTCTTTTTTTCACTCTGTCATTGGCCGCTGCTTCTGTGTGTTCGCTTCGGAGACGCTATATTCACTCACGTTTCTCCTGTGCGTCCAGAATTGGGCATAAAAGTCGTGTAATGTGTGCTGACCATAAAATATCACGGTGAAAGTCATCAGAGCTGGCAGAGAATAGACCCAGCTCCCAACCCAGCTTTGAGAATAGATTAACGGCTATATTTTTTTTATCGCCCAATAAGAGTCTCGCATTAACGCAGCACGTTAACGCCGATCACGGCCCGCCACTAGTTGTAAGCCAACAATGTTAGTGTAATGGCCGTATTACAGTTAGTGGATGTGAAACTACCTGTATGACCCACAAACTCCCAATAGTAGATCCAATTTACCCAACAACGCCACTCTGGGTTATAGTGCCTGGGACACTTTCAGAGAGGACTCGCAAGTTCGTGATTGAGTGGACCAGGAGACGTAATTGAAAAGTTACAATATTTATTATATAGGTCGAGTGTAAAGCAAAACACTTGGATAGGTTCTATTTAAACATACTATAGGCCTCATTCACACATAAAATCCAACATTTGTATAAATAGACCACGTTTCCCAAAGCAGCAAATGTTCCAAGTCTGTGCTATATGTCCTACCGGAGAGTCGCGCCGGTCCACGCGGTGTCGACTGGCTTGGCATGGCGCGTCAGCTGCGCACACCGGTGCAGCCAACCTGGGACCAGGGCAGTGTCCGCGCTAGTCTCTAGTAGTCTTTACACCGTATCGTTCAGATTGGGGATGGAGGGGCGAAGGGGCAAAGGGGATCTGGAGCCAGGTGAGGCGGGAGAGGGAGTAAAAGGGAAGACCATACGTAGCTTACTTACCCAAAAGCGCTTCGGCGCGCCGCACGTATTTGAAAGGAGAACGCCAAACGGATGGCGTAAACTGAGTGCCACGCTAGATAAGGAAACGCTAATTAGTGAACTGGAATTACAGATTAAATTTAATATTAACAAAGTTCTTACCGGAGTGTGGCACGAGCGAGGCGCGGCACGAGCCTGGTGTAACACCGTCGTGCGTAAAAGCACTCACCTGACGCTGCGCACTACAACCAGCGCCAGATTAGGATACAGTTTTAACAAATGACGATATTGTGCACAGAGACGGCTTACCGGAACTTTGTTAACGGAGATGCGTGCAGCACGAGCCGCAAAGTTGTTCCAAAGTGACTGAGCCAAGCTGTAGAAGCGAACACACACGCTGTGCGTCAAAGGAAGCTGAGGAGAGTTTTGTTTTAGTACGACGGAATGAACGAAAGATTGATTGACACGCAAGATACTCACTGTAGAACGATAACGCCTTCGGATATATCGCTGGTTTTAAGACCAGATGGATTGGCAACGTTTGTTTGGCAAGGCTCCAGTCCGGCTCGTGCTGCTGCCAGTTCCCAGGCAGCGGGTGACGTCAGAGGCGAGAGAGAGCTAGCGCAGGTGAGGTACCCACCTTTTAAAGGCTCAGTCGGCACGCCATAGGCCGCCCGCCTACTACCACATTAGCACAAAAAAAATTGCGCTTTTTAACCCGACCCACCCGCACCCGAAGTTTGCCGTATTTTTGAGGTACCCAACCAAACCGGTGTCGGGTCGACCTGCGCATCACTACTGCCCTCCATCCCTCCTCCCTGATTCTGAGGCGCAGAAGTCATGCCTAATTTTGGTATTATAAACACTGATATTTTAAACATTGAAATAATTTCTGTGAATAGAAAGGAGGCTTCATCCTCGCACTTATGTTGGTTTGCATCATAAAGTTTGTGCGGAGAGTGTGAGAGCCGCCATTTGACCCAACAGCATGCTAATAAATCCATGACGGGGTGATAAACACAGGTTGAATGAAGAATGGCTCTGTTGATGTGTCACTTTCTATCTATTACGCAACAAAATCCAGGATGTACAGATTGTAGCGCTTCGGCAGAAGAACAGTCAGAACTAAAAAGAAAGTCGAGAAATGCCTGAATTTGAAGTAGTTTGTTACAGAATTCTTCCACATCCTGATATGGTATATGTTCAGAAATGTACCAGAAAAAACAAGCATTTCATCAGTTTGGGACCGACAGTATTACAGGATCCAAAAATGCACCTTCTGTTCAGGAGAGTGATGTTGGAGGTGGGAGCTGTGCTTTCTTTTGCAGCAGCAGCAGCACCGAAGAATCCCTTTGACATTTTAAGAAGACAGTCCCCCTCCCACCCCACCCCCTTATTGAGCAAGAGAGAGACAGCAACAAACTTTGCTGTGCCAGTAGATGTAGAGATTGGGGAAAACTGAAGTAATTTTCATAAAAATGCCTTGGTATGTAAGTTTTGGATGTGCAGTTTAATGATATTGAGTGCAGCTTCTTAATTCCTAGGTTATATAGGAAAGCTTATTGTGCTCTTCTTGAAGGCACAAAATAGCAACAAAGGCTTCATGAAGAGACATGGACATAACAGACAGATAAAGGAAGTGACTGGGGAGATGGTGGGCCGTGGAACCATTTTCAGTCGTGAAATTTTGCATGGGAATTTTGTATCCCAGAGTCATTTATTCATCAACTGAAACAGTAAGATGCATAATCAAAATGACTGTTTCTGAGTTGCTTAACAAAACAGGCCAGGTCAGGAGCCAGTCGCTCCTATTAACTGCTTTACACTTTCACAAGTAGGATCTAAAAAGATAATTTATGAATCACAAAAATGATTATTAATATCATTGAGTGGGCCCATGATCTCTCTGTACTAGACAAAAAAATAAAAATTTTACCTGCACCCCACCTGTATCTAATTATAGGTCTTTAGAATGCTGTGATGTCACCTGAAACTAGGGCTGTGCAATTAATCATAATTCAATTACGATTTCAATTATTACACAACGATCACAAAAATTAAAAATAAATAAATATATATATATATCATTAAGGAGGAAATAATAATATAATAACAATGTTTTTTATACGTAGCTTGGTTTGCTTGGGCAGGTGTGAGGGCTGGCCAGCAGGGGAGCTAGGGATGTCACTAATAGAGAATTAGTTTAGAAACTGTGGTGTATTTAGTATAATTTGGCGTTTTTTGTTGTTGTTTTGTTTTTTAAAGCAACCAATACTCACTTGAATATTTGTGATTTCTATCATTACAAAAATAATCGTGATTAGAATCAGAATCAGAATAGTTTTTATTGCCATTGTTTGTAAACAGGTTCACAAATCAGGAATTTTTCTTGGTGAGACGTGCAACATTAAACATAAAAACATATAACACAGAGTTTAGATTTTTTTTTAAGCTATAAACTTTAAACTATGAGGCTATAAGGGCATGAATAAGAATATTAAAATAAATAAGATAAAAAGTAAGAGGTAAAATATGGTAGACGACAATTGACTGAACAATGGGATTGGTTTTACATATGGTGTATGAAGTGATAAAGTGATATAAAGTGATAAAGTGATATAAAGTGATAAAGTGATATAAAGTGATAAAGTGATATAAAGTGATAGCAGTGGATCTAAGTGCGGACATACCACATAGTGCAATAGAGCAGATCTATAATCGAGCAGCCCTACCTGAAGCCCAGCAATAGAATCGAACAGAATAGAAGCACACTGATGGCAGAAATGTGCCTTTGACTTGCTTACACATTCATTCAGGTATAACAAATATAATAAAATACATAATACATTAAAGTTCATTATAAAATCACTTCATTGCAGACACAACAGCAGCAGCAGCAGCAGCAGCAGCAGCAGCAGCAGCAGCAGCAGCAGCAGCAGATTCCCCTCATCAAAAGAAAAGGATTGGAACAGACTGTGCGACATTGGGGGTTACAACTTATTCAGCTCCCAGATGTCACAGAGCACAAAAGAATCACTGTACACATTTTTCTTGGCACATGGAGGTCTGTATCTGCCATGATGGGAGGTGTTCGAAGTGGTGGAGCAGTGGATGGCTATCGTCATCTATGATCTTATGATTGAGACGATGCACTGCTTTACTGTGAGGTTTTATTGTTATAGTTAGTGCATTCACAAACTATGACCTTTTCTGACTGCATATGTGCAACATGTAACATAAACAAGATAAATAAATCTGTAAGGGCGTTGAAAAATAAATATAATGTAGTAAAATTTGCAAAACTCTGATTATACAAAATGTACCCAACATGTTGATTAAAGTCTGTATAAAGATATTGTACCTATTTGAATAGAAAAATACCATTCTGTGGACATATCAGTGCATTTAGATGAAATCTTGTCATTGGTCAGTCAGTGCGGATCTTATTTATTCAAAAAATGTTTGTATCTAGTGTGACTTGATGCATAATTCAAATGCCACATTTCTTTCTGACAGATGATGAGTGTTTTTGAGGAGTGAGATTCATGATCTGTAACAAGCTGTCAAACGTGAAGGAGCCCTTCCTGTTTTATCCACTCTCCATCACTGGGTCTTTCATCAGCGCAGAGGCAAATACTGTACTTACAAGGATTTGGTCGGGTTTTCAATAATACAACAGTCTGGGCATAGTGAGATGTTGAATCATCTTTACTTTTTTCAAAAAGTCGGAACAAAAGTTAAACACACATATTCATGAGGTGTCTTCATATCGTGGCTAAATATTGATATTCCCATTCATTGAAGGGAAATCTGCCTGCATGAAATGTACAAATAAAAAAAATCCACACAGTCCTGTTGATTCAAAACCACAGTAGAAATGTCAGTGCTCCAGATGTGATTTGCATTGGCAGAAGCAAAAATCATTTGTAATTTAAAACAATGGCTGCAGGGTTTATCAATCAAAACATGTGCCAAACCCATTCATTTTGTGGGTAATTAGTTTGGCTCCCTTCACTGGGTATATACCTGCTTAGACACAGAGGAGATCCACAAAACTTGTACTGGAGAAAAACTTGGGAAATACGGTTTATTGCAATTAATTATTTTACAACTGACGTCGATTTTATGAAGCAAAGCAAGTCTAATCGGTCCACATTATATGAGCATAAACGTTTGGAAGTACAGCAACAATCACATGCACTTCAAGTCCAACGAGGTGTAGCAGAGCGAGGTGTTTAACCTCAGCTTTAGGACACACACGTAAGTTCCATTGATGAAGACTGTTACAAAATGTTTTTCTTTCATGTCATAAGTATGCTTTTGAAAACCTTTAACACAGATGTATTGAGTCCAGGAGGTACAGATTTCACATCTGGACAGAGTTCTCCAAAAGCTACAGTCCGGTACAAGCAACTTTTCTCACGAGCATAATGTAACTGTACATTGTCCTGATAAATAAATAAATGAAATGAGGTCCCCGCTGACCATTGAACAGACCCAAATCATAGACAGACCTTAACCAATGGGCTAGCAGGGGCTGGAGCCCAGGGGCCTACTATAGTCAAGGGCCTATCAGAATTAAGAAAAGAAAAAAAATGTGATTTGTTGATTTTCATGTCAATCACTTCACTTTGCGGCATGACTGACCGTATGAGACGATTGTGCGGCGCTCCTACAGTATGTGTGTACCTGGAGTAGACCCGCCCTACCTGGCCCAGAGGGATACATGTAGGAGTAGCAGGGTTAGGGTTTTTGTGGGATTTAGGGTTAGGGTTATAGGTTAGCATTAGGGTTTGCACTGAGGGGGGTGGGGGCCTACAATTCTGTTTAAGCCCCGGGGCCTATGGGTGTGTGACCTGAGGTACTTTAAAAATAATTAACCCAAAAATAAAACCAGGATAAAACCAAAGGACACGCAGATAAGGATTTGTAAAAATACACCCAAGCACATCCAAGGGAACTGCAATCTAAAGACTAAAAAACCCAGGGCTATACAAAACTGGTGCATTGCTAAAAGGGTTTAAAAAGCTACAAAAACAAACTCAAATGCAACCAAAATAAACCCTAAAACGAACTCTAAACAAAACAGTAGCGGGCTAAAATCTGCAATTAAAATGCAAACAAACGTTAAAACCAAATACAATGAATGTAAACAATATATTAAAACGCTTGTCCCACCTTAAAACTGCTCTAAAAACAGGGGGAAATAGCCGCCACCGGAGTACGTTAAAAGCTCTAAAACCAGAAAGATAAATGAACATTAAAATACTAAAACCGAGAGGAGAAGTTAAAAACGCACCTGTCACCAGCCAGCAGCAGTCGAGAGTGAGTGCCAGGCGCGGGGGAGATTTAAAGAGGCCGCGTCCGCCATTAGGCAGGAAGCGGCCTCACCCAATAGTTTCGGGGGGGAGCCTCCTACTGTCCGTACAGGTTGCATTAAGGTGGGCCTGCAGACATCAGTTTTAGAAGAAGACAAGATGAAAAATGAATGAATCGTTGAGCTGTAACCGACGCAGTTGGAAAACATACCGTTATTAGAGCCATAACCTACCATTAGAGCCACCTTTCGTGCACTGTACTACATGAAACGCTCATCAACAGGACCATCGGGGGACCACAAACCCAATCCACTGCGATGCTACAGTGCCATGACACTCTCCGGTGAAGGGACCCACAGCAACACTAATACAAACACATACTCTCAGCCAAGCACCAGCACCAGGTACAACAGGAAGTGGAAGTTGCACAACACGTAAACTGAGGCCTTTTACAGTGCACCCCTCAAGGACACGCGGGAACAACACTACCACAAAAACTCTCACATCATCACAGGGGCTCTGATTTCATCCATCACACAACCCCATGGAGTTAGACAAACAATGCAGGAGCCTCTGGAACTACTTGCCGCAAATACTTTCCACCATTCAATTTTAGGACGGTCCAATCATGCGATCCTAATGCATCACTCAGGACGTTTGCTCTCAGATTTATACTGCCAGACCAAAGAAGAAATTTTGATAATTTGTTCTGATAATTTGTTGGATAGCCTTGATCACAGCACACATTCACTGTGGCATTGTTTCAATAAGCTTCTCCACGATGTCAAAAGTGTCCAGTGTTTCATCAAGGTCTTGCATTGATGATGGGAGCGTGTGACTGCTGCACAAAGCCAAATGCACCCCTTTTCTCAACTCCGATTAGCAATGTTCGGTGACAGTTGAAGGTGTTGCTGTTTTTCCGCCCCTTAATGTGATTTATTGATTGTCTATTTGTTTGCATTGGCCTGCCATGTTTGTTTTGATAAATACACACAGACCATCTGTTTCTAAAATCACCAGACTAGGCAAGAAGATACATACGGCCCCCTGAGACGGGACACTGAGCTATTTGCAGAGGGTATTAAATTACCGACATCTTTTGCAATTTGGTAATAGCCGCCATTAAAATTCCTCTCTTCTTCTCTCCATCTCTACAAACTCGACAAGATGTAAATTTAGCTTCTGTACCCACTCCAGAGACTGACAGCTAAAATCCCATCTCAAGAAAAATACTTCCCCCTAATCTTCACTCGAACTTTCGGGATGACTTTGACCTATATTTTTTTTTCAAGTAGCGATGCGGCAATTAGCCAGCAAAGCAGCCCACAGCGGCGAGCAACAATGAAATTAATGATTGAAAAAGTCACGTCTGATTGACCTCTTGTGCTGCGAGCGTCTTCATATTTGCAATTAGCATCTGTGGGGCGAGGTGGGGGGTGAGGCCAGTCGATGCCCATTTACATCGCAGAGCGTTGAGGATGTTTGTAACACTTAGGTTGTGTCTGTATTGAAAAATGGGGTCTCTACAACATCATAAATAATTTAGAGAAGAGAGAGTCATGTTGGAGAGTGACTAAGTGGTTCGTCAATGGCGTCTCCTCATAACTAGGGTCATAAGTCTTTCTCCTCAGTGGGAAAGAAATTGAAAAGAAACTGTTTTGTTTTATTTGTAATGATCTTTTTTTCCCCGAGAGCTAGTTTACGGAATTTTCTCCATTTCCGCCCCGCGTCGATTCACTTTATTGTAAGTGTAACACGGAGAACAGAAGACACAGATGTGGCCTTTGCAAGTGGCTGCCGTGTTGCATCACTGACTTGAAAGTGAAGCAGACTTTGTAGGTTGCAATTGTTTTTTCTGCAGAATGAAAAGAGCGTTCGTGAGCTGAGCAACACTGGAGTAAGACCCGGGTTATGCACAGTGTCTGGAGTTCTTTTTCTGAAGTTTTGCTTAAGTTTATTTCATGCTCTTTTATGTTCATGACAACTTGGCGCACAATCAGCTCCTGGATTTAAGTTGGGCTTCTTGCTATGGAGCTATTTTGTAGAAAAAAAAAAATATATATATGTGTGGATAATAGGGGTGTAACAATGCACTGGGCCATGGTGCCAAACATCTGACAATATGCATCACACTTAGGTGACAGTGCAAGTTTTAGTCTATATTTCTTAAAGGTCCTATATCATGCAAAATCGACTTTTTAGAGCTTTTAGCCATGTTGTTATGCTATTTCCTTATCAAAAACACCCCCAGAGTGGTTTGTGGCTTCATTCACGCAGCTCTCAGTAATCCTCCTGAATCCTGCTCTCTGAGCAGCTGATACCTCCCTCTCCTCGTGAACGACTGACGTGCTCCATTGGGACGTCACAGCGGAACGGAATTGCTCGACGTCTGTAATGCAATGTCTTACAGCCTGATTTTAATTTGTAAAATAGCTTTTTCATTATTTCTGTCGCAAGAGAGAAACAAAGAGAAAAAAAAAAGGTAAAAAAATAATAATTAAAAAAATGAAAAGGATGTGGCCGAGGTGCTTCCAGGTCAGCTGAGGCCAAAACAAACACATCCCCTGAGCGTCTGAACAGACGTCATGTTTGCGCTGCAGCTGTGAAGATGGAGCTCGTTGTCACCTATTCTGGACACACCTGTTTTTTATTCTTACCTAACGATAATGTCACGGAGAAAAAGAAGCGCGTTTGGCTAAGTGGACAGGACTATATACAGTCTATGGTTCAACCTTCCTAAAGAGGCCACTCGTCCGAAGTTGTTTTTTTCTCCGGGATTCGCTGACTATCACCAAAATAGTGTTTTTCTGTGACTCTCTTGATGGATGTTTGGTGAACCTTCGCCTGAACCAAAGTGGATTAACTTTTATAACCAACGCAAGTCCCACAATGTAAACAGCGATGGACCAGAGTGGTGAGTCAATCCAAACGTGTGTTAGCCATTTATGAAGCTGTGTTGCAGATGTCAACTCCGTATAACTGCATCGTGAAGTATCTTCACTTATTGCTGTTTATTTATATTACGGTAAAGTTGTATGAGCGGAGAGAGGGGGCGGAGTTAACTGAATCGAAGCGTTGTGTCTTCCGGGTTCGAAAAATACCTCCAGAAAACACTTATATTTATCACAAAAATGAGTGCTCAATAGTGGTAGAGGTACAATCTATCATATACATGCATATACTTAACTTTGGAATGGCTAAAATAGCATGATACAGATCCTTTAATATTTATGCTCCGCGGCGCGTACCATGCCTGTGTGCACGTACACAAAAGCACAAGTGTGTCATCGTTACTTTCTGCTAACCTGAAGGCTGCAGACACTCCAGACCTGCACAGTGACATCCTCTAAAAACACATGAAATCTGTGTGGCTTTATAAAAGGTTACTCCCGCTGGTGACCAAGCTGCGGTGAAAGACAGATCCAGTATTGCACATTATCAGCAAAGACAAATGCATACGATCCAATCTTGTTCATAATCTGACCTCAAAATCTCAAATCAAATGCACTCTGTGTGAGTTTTAGCTTCCGTCTAAAGCGAAACTGAAAGTTAACAACTTATCGAGCACATGGACATACACTGCGCTGCTTCTTTTTTTTATTTTTTTTTATTTTAGAGCAATTTTATTTTTTATTCTGTTTTGTTTTGTGAGCCCAGGAGCACAATTTATTATAAATCAGCTTTGGAAAAATGAGAAAGCTTCCTGAACATTTAGGCATGTAACCTTTCTAACGTGCTGTGGACGAGGGCAGTCTGCACTATTTCGGTGAATCAAGTTAGCAGAGGGTTTCCCTTTGAAAAGAGGCAGGGAGGTCCTGGCTAATAAAAGTAGGTTATTATTTTAAAATATACTTTCATGCACCCAGAACACAAATAAGTTAGTAAATATAAATGTGGACGAGAGGCGACAGTGGGGCAGAGTAGAGCGTGTCGCCGTGATCGGAGGATCGGTGTTTGGGGTCCCACAGGTGCACACTGTTGTTGTGTGTTATGGTAAACATTGAGACTATATTAAATGAAAACCAGAGAGAAGTTGTCATGAATCAAGCGTGCAGGTTTATTTGACATATGCATATGGAGAGACATTTTGCACAGGTTGTATAAAGGTGCTCTGTCAGTCCAGAGCCAGGACATGGTATTTATACAAACAGACTGTATAAGATCATAGGATCAGAGTAGACCAATGGTGTAACCAATGATGTAATGGTCAAAGTAGTCTTACATTGTTGAGATGCAAAGATGAAATGCACAGATACAGCAGATACATAAGGAGCCATGGACAAGGGCATGTCTATAGATTAGATGACTGGTTATCCAAAGAACAAATTAAGTTATAGAAGGAACAAATGAGGTAATGCTCACTGAATATAGGTCACTGTATGTAGTGGTCAAATGTCCATAAAGCATTTGTGACATGATGAGAGGAATAAACAGTTAATGGTTCAGATTTCTATAACATGTGTCTTTGGGCAAGACGCTTCACCCACCTTGCTTTCAGTGTCTGCGTACACTGGTGTATGAATGAGAGTGGGAATGGGTGGTCCCTTGATGGAAAGTGCCTAAAGCAGGTAGACAGGCTCTATATAAATGTGACCATTTAGTGCATTACTAATCAGGGCAACAGGGAGTGAAGCCGCAGGAGAGACGCATCTCAGATGGCACGTTCACAGCAGCACCCCAGTTGGTCAAACTACCGTATACATTTACTTACCTTGACACGCATTTCAAAACTAACTTATTTTTTATATTGCACTATCCCTAGTGGATAGCATTTATCTGTAATAAAAAGCGTGGTAAGTTTCATTTGTGATTAAATGTGTGCATTTATTTTGAGACCCTTGAGATGTGCCTCCATAATCAGATGTGTGAGAGCAAAATGTGTAATGAGAGATCTGCATGTGTGAGTGGGTTTGTGAGAGTAAAATGATCATGTTGTAACAAAAGTCTGTGAAAAATGTCAAAATGCATCACACTCACCTTTCATTATAGATTGTACTAGTATAACACATGCACAAATCCTTTTGCAACAGCAACACCCAGATTTGGCCCATATCATTCTAAAATATGCACAGTGGGCTAGTTCTCCACCTAGTCCTGACCAAACCTAGCTCAAGTGCTGGAATTTGTCCTGGAACAGCCGTCGACCACTGCTCCTACTGATAGGAGGAGTCACAATAACTAAACCTTGAGCAAAAGTCAAGTTTTAAAAGTTTCTCCAGCACTAGATACTTCTCAGGGCTTTATTTGTAAATGAGTATAGTTTCAGGAACACTCTTGGATTGATTCGATGGATTCGAGGTACAGGCCACAACAGTTGCTGGAACACACCATTTTATGATCTTACGTCTTTACCGGGTCCTCTAAAACAGTTCCTGGATCGTTTTATCCTAAGAAAACTGAAAGATGGGGGATCAAATCAAACTAATTGAACGGTATCACAGAGGAATTGACAGATGAATCAGATGCAGAGAACTGATATCCCATAAAAAAGTCAGATTTTAACTTCACTTCTCTGCAAAGGTTTTGTGTGTATATCTGATATTTCTCCCAGTAGTGAAAAATATGATTTTGGAGATTCTGAAGAGGCTTTAGTTTTCAGTTTTGGCGGCTAAAACATTGGGTCTTATGTCTCCCACAGCGCGCAGGAACAATGTCCATACCAGCGCAGAGCAATTTGTTTTCTATTTGCAAGTCCAGCTGTGGCTCCACACACAGGTCAGCCAGACCTGCTGTAATCATCTCCTGCTCCTTGTGACCTTTAGAAAAATGAACCCAAATTGACAGGGAAAATGTTTGTAACTCAGAGAAAACTATGAATGGAGGAAGGTTTGAGCAGCGATCAAGTGTGCACCATGACGGCTGCAAAGGCTGATGATGGAAAACCAGGAGACGACGGACGGAAAGGAAAGAACGAGCCGGTCTGTGTGCTTGTGTGTGAATGTCGTGGCCTCCCCAGTCCCAGTGCTCGCTGACGGGCTACTCTGTCACACCATACCCAAGGTTGCCAAGGATGGGCAGCCGGGAAAGGTAGTTCGCCACCACATTGGTATTGCCCTTCCGATGATGAACTTCAAAGACATGGAGGACATGACCTCCCTGTTCTGCTTTTATTTTATTTTATTTTTTATGTTAAAAGATCTGGTCACTGCGCCACAATGTCATGAGTTAATTTAGGAAGGAAGGAGAGTGTCTTTCACATTGTCACAGAGCACTTTACATGGGACGATTTAACGTTCACTTCACACATCACGGTGGTAAACTATGTACAGTACAGGCCAAAAGTTTGGACACACTTTTTATGTCTTGGCTTTTCCTTATTTTCAACATTATTAACACACTACCATTCTCATTGAAGGCGTTAAACTATGAAAGAACACATGGGATTATGAAGGAAACAAAAACTCCAAATATGTTTCAAATTCTAAATTCTTCAAAATTGCCGACCTTAATTCTTGCCATTTTCTCCATGAGCTTCATAAGGTCGTCTTCGGAGATAGTTTCCAACATGTTTGAGAAATCCAAACCATTTCTGTGACGACATTGTGAAGCTAACTGAGCAAATGTTAAAAGTGTAAAGCACTATTCAAAGCGACAGGCGGCCATTTGGAAGAATTTATGTCAACATTTTTTCTTTGTTTAAAACACAATCCGTGTTCGCTCATAAATGAACGGCTTCGGTGAGAATCTCCCATAGGAACAGTTTTGAAATGAAATGAAAAACAAATACATAAAAAAAAAGCGTTTACAAACTTTTGGCCTGTACTGTATGTAGCCACAGCTGCCCTTTGGGACAGACCACAGCTGCCGGACCAACCACGATTCAATTGCACATCATGATCCATCCTATCCTGTAAATGTTTTGAAGGGAAACCAGAGTACCTGGAAGGGGGAAACCAACGCAGACACGAGGAGAACATGCAAACTCCACACAGAAAGGATCGACCCCGGGACCCTCTAGCTGTGAAGCACGAGCACTAACTGCTGTGCCACTTTGCCACTTACTGGTGAGGCTGATTTATGACCCGTGGTAATGACACTGGAAGAGACGTCCTCAGGGGAGAGAGCACATTCACACATGTGATTACGGTGTTGTTCATGAATAAGGATGAGGAGCTCGGAGTAGACCTGCTGCTCCACTTCATCGAGAAAAACGAACTGAGTGGCATTTTTTCACTCTCAGAACTGCAGGGTTTTTTTTGCATCAAAAGTCCAATTTTAAAACTGCTGAAAAGCGGTAAGTGCCTCATAGAGCTCAAGAGTGTGTCAACAAAACCTAAGATTTCCTGGCACATTTAATAATGCTTAACTAGCAAGATCGGGGTCCCCCCAGAACAGCTGGAGGAGGTGTGTGTGGATCGGGAAGTTTGGGCATCTCTGCTGAGACTGCTGCCCCCGCAACCCGGCCCCGGATAAAGCGGAAGAAAATGGATGGATAACTAGCAACATTTTAAAATGTAAAATACTGAAGTTATTGTTCACATAAAGACATCTGGACACTACACTGAGTCAGAGACGTCCCATGGTAAGTTTCTCTACATTTTAGATTACGGACAATGCTCGCTTGTACATATAGCAGATTTCTATATGGTAACATTACATTTCTGAGATTACACCTCAAGCTCGATCATTTTCATTTTGTTTTCATGAAACAACAATGCAATATGAAACAAGGCGTGTTCACACATAGACGTCTGTTCTCTGCTTGAAAAGCTGCTGAAATCCATGTATTCTCACTTGTCTGTCTGTGGTCCCAAGTGAGACCGCACCTTACAGTTACGCGACAGCCGCTTTTAAACAGCTCCCGGCTTCGGGTCAAAAGGGCGCACGGCACAATGTTTTATTTCCAAGAGCCGCTGTCACAGACGACAACAAAGAAAAAAAAGAATAGAAGACAACTCTTTCCTCAAACAAAAGCCACTTAAAAGCCTCGACAAGATGACAGCGATTTAAAGCATGGCGCTGTTGGTCGTGTTAAAGGGATATTTGCATTGGAATACCTAAACAAAGGCACAATATGCTGCAGACTATCCTCAAATCTACAAGACTGACAAAGTGTTGTTGATTATTGAACCTGGATTTACCTTGTGGTTCATTCACGTTTGCTGCTTGGGTTTTCCTGTATTCTCTGGGGCTGACTTTCTGACATGCAACCAACACCCCAGAACCAATCAACGGGCTTTTCTTCCTTCGCTAGGAATATATGCACATAGTGGTTGAAATAAAAAAATAAAAAATAACAAAAGCTTTACATCCTTCAAATGAGCCCAACAGAGCTGCACCATGTTGTCCTCTGTTGCCGTATTTACTGCAATGCTTTGAAATAAATGACAGAACCCAGGGCATGAATGAACTCAAATGGTACAACTGAATGCTTTGGTGGATGCTAAATTGACTGGTCTCCGATTATAGCTCACATGGTCTGCTTTTCCTCTTAAATAATGTCAGACGGCGTCCCAGGGCTGGCTGCGTTTCCCGGACAATCTAAATCCCCATGGAAATCTCACTCTCTCTTTCTCCAGTCCGTCGTCTCATTTTGGAAATCTGCAAAAAGAAAAAGGCGAAATCCTCATAATTCCGGCAGTCACGCCTCCCACTGTTGCTTGTTAATGCATAAAAGCTCGACTACAAGACAGATCCTTGCAATTATTTCCACGTATGTTAAGTTACAGCTTGTTTCGTAATATAGGCTTATTGTTGGATATCGGTGACATTTTGCTTCTCCCCAAACAGACTCAATCCTTGTATGTCAAAAACGGGCCCACAAAGTTAAGAATAAACTTTGCACACGAGGAAAAGACAGTCAGGACTGAGGGACTGGGCAGGTAAGTATGTGCCCCCTTCAGGCAGCAGTGAGCAACTGTTCACATTAAAGCATCTGAGCACCACAGTGTGGTAGATGACGTGACACTGGCTAAGGAGTTGTTCCAAGACTCTTTTCTGTATTTTTCATATTGTTTCTAGCAAACAGTCCATAGTCAATGCCTGCCCAAACATGGTGGATTTCTATGGCAACAATTAATTTATAACATTTCTTTCTGAACTCGATTGGTTATCACTTTCCACATATGAAATCAGAAACCCTCTCCAAAGCATTATATATGTATATCATTGGTGACGTTTAGGTCAAACAATATGTCACAGCCTCTTTAATCTGTTAAAGTGGATTTCCTGGTCTGAGGCTGCCTGTGGTGTTGCCAGGCAACTACCAAAGAATTTAGGATGTCACAATTTTTGGATGAAAGTCAAAGGAGAAATGTGGGGGGGAAAAATACTAATAATGGGTAATTTTCCTGTGAGTATTTTAAGATAAAACAAAAATGCTCTGGAGAGGGTAGGATTTTTAACACTTATAACTCTTTCAAGTGCAAGAAAAAAAGCAGCGGAGATTAGAAATAAGCGGCTGCTCTGATGTTCAGCAGATGACAGCCGAACATACGTGGCTTTGTTGTGGGAAGCTTGTGCGGATGTGAACGGAAGCTGAGAGGGGGAAAAAAAGCTTCAAACTTTGAACTATTATTAGAACACTTTTTTGTGGGTTTTGTGAATGATGTATCAGACTCTCAGAGAACGCTGGATTACTTTAACAAATATGACTGGAAAAAAAAAAATGTTTTTGAGTCAAAACCAATGAGAAAAATCCTTCACATATTATTTTTGGCTATTTCTCTGGGAATTCTTTTTCTTATTTTTCGTCAAGGAGCACAGATAAAGAAGACAATTAGTCATTACTCATTAGTTATGGGAACTTAACAGTCTGAACAGAAAATGTATAAAAAGCAATTCATTTTACAGGGCTGTGTTCACTGCTTTATCTTTTGTTTTAAAACCTTAACACAGGACATTGTCTCATAGCAACAGGTCCTTGTCTCTGTTGCCAGCAACCTTTGATACTCACGCATTTCAGTGAATTATAATCCATTTTGACAGTGCTTTTTTTAATTAATCATAGACCAGGGACGTGCAGTTTGTGGTTTTAGAGCCACACGTCTCTTCAGTTGTCCCAGTTGTCCCCTATTTGACCATCTAGTGAAAGGTGACCTAAAGTTGACTTGGTCTAATGTACGGGGATTTTTTTTATCAGATTATTACTGGTTTAGCTCCGATACAGTTCTCACAGACCCCCCGCATCGACGTTTCAAACATCCTGAAAATCCTTCAAAATCCTTGAAATCGAACCAAGTGGGTTATTTGTCTCTCCCATTGCTTAAAGGGATATTTCAGGATTTTTGACATCAGGCCTCATTTCCTAGTTATCCAGAGAGTTGCTGGTACCTGGAGATATTTTTTTTGTATTTCATGCAGTTCTTATGTTTGAAGAGTTTCGTGGCGCTAGGCTAATGCTAGGCTAGCGCATTTCTACGATGTCAGCCAGCCTGCATTAAAAACAGCCTTACGCACTAATGATATAAATGTCTGTGACGATAGAATCATTTTTGGAATATAAATGTCTGTGACGATAGAATCATTTTTGGAATATAACTGACCTTGCATCACATTATTGATCGCATTTTGAGGGACTATTTTCAAGCAGATCACTCCGCCGCTGCGTAGCTTATACAACCACGAAGCTGATGCTGCTCAAATACAAGGTCTTTTAAAATGGTTAAAATTATTCGATAACCATATAAATGTTGACACAGACATTTATATGGTTAGTCTGGCGTTATAAGTGATTTGCCTCAGGTGCTCTGTGGAGTGCGTAAGACTGTTTTTAATGCAGGCTAGCTGACGTCGTAGAAATGCGCTAGCTTTGCATTAGCCTAGCGCCACGAAACTCTTCAAACACAAGAACTGCATGAATTACAAAAAAAATATCTCCAGGTATCAGCAACCCTCTGGATAACTAGGAAATGAGGCCCTATGTCAAAAATCCTGAAATATCCCTTTAAGTAAACGCGCTGACTGCAAACACACTTATTCAAATTGATTGCCTTTTTATAGTTCAGAATTTTGTCATTTGCTTTGAGTTGGATCCAAAAGGTGTTACAGGCAAGATCCAACCTGTTTTTTTTTTTTGTCAGCGAGCAAGAGGTATTTGCCAAAATATAAAAAGGAAAAAAAGTTATGGGTCACTCATTACCAGTAAATACAATGAACAAAGAGTCAGAAATTAAAGCAGTACTAAGTAAGTTGTTTACCTTAATAAATCCTTTTCATAGTCCCTCTGGGGGTAATACAAGTGTTAATGGGATGATGGGAAGAAGCTAACAGGCTAACGGTCAAAGCTAACTGCGGGCTAGCCCTACTTTAGCAGTATTTACAGCCAAGTTTGAGTAAAAAAAAAGATCTTCATTGTGTAATTGGATGTACAATATCCCTCTCTCCCTTTGTCTTTTCTGTCAGTGTAGTATGTACTCTCACGGACAATTATTGAGTAAAAAAACGCAGTACTGCTTTAAGTGGGAATTCAGATTAGTGAAACACAAAATAATCCCAGTCCCTATTGGGCGTCACATGTAGGCTCGTATCCAGGGTTTTAAAGGTAAAAGTACAAGCCTGTGCACACATTCAAGTCCAAAGCTTTCATAACCTTAGGCAATTTCATCTTTATTATGTCTTTGGCTACTTACATTGACAAACATTCATAGCCAAGAGAGATATACAAAGTCAAGTCAAGTAGCTTAGTTTCTTCTGTTGTAAAACGTCTTTGAATAAATAGTGTGCTTTAGGAACACAACAATCTATTTTGGCATAGATATTACTGTACAAAATGTCTTCTTTTATAGTGCTGTACACTTTGAAACATCAACATGAACAATAAAATCTTTTCAAATAAGTGCAGATACTCGCTCTGCCCTTTTACGGGCCCTTTTTTTTTTTTTACAAATGATACACCACTATGGTAGTATTACACGCAACCTTTAAATACAGCTTATTCTTTTACTTAAGTGCTTCATAGTTTTTCCATGTTAATCTCTATATTGCTGCAAAAGCTTGAATCTTGAAAGCAGTGTTATTATCTAAGCTAGGATGAATTGTGCGACAGTGGAGAGAAGAGTAAGAAAAACAAGGCTGCTAAAGTCCTTCACGTCAATTTGGTCGTCATTACAGATAAAAGCGCGCCGTCTCTTCGTGACAGCTGCAAGAAACATTCGGCTATTGTCAACTCCAGCTGTGCTTTTTCATCCACAAGCGACCACCATCATTTTGCAAACTAGGTGTGCTTGCATCTCGTGTAATACTATCTTAGACTAAATTATGCTAATCACCCTCTGATGCATAATGATGTCTGCTTCAGCGCATATAAAGCCATAGGTACGTCACTGGATCTCGCAAAAGATTGTCTGGTGTCTGGAGTGCACGTTTGAAAAGGTACAAGGAGGCAGATCTTAAAATATTTGACACCTAGCATACAGGCCTTAATCAAGACCAATTACATCCACTCTTAAAGGTGACACACAAGCAGCCCGCTGAAACCTATCATTATGAAGTATTAACTAATATTCAAAGTGCAGTTTCTTTTCCCTCTTTTCTTTTTATTGCTATCTCACAATACTGTCTTTAATGCAAACATTTCCCTTATATTGGAAATTATATAACTTTTTTTTTCAATGGAAGAACAGTGTATTTTTACAGTGTTTTGACCACACGACATACAATACTGCATTCATAAAGCATGGAAGTGCAACAGATTTTCTCTAACAGGATTGTATCTCGATTTGAGGCTGGACTGATTGTCTCTTGGGGCACAGGATCTTGGAGAAAGCCCTTCGGAAGCTGCTGTGGCACAGAGGGTACAGGAAGGGATTGATGGCCGAGTTGAGCCAGAGCAGCCAAAAGGTAATGTCATACCAGTAGTGTTCCACACACTGGCCACTGCATGCTGCACGGATGATCATCAGGAGAGTGTATGGGGCCCAGCAAACCCCAAATATGCACACAATTATAGCAAGAGATTTGGCAATCTTTATGTCTCGAGAAAGCCGGGAGCCCGGAGCCCTTCGTCCTGGGGCTATGCATGAAGCTGTGGGCTGAAACAGCCTAGAATTCCTCCTTTTAGGGGAAAACCTGTCACTCTGTAAGAATATCTGAGAGGTGGCGGGCTCTCCGCTGGACGAGGGTGACAGTACGTCATCGACATGCTCGATGACCGCTGAGATGGCAGTGGGTTCACTCGAAGACACTTTACGAGTTTTTACAAAAAACACGGACCACGCCACGGCCTCTTTGTGCTTCCGTTTGCTGGGCTCGGGCTTGGGCTCCTCCTCGGAGCAGGCACTGTTGTTCTTGTTCCGGCGGTGGATGTTCAGGTAGATACTGAGGTTGAAGAAAGCCACAGAGATAAAAGGAGCAAAGAACTCAAATGTGGAGGCGCTGAGTAGGAAGTACCAGGTGAAGTAAAACTCAGCGTAGCACTCGTGAGACGGGACAACACTCTGTCCCACCACAGCCTCCCAGAAGATGATGGCGGGACCGTAGAGGAGGAAGGCCAGAACCCACACAGCCACCATCTTGAGCACAGCCTGTCGGGTCATGTTCCTCTGCGCTCTGTATTTGACCTGTCACAGACAGAGGGCACAAGAGTCATGAGTGCATACAGTATTTATTAACACTCTCATTTCCCATCCTCCGCCAAAGGTCCCTGCTATGGGCTCTGACAAATGCATTGGCTCTGCTCTGAGTGGCTTTGTGCCGCCTCAGCCGGTGTAAATAAAACCCACTCATGAAGCCGTGTGTCACTGGAGCTAAAGGGAGAAGGAGCACATTCACCAGTGCAACACAAAAGTGTGAAAGAGACATCTGGTTAGTGCGTTTCACTCCTCCCTCCACACTATTCTGCGCACACGCGGCCGATTCCACTTTACCTCAGCCTGTCTAAAGTCTATCATTAAACGGCGGCCTCTATTTACCACTCAGTCCTTTGTGGTGAGGTTTTTATCCATTCGTTGCCTGAAATCATCACTGTAGTTGCACCAGCTGGGAGCTGCCTGCAAGACAATGATGCTGCTAATTGTCCCTGTGGTTAATAAGCGACTTTCCAAATCCAATGTATTATAAAGTGGAGACACTACACGGTCCTATTAATTCATTCTGGCCCCACACTTGAGAGCTCATTGTTTACGCAGAGGCCTTCACGTTTCAAAAATGAATCACAAAAAGCTCCCTCCTTTGCCTAATAGATGGTCACAGCCTGTTAGATTGAGTGAAGACAGAGCCAAAAAAAGATAAGTCCATGCTGGTCTCACAGAATGACTCAGAATATGTAGGGCATGGTGTCAGAATGGTTTATTTAAAGGAGCGAGTGCGGCGTGTGCTTTGGACTGTATGGACTGACAGGTCATCTGCAACTGTTTGCCCAGACAATATTTGGGAAGTTAATGAATTGTTCAGAGTTGGAACTGAATTGAGACCTCAGTGAGAGACTGCAGCAGACGACGAAGCAGCAAAGGCCTGAAAGTGTGACACTATTGGAGTGTTGCGGCAGGAAATACTTTCAAATTGCCATACATTACACAGTTGTGAAGGATTGATAATATTTACATTTACTGTTCCTCAGACTAAACAAGCCGGAAAAAGAATGTGTTATGAAGGTATTAAGAGAACAAGCCAAAAACTTTTTCTCATCTTTACCATTTCAGACTTGTGCCTTAACAATGAATGGTGCACAGCGTTACTACTGCGACACATACAGCATTGTTTTAGATGCTTGTAAATGATTTGGAAAGTTGTGCAAATGTTAGCCTATAGAAATAATCAAGTATTTACCAATGCTTTACATAATGCTTGGTGTGTAATTAGTATCACGTGTGACCAAGATGCCTAATATGTTCATCATTCCAACACCAGCAAACGTCTGTAATAGTCGGCACGGTGGCAGAGTGGTTAGCACTCTTTTTGCCTCACAGAAAAAAGTTACAGGGTTTGATTCCTGGACACGGCATTTCTATGTGGAATTTGAACGTTCACTCCGTGTCTCTGTAGGTTTCTCCAAAACCAACCATCAATCTAATCTATGTCCAGTTTTGCACTTCACGATAAATAAGTAGTGATATTTGTAATTGAATATAGTCCTGGCAAGGGTAACTTTCTTTTATCTTTCTTTTTTCGCCTCCACTTCAACCATGTCAAAATAATACATTTCTGGCATTTCTAACATAGTAATCCCTGAAAACAATATAAGGGTCTTTACGAAAGTAACGAGCTGCCTGTAATGTTTACTGTACTTACTGCTCTTGTGACTGACAGGAAACGGTCGTAACTAATGAGCACGATGTTGAAGACGGAGGCGGTGCAGAGCAGGTAGTCCATGATCAGCCACACCTTGCAGAGCCCCTTGCCCAGCATCCAGCGGCCCGTCAGGTTGTATGGGATGTACACGGGGATGCAAAAGGCACCTGGACACGAGACACAGAGAGACATGGAAATGCAGACTGCTGCTGCTGCTGCTGTGTGATCCCTCCTTCAGTCGCCGTCCACGCGTTAAAAGCAGCACTCCAAACCAAGTGACCAAAATGTTCTACTGCGGTGCAAGTCAAACAAAGAACTGTCTGCACGTGTGGCCCCATCAAAGACTGATTTCAAGTCAATTAACTTTAAGCCGTTGTGTGGAAGTTTGATGAAAATGAATGTGTTTCTTAAACATTATTGCAAAAAAAAAAAAAATAAGAATAAAAAAAATGTCTATATATTTTTTCCCCCCAAATAAAATCTAACACTGAAGGACAATCAGGGTCACCCAAACTCTCCAATTAACAAACTGGTGTGCTGTATTTAAAAGAAATAGAAAAGCAGAGTGCGCGTTTTAAGGCGTGATAGTTCATTCACACCGAACAGAACAAAAGACAGAACATATGTCAAACGTGAGGCAAGGGGGTGGCACAAAGAGAGCTGAAGGCAGACAACTTACCCACAAGAAAATCTGAAATGGCAAGGTTCAGAAAGAAGTAGTTGCTCTGAGTTCTCAGGGTTTTATCCACAATAAAAGCCATGATGACCAGCGCGTTCCCCGCCACAACCACGACCACCAGAGTGACCATGAGGACGGACAGGATCACCACCAGGTAGCCCGGGAAGACGGTCCCAGAATCTGACACAGCAGGAGTCAAGTTGCCGCTGGAGTTGGACTCCAAAACGTGCGCACCCATAGTTAATTCTCTGCCAAAACCATCGTAGTGCTTTCTCATTTCATGCTTACGCGCACCGACCAAGTCCAATTACGCGCCCAAATGTTCTTCTCCACTTTACTAAAGGAGAAAACATGAATGGAGAGGCGTGCGTAAAACGACACGCGTTGCCCCAAAATCCCATTTTTGCTTTGTCAGCGACTTTGATCTGCGGAGCCTCAAGTTTCGATACAAGTTTGTGCGTAACGGTGATGATAGTAAATCCAGCGTGGGCGCGCTCCAGTGTCTGTGACGCTGGTCAGAGGATTTCAACTCTGCTGCTTGCTGGATGTGTAAGAGCGCGGAGCGCACAGCTGCTTTTGTCACGGCACAAGACCTTAGCCACGGAGAGAGAGCGCATCCTGGCTCGTCTTCAAATTAAACCTGCAACTGATGCGCTTAGTACGAAGCAGACAGCCATTTGAAATATAAATAGGAACTTCGATCGCATTCAACATTCTAAAGGCGATCATACAATTAATAAATTAACTTACAATATATAGGCTATGCATTTTGCTTCAATTTAAAATATATATTTTCTGGTGTAAAAATCCACGTTTTCCCCCAATCTGTTAGGCTACTTGTGGATCCTTTTTAGGCGCAACAAATTTAGCGTCTTTTATTGTGTAGGCGACTGAACATCCGGTCTCCGTCCCCGATGAGTCCATCTTGATTGCCTTTGGTTTCTTTGTCCGCAGCAGCCGCGTCTGATCAAAGGCTGAAGTCTGCAATCAGAAACTGAAGAGGTCCAGACGCTCGCTGCGCACCGAACGTGCTGGGCAGGGCAGGGTGCGCGGCTCAGCACGTGCCACAGGGTCCAGACACACCCACAGTACGTCCAAATCAGTGATTAACAGGTCAGTGTCAGCAACAGGGCGCTGTTAAAAGAGGAGCGCCCAAGATCCTGACACTCACTTCTTGATTTGTCAGTAAAATCATTTCGAACGCGTCTCAAAGATGGACAGTTTCAGCTGGGAGGCAGGAAGTGATTTATTTTGACAAAGCCGTCAGTCAATGAAAAAAATGGTCATGGACATTGATACCTACAAAATACATGAAAACTGAATTATTTATACCTGAGGTGTGTTTTGAATGTGAACACAATCTATTTGTAAACAGCGGATCATAATAGAAAGTGGTCAAACAGAGCAGCTGAATGTTTTAAATTAAATGATTACATTTATAAATTAAAGTTCATACAAATTTGCTCACATTATGATATAATCCTCTCAACGTACTGTTTGAAATCACATCAAGCTTCACCCAGTAAGTGTTGTCATTTACAACATCACAATTACCAGCTAGTTGAGTTAGAATCGGAAAATGTGTTAAGGAGGCCCAATTATTCTCTTCAACTCCAAGCAGAAAACTCTGCTCCATAAATGCACTGTAAAACCCTGATTAATGCCTGGATGGCGTGTATTGCCTGATGACAGCTTGTCAGCTAAGTGAATTAGCTGTAATTGTTCTTGATGGTTTGAATGATCACGCAGCTGTGACCGCGGTAATGGAGTAGTCTTTAAAATGTGTTATTAGCATCTATAACCCCAGCCAGAGAAGATCCTGGCGGCTGATAAAAAGGCCTGAACAGTTGGGTTGTGGCACAGACAACCCCAAGTACCAAAAGCGCAGATGAGTCCAAGATATTTTTAGATAGCCGCCGTCAGCTCTCCAAAGCAAGGCCCCGGGGTGGTTAATATGCACGCCGCGTCTTCCCAGCGCTCGAGTGACACTAAAAAAGAATAAAAAAAGGTGCAGGTCCGAAACCCCGCAGGAACCAGTGCCACAGACGAAACATGCCATTGTAAGAATATTTAGTAGTCTTGCATAGCTCTATGCCTTACAGACCTTTTGGACACATCAGTATTAATCAGTGTCCCGTCTTGCACTGAACACAATTAACAGGTGTTAGTCCCACTTTGAATTTAAATTCAGTGGTACCAGGCTGTTATACAGGGTTTATACAGACAGGAGTCAAATTTAATGTTTTTTAATGCCATTTTTAAAGGGACTATACGGAGTTTAAAAATGTTAAAATTATGTATTTTCCTCCCCCTACATGTTCCAGCAATGTCTTAATGTGTAGAATGAGCCCAGACCTGTTCACCACAACTGCCTCTATAATCCTGCACTGTCACTCAAAAAGTTGTTAATTCAGTTCCGAAGTGTTGTCATGCGCAAGCTTAATATAGAAACTGCAATTTCGCATAACTTGCATCTAGTCCCTTTAAAGCCCAAATTCTACATTTGAATACCCCAAACGCAGAAAAAAAAACATTGGACAAAACTGTCAACTTTTGAGCAAAAAAATGTGGTCAATTTCTGCCAACACTGCATGTTTAAGACCACTGTTTAGTAGTAAAAATAGTTGAGCAATGTCAGAATTTTCCAATACATTTAAAGCAGAACTAAGTAACTCATGCCCCTAGAGCCCATAAGCGACACTGCAGGCGTTTTAGCATGTTGCGTTTTTTATCTCATTAATTGTCCGTGAGAGTAAATACTCCAAAAGACAAAGGGAGAGAGGGATATTGTTCATCCCACAATGGAGATAATATTTTTCACTCAAACTTGGCTGTAAATACTGTTAAGTGGCGCTAGCCCGCAGTTAGCTTTGCCCGTTAGCCTGTTAGCTTCTTCTTCGTGATTCCATTAGTGTGTATTGGTGACTCCGACCCGGAGGCAGGGAAAATTGCAATTGTGGTTTTCCGGCCGGAGACACCAGGGGGAGACGAAAGACCCCCCCCCAATCATCCCATTAACACTTGTATTACCCCTTGTATTAAAAAAGCGACAAAAAACTGTAGAAAATGCACTCGGTTAAGGCGGGGGTTAAGAGGTTAAGGCCTTAATTTTGGCTTTTAATGCTTATAATGCGGAAACCCTGGTTAACACATGGAGTCTGGCGGCTCACAACCCACCTCATGCCGTCAGCGGGTGGAGAAGCGAAGTGTCATAAGTTCTTTAGTAGAAGCAGCCAAACTGAATATGCAGGATTACCTAAATATGCGTGGATGAATGAAACAAAGCACAGCTCTAAATATGTTTTTTTTTTCTTTCCTGGAGAGAACAATGTTATGGTTAAAAGCTAAACAATGTTTAATAGGAATATGGGTCATTTAACAGGCTTTTAGAGAGACAAGCACAGTGGATGGCGGACATGTGTGTGTGGGCGAGAGGGTGTTGGTGGCTGTGAAACTCTGCGAACTTCATTTGGCCTGATCATATTTGTAAAAAGAAAAAAAAAGAAAAAGAAAAAAGAAAGAGGCAGAATACATTTGAGCGCAGTTCATTCAAATGCAGATTTTAGGGCTGGAATCGAAGCTTGGATAATAACTCCATCTGCAGTGTGAATACTTAAATTTAATGGCGAGGTGCTGACCAAATGAAGACTGTTGATTGCAAATGGGCTATTTCTGAAAGAGTTGGAACAAGGAGTGAAATGAAGATGAACAGAATGCTATTGTTGGCAGCTCTGGAAGTTATAATTTGCTAGTAGTAGGAGTTGAGAAACATGATCGAAGTGGGGGGGGGGGAGGTTTAAAATTCTATGGCAGTAAAACATTTCAGAATCTTTGGAGCGTGACAACAATAAGAGAGACCTCATTTGACTGATGTTAATCCTCTTCAAATTAGCTCTAACGCTCAATGATCTTACGATATAAAATTACATAACAGCCAATTGGAGAGCACAATTTGTTGCTTTGTTCCGATGATTTGAAACAACATTCATGTTTTTTATCTGAAAAAGCAGAAGAAAGTGGATGGAAGGAAGGCATTTCTTAAGGCACAGACTGTAGACAGACCTAGAGTCGTTAAGTCCATTATATGTCTAGAAATAGTCCTTGTGTAAAACTGACATTTACGGAGAAGCCGGCGGCGCCTGTGTTTGAAGTCCCTGATTAAAAGCCTCTGTCTTATTAACTTCACTTGATCTTCTTGTTTTTTGGCCTTTTGCTCTTCCCTCCTGATTTGGCCGCCTCATCCTGCGAAAGAGAAGAGAAATTAGCGCGCGAGCAGACTTATCATTATCATGCATTAGCGCTTCACGTAACAGTGCCAAACGCTGGATTAAGATTTGAGTGCTGTTTTACAAGCTCATGAGTCAGTTTTTTTCTTTCTTTTCACAATTTTTTTTTTTTTTGACAGACAGTTTCTTTCTCTGAACACCCGCTGAGTTTCCCCAAGTCTTTGTGCAAATGTGCAAATTGCCATGTGCTGATTGTTGCGCTCCATACTGTTTTAATGTATTCCAATGAGAGATAAAGGCATGTGTGCCTATATGAATCAAGGGAGACGAGCTATGGTGAAGGTTTAATGACCGCGGCGGCACAGTGGAGAAGACAGGAGACCGAGCTGGAGTTAAAGTTGTCTTTGGGGATGTTGAGGGCGGGTAGGGTTAGGCAAGAGTCCCTGGCAACGTTAATTGATCATCATTTTACAAACATCACAGAAAGTTGCTGCTTTACATCGATATAAGCGATCATCTGCCTGTGTTCACTGTATATAAGTGTGGGAATAAGAAACTGAGTGAAGTAAACTCTTTTAAAAATGTATGCAATCAATCAGAGGAAGCTATTGAACGATTAAGGACAGATTTACGGAACCAAGAGTAAAAAGAAGTCCTAGAAGTGAATGACTTTGATTCAGCATATGACTAGTTTCTCAGAGTATTTAGTTGTTTATTTGATAAAAACTGCTCTGTTACTAAATATAGGATTCATGAGAAGAATACACAAAGCCCATGGATGACAAAGTGGCTCATTAAGTCATGTAAAAAGAAGGCAATAGGCAATATATAAAATGTAGATCTTCGGAGAAATGCGGAAGTGTAAAAAGGATAATGAACTATCAACAATGGGAACAATACAAAAAGTACTTGGAAATGACTAAACACTAGTAACCCACATGAACTGACATTTGAACCTGAGGTTTCCAACAAATTCTCAATGTTTTTCAGTTCCGTAGTTGAAGAAGTCTTGTAATAAAACATCAGTGGACTGGAATGATTTAGACTTGGTTACGGTGAAGAAGGTCATTAAAGAGGGGGTATTATGCTTTTTTCAGCCACATAGCACCAGTCTATAGCACACTACAATGATGACGAAACCTTCTGTTGGTCTGTAAATGCAGTAAATTAGAATAACTGCCTTGTATAAAATTGCTCTTTTAAAATGGCGGTAGCAAATGACTTGAAATAGGCCTCTGTCTCTTTAAGAACCTCTGACCCTTTCCGACACGCCCCCTCCACACGCTGTCTGTGGCATCACAACACTGCGCTCGTTGTCTCAACTGTATTGAAACTACGATCGTTGCATTTTAATTTTTATTGTTGGAAAGGAGCTACTGTTTATCACTTTGTGAACAATGGCCACACAGGATATTATTTGGAGACGAACCTTCCACACCGGACGCTTGGAAGGGGCTCTTGCCTGAAAAATAACTGCTGTTTGGAGGCTTCTCTTTGCATCTGCCATGCCCTATGGATCTCTAACTATACCCCCATGGACGACACCAGGATCTGCAGGAGCCCATACGATTCAAAAGACGGACATTATCTGTGCAGGTGGACAGTGGTTTTTCGAGGTTACCCGTTAGCTTGTTATAATCGACTACAGCTCATTGTTGATGAAAAGTCTGCAATAAACCATAAATGTGTAAAGCCAGGCTCATTGTGTGATCATCGTAAAGGCTGCTTCAAGTAGTTGCCTGCTTTATTGACGTTATTTGTGCATAATATGCTGCCTGTTTTCAATGAATGTTGTGAAGGTTGTTAGCTTGTCGCGGCTAATAGTGCCTTAGCTCCGGGAGAAACCACCCGGCTACGACTCACTGTAGATGAAATGTGAGCAGTAAACTACAAAATCAACAAGCCAGGCTCCGTGTGTGATCATCATAAAGGCTGCTTCAAGCAGTTGCCTGTTTTAGTGACGTTTTCAATGCATAATATGCTGCTTGTATTCAGTGAATTTTCCCGTTAGCTTGTCGCGGCTAGCTTGTTAGCTCCGGGAGAAAGCCACTCGTCTATGACCCATTGTAGATGAAATGTGAGCAATAAACTTCCAAATCAACAAGCCAGGCTCCGTGTGTGATCATTGTTAAACGGTTCTTTATGTGTGTGGTGGTTTTATTGACTTTATGTGTGCATATTTCTCGTTTTCACGTGATGACTCGAGGTTTAGCTTAGCATTAGCTTTCTCCGGAGGCTCTGTGCATCATCAAGGCCCAGCGCAGAACCAGACACTGGAATAAGCGTTCTTGTCACCGGTTTTAATCCTGGGTGTTTCGGTAACAGAAACACTGATGTGTGTCTTTGTAAAAGTCTGCTGTGGCTCCGGTTCACAACACATGAAGCTAATCCTCCATGATGACTCTGTTTACATCTTAGGGCTAGACACTGCGGGGAGGGGGTTCTGCTGAGGAGCAGTGGTTGGTTACTCGGCTGGTGACGAAAGGTTGGAGGCGTATCCTGGAGGTCGGAGGCGTTTCCTGAAGGAATCAGGCGTTTTATCCCTAAAATGGCTGCCATCGGAGTTTTTACAGATTACTCGAAAATACGTGAATGTGCTAAGGCAACACTTCAGGCATGTTTTTAATGAGGGAATGACTTAATAACATGATGTAAAGCTTGAAAAAGTCGATTTTGCATAATACCCCCCCTTTAAGGAAATTGTTCAACCATTGACTCACATCTTTAACCCGTCTTTCTGCTCAGGAAAATTTCCTATCAAAGTGAAGGTCGCTAAGGTCATACCATTATTTAAAAATGGGGATAATCACAGTTACACCAATTATAGGCCAGTGGCGCAGATGGTAGAGCGGGTCGTCTCATGATCGGAAGGTCGGGGGTTCGAATCCCACCTCCTGAAAGTGCACATTGTCGTTGTGTCCTTGGGCAAGACACTTCACCCACAGTGTCTGCGTACATTGGTGTATGAATGAGAGTATGAATGGGTGAGTGGATCCTTGCTGTAAAGCGCTTTGAGTGCCTAATGTAGGTGGAAAAGCGCTATATAAGTTGAGACCATTTACCATTTTACCATTAGTATCAAGGGAATTAGTTTAGATTGAGTTAAGAGTTTAGCTGGAATTAAGCTGTGGACGACCTCAGGGTTCATTAATAGGACCTCAGCTATTTTTATTGTGTATTAATGACATTGTTAAAGTGAAAATTTTTTCAAATGTATCCTTTTTGTGGATGACACAAATATATTATGTTCTAGTGGAAATGTGCTGAAGCTCCAAACACTAATCACGTCAGAAATGAATAAATTGAAACATTGGTTTGATCAATTTTGACAATGGTAGGCGGTCCTTAAACCTAACCAAAACAAAATGGTCTTTGGAAACAATAAAGAATGTAAAAAACAATAATACAATAATTGAGCATGTATGTTTGAATACATTTCTGGGAGCGATTGTTCACAGCAGAATCTGCTGGAGGTCGCACATTAATTACATCAAAACAAAGAGAGCTAAAGTATTGGAATTTGAAGTAAAACAACAAGTATACTAGATCAAAGAACTCTGCATACCATATATATAAAAAATAGTATGTGTTGCCCCCCATCTGCTTTTCCATGCAACCATCTTTATTACCTTCCACACTCCTACTCAAAATAAATATAATACTAAATACATACAAACACAACACTAGGGTGAGCGAGAGGTGATCGATGCTAGAGCGGGAACACCATCCTGGCACCAGATCACCAAATGAAGAGTTCATTTGCAAAAACAGATAAGTGCCATTGAAAAAACTCAACGTATGCTTCAACATTTCCTCTTTACATAGCAGTGTTTTTCATTACCAGATTTGTTTCAGTGCCATAAAAATATTAAGTCAAATATTAAGTTGTTCTTAATTAAATTCACACAACTTTAGCTTCATAAGTGGCATCTGTTGCGTGCAATAACAAATATCCGAAACAATTTAAAAAAAAATTCAAAATGGAGATATCTGCTTTTGCAAATGAACTCTTCAAATACAGGACACCCAAAGACACTCCTTGAAACATAAAACTAAGAATAGGCTGAGCAGGAGGTGGGCTGGTGCTCGAAGGGCTCCTCCTTCTGGCAACATCTTTCAAAACCGTGCTTCTTTTAATACATAGATCAGGACACACTGAAATTCACTCACAAAAAACACAAATGACAAAACACACAAGACAAACAATGAAGAGAACTCCCGGTATGTGTTTATAGATACATGTACTATCTGTGTATGTATATATAAATATGGTAATGATGGTACTATATGGGGCAGTGTCAGATGGCAGCAATAATCTAGTACTATTGGATGCTTAAGAATATAATTTACAGTACAATGTATTGAAAGACAGTATTGGTATAAGATGTATGATTCTATACATTCCATAATACTTCCCTCACTCTTTTAGCATGCCAAATTAAACTTAAGTCCATCCATCCAGTTTCTTCTCCTTCGTCAGGGCCTTAGTCAAAACAGAAATGCTCATACACTTCCCTCGCCTCAGACATAACCTCCAGCTCCTCCGAGGGGCCCCAAGGCGTTCACAGGCCAGCCGAGAGAAACTGTCACGAGCCACTTCTTGAAGTGGAGTATCTACTTCTCATTGAACTATTTCAGGTGACCAACCCCCTCACCCTATCACACGGGAGCACAGCCACCCTGTGGAGGAACCTCATTTTGACTGCTCGTGTCCATGAGTCCCAATATATGAAATATTGTGTGATTTTTGCAAAGAGGCGGAGGGCAGAGCTGCAAGAGAGGGGGCCTTGAGGAAGCAAAGCAAATTTACGCAATGATGAGATGCAGAGGACAGCATTTGATGGAGGCAGACGGTTCACTGCGACCACGCCTATAAATAAGATGAGGACCTCCAACGTGGCTTGCAGCAATAAACAGGAAGTCTAAAAATATTCTAAATCAACATCTTTAATATTAATGTAACCCTGCTGCAGCTCATGGAGTGCCTTCACAGCGATGGCCGTGCAATTACTCTGGCTAGGGACTTTCAATGTGCGACAAAGGCTCAGGTTTTAGAGTGGGTCGTATCCCAGCTCCAGCTAGTGCATGCTGTCGTTGTGTCTTCGGGCAAGACACTACACCCCTCTTGCCTCCAGTGTCTGTGCACATTGCTGCATGAATGAGTGTGAATTTTATGCTAACGCTTTGGACGCCCAGAAAAGTGCAATGTAAGTGAGACCATTTACAAGAGTAGCTGCCTGGTTAAAATTGAACATAAAGCCATAAAATACAAGAGAGTGCTTTGTTTCTCTCAAGAGGCGCAGAGGTGTAAAACTTCACATTTTCCTCCAAAGATTTGCTTGAGATAGTGCCTAATTTAGTTTAACCCAAGGCATAATTCTCTCAGCAGCTTTATTTGTTCATTCAATTACCCCTTATCGGGACACTCAAAAAATGTAAATGAAACAAGCACAATGAGAGGAAAGTGTGTGATGTGTTCAGAGCGCATCATAAAACAGTGCAGTTGGGGAGTTTCATCCATAATATAAGGCTATTTAGTATTGGCAAGCCACGGTAAAAGACTCTATCTGGTCCATGGCTCAAAGCCAGGAACACTTTTGTTGTGAATAGGGCTAACTGCTGTGCCACTGCACCGCCAAATAAGATAAAGTGTAGCAAAGGTTTAGAGTTGGGAAACTTTTGTCTCTTATCCAAGACACTTTTCAGCTCATGTCTTTGGTCTGGAAACTAGATTTACGTAACAGATCTGCCTCAACTACTGGAGGTGAATCTGGCTCCGTTTCTGTTGAGTGAAGGAATGTTTAAAGCAGTAATAAGTAACTCTTGCCCCTAGAGGCCATAAGCGCAACTGCAGGTGTCGTAGCAAGTTACGATTTTTTAACTTATTAATTTTCTTGGAGAGTAAATACTACGCTGACAGGAAGGCGAAGGGAGAGAGGGATATTGTACGTCCAATTATACAATGGAATTTTTTTTTTTTTTCATCAATACTGTTTAGAGTGACTTTAGCCCGCAGTTAGCTGTACCCGTTAGCATGTTAGCTTCTTTTTCGTGATTCCATTAGTGTGTATTGCTTGCTCTGGTCCGGTGGCAGTCAAGTTGCAAACATGGTTTTCTGGCCAGAGACACCAGGGAGAGATGAAAGACCCTCCAATCATCCCATTAACACTTGTATTACCCCCACAGGGACTACGAAAAGGATTTATTAAGGTAAACACGTTACTTAGTACTGCTTTAAGCCCTTAGTTTTCATTATAGATACTACAACAATTAGACATACACTGCATTCCAAATTATTATGCAAATGACATTTTTCTAAGATTTTCTAAATTGTCAACTCAAATGAGAGTCAGCATAATTTTCAAGTCTCTAACTGGTAGAGGATCATTTAAATGTGGTGGAAACAATTTCCTAGTGATAACAGTATTTTTTTCAAAAATAAATATAGTAAAAACCTCAAAATCCACTTTTCCAAATTATTATGCAACTCATCGTTTCAATACATTTTAAAGCTTGTAATTAACTGAAAATGGTAATTTGTTGAATTTGTAGCATAAGGAGGTCATATTTACTGAAATCAAAAGCTATTTCAATCAAAAAAATATTAACAGGTCAAGTTATATTTTACCATAGGAGCCCTTGTGTGATAGCAGCTTCAAAATTCTTAAATCCATCAAACTTGTGAGTTTTTGGACAGTTTCTGCTTGGATTTCTTTGCAGGATGTCAGAATAGCCTCCCAGAGCTGCTGTTTGGAGGAAAACTGCCTCCCACCTTCATAGAAGTTTTTTTTGTTGAGGCTCCAAAGGTTCTCAACAGGATTGAGGTCAGGAAAGGAGGGGATCCACATCATGAGTTTCTCTCCTTTTATGCCCATATAGCAGCCAGTGATGCAGAGGTATTCTTTACAGCAGGACATGGTTCGTTGTCATGCATGAAGAGGATTTTGCTAGGGAAAGCACGGCTCTTCTTTTTGTAGCATAGAAGACAGTCGTCAGTCAGAAACTCCACATATTTTTCAAAGGTCATTTTCACACCTTCAGGGATCCTAAAGGGGCCGACCAGCTCTCTCCTCATGATTCTGGCCCAAAACATGACTCCGCCACCTCTTTACTGACATCACAGACTTGTTGGGACATTGGGGCCATTCCCCAACCATCCACTACTCCATTGATTTGACCATCCAGGGTTACACGGCCTCATCAGTGAACAAGACTGTTTGAAAATGAGTCCTCATGTATTTCTGAACCCGTTGCAGCCGTTTCTGTTCATCAGCATTCAATTAACTCTTTAGGTGAGGCCCGGATAGAAGGTTTATGCACAACTGCAGCCTCTGGAGGGTCCTACACCTTGATGTTCGGGAGACTCCAGAGGCACCAGCAGCTTCAAATACCTGTATGCTACTTTGTAGCAGCTGTTCTCTTAATCTGATGTGTTTGTCTGGGAGAAACCGTCCATATTGTGCCATTATCTGCACAAACCGGAGTGTGCTCTGAATCATCCACAAATCTCTTATCTGTATGATGATTGCGCTTAATCTTTCATGAAATATCAAAGGTTTTCATACCTAGACCAAGGCATTCAACTATTTCACGTATTTCATCAGCAGAAAGATCCTTTTTCTTTACCATATTGCTTGAAAATGATGATCTGCATAATAAAGTGGAACACCCTTTTTCAGTAGTTTTTCCCTTAACTGGACTTAACCTGAAAACTAATCATCCCAGGTCAGGTGAGATTAATGTCCGTGATTCATAGAGCCCCAAGACATGATACCATCCATGAGTTTCATTATTATTATTATTTTTTTTAACCTTTTTGACACAAAAATCCAATTTGCATAATAATTTGGAACGCAGTGTAGATCAGATTATGGGCGAGTCCTGGATCACTGCGTCTGGGCCAACCTAAATGTTTTTGATGACCGGAGAACCCAGAGCACCCAGAATACATCTTTAAAAATATTCAGATGAGGGTGACATGGGTGACCGACCTCCAGGGTTAACTTCTAAATTAAATTTCTGTACGCTTATTCAATGCAGGGCCTTCTGGCAGCCTCTGTAGTAATTCCTCTTCTTCTCTGTCACGCATTTATGGCTCATTATGAAGTCCCCTGACGAGTTCACTGTCTGTGTGTCAGCATTAAATCTTTATTGATGTGGGTTCATAAAGCTGGACAATGCTTTACCCAATTATTTTCATTACTATTATTTGAGAGTTCAATATAACAGAACTTCTACTGTTTTTGTACGTGTAAACAAAACCAACACAAGCTTTTACGGAGAGAGAAAAGATCCTGGTAATTAGCTGAACTGTTGAACTTCTGCATTGTTTATAGATTAGTGAATCCCCCACATTATTCAAGACAACTATTGCACAGGTTTACGGGGTTATTGTGTCACCTTGTTGTATTTCAATATAATCATGACTAACTCCATCCTTAGTAAGGAGCAGTGGGCGACGACAGGACCCATCTCCGGATGTGGAACGAGGCTGATTCACACTATTAACCTGTGAAAGAACTGCTTGAACGCAAAATTGATCATTGTCTTGAGCAACGCCAAGCGGAAGATCAGGCCATATGTCTTTTGTGTCGCAAACTACTCATCTGTTGGGTCAGCCCTGATTCATAAAATCAGTATATTTTCATTTATTTAACCTTTATTTAACCAGGTAAAAAAACTCATTGAGATTAATAATCTCTTTTGCAAGAGTGACCTGGCTGAGAGGCAGCAACACATCATAAAACTAAATAACTCATGCCCCTAGAGGCCATAAGCACCACTGCAGGTGTCGTAGCATGTTGCGTTTTTTTACTCATTAATTGTCTTGGAGAGTAAATACTACGCTGACAGGAAAGGCGAAGGGAGAGAGGGATATTGCACATCCAATTACACAATGGAGATAACTTTATTCACTCAAACTTGGCTGTAAATACTGTTTAAGTGGCGCTAGCCCGCAGTTAGCTTTCAGTGTTAGCTTCTAAGTCATGATTCTATTAGTGTGTGTTGGGGCCGCAGACCCGGTGAAGGGGAAGCTGCAAGTGTGGTTTTCTGGCCAGAGACACCGGGGGAGATGAAAGATCCCCCAGTCATCCCATAAACACTCCCAAGAGGGACTAAGAAAAGGATTTATTAAGGTAAACAAGTTGTTTAGTACTGATTTAAAAATGTGATTGGATTGAAAAGCGCTGTTTAACCTTTTAACTCCCACCTGAACTTGGCACATCTTCTCCGGTTTGGCTTTACCCAAATCTAAAAGCTTCTTGAAAAAAAGCATCAAAATAGCAACGAAGCGAGGATGAAAACACAGCAAATAAGTGACAAAAAAGACACAAAAAAAAGAAGACAAAAACGTGCCAGCAAAGCAACAATATTAAAACAAAAAAATGACTAAAGAGCGACAAAAGGGTGACAAAATGTGGAGAAACCTAAAAAAAAAAGCAAAAAAAAAGACAATAGACACGACAAAAAAGAGATGAAACGACAAAAAAGACGTCAAAAACGCTTCCGAAATGTAGCTTAGCTTTCAAATGAGCCGTTACACTGGCCAATAGGCTGTAACCTCCAGTCGAGAAGCTTTAGATTTGGGTAATGCCGAACTGAAAATGTGCTTGGTTCAGATCAGGGTTAAGAGATAAAGATGTTTATTTTGAAACATCTACTCCATGGTAAGTTAAAGTGGAATTAAAAGATGCTCAAAGATTGCTCAGCTCTATATCATCTCCATTTAAATAAGACAAATATATAAAAGTAGAAATCTAACCTGTGTCTACTGTCCAGTGCCGTGTGTACAAATACAGCGCCTCCTCTTCCTCATTTCACGCAGCTCCAGTATTTCACTACCACATGTTTTGTTTTTCCAGAAAATCTGACATTATATTATTCATTTCACCTCACCATTTTACAGCTGATTTCAAAATTCCATGCCGGGCGACTACATTTCCCTGCATACTCAGAAATCCGTAGGCAGTGGGGCCTTAATTAGTTGTGACTGAGTTCACTGTAGGAACCCGTCTGGACGTACAGTATTTATTTTTTACATTGAAGCTGTGGATGTTTTGAAGTGGGACACATTCAGAAGCTGGGGCCTGGTGTACCTTTAATCTATGTCCGGGAAACAGCTCGAAGTTCAATCATGTTATCAATTGAATAACTTTGCAGAACACAAAGATGACTTCAAAGAGACCAGCCCCAACTTCAGGCCGGTAAAAGCTTCAGAAAATGTTTGATCTCCGCAACATGAGGCCACCAGACACTTCAAATGGACCAATATCCTTAATGTGAGCGCCATAGAGGACCTAGTGGACACACGCTGAGCGAGCCGACATTTTGAATTATTCTGTCAAATGTCTCTCGGCCTTTAAGCCCTCGATGGTCCTGGAAAGCAATAAAAGGATGTATTCAAATGTTGAGATTTTTTATGTGTTGTGAATAACCAGCAGTGGGAGCAAAGATCAAAAATCAAATATGTGAGAAAAATATTTTTCATTTACATGTTTGTTTTGTTTTGTTTTACCAGCAGTTTAGACCACAACATGCTGGGAGTAATTTGGTTTAAACAAAAAATACTCTTTCATCTTGTCAGTATTATTTACACTTTTACGGTAATAAGGTTTGTAAAATATGCCTATAAAAAACAAAACAAAATGTTTTAAGGCAGTACAAGTAACTTTTTTACCTTAATAAATCCTTTTCGTAGTCCCTCTGGGGATAATACAAGTGTTAATGGGATGATTGGGGGGTCTTTCATTGCCCCCTGTGTCTCTGGCCCGAAAACCACAATTGCAACTTTGCCTGCACCAGGTCGGAGGCCCCAATACCTTTGTTAAGTGTGACGTCACGACTTCCGCTTCCAGGTCCTAGCAGACCGGCAAATATGCGAGAAAAAACTCTTAAAAACAACCATCAATATTTCTGAATCTCAAAGAAGAGTTTTTTTTGTAGTTTCTCGCACATCTGCCGGTCTTTGCGAACCCGGAAGTAGAGCTGTGACCTAACCACATAACAAACGTATACACACTAATAGAATCACGAAGAAGAAGCTAACAGGCTAACGGGAAAAGCTAACTGCGGGCTAGCGCCACTTAAACAGTATTTACAGACAAGTTTGAGTGAAAAAAATTATCTCCATTGTGTAATGTGTAATGCTACGACACCTGCAGTGGCGCTTGTGGCCTCTAGGGGCATGAGTTACTTAGTAAAAAGAAAGATGGTATCCGGGTCATATTATTAGTGTTTACATATTTACAGAATATTTTTATGTATATATTTATTATATTAACTGCTTTCAATATACTGATTTTATGAATCAGGGCTGATCCAACAAATGAGTAGTGACACAAAAGACATACGGCCCGATCTTCCGCTTGGTGTTGCTCAAGACGATGTTGGTATCTTGGGTTAAAACTGTTCTTTCGCAGGTTAATAGCGTGAATCAGCCTAGCCCCCTGCTCCTTACAGGTTGCCCCAGCGGCATTGAAGGATGGGTGAAATTTAAAGAAGTAGAACTTTTATTTATGTTTTTCCTCAGACAAAATACTTAGGTAAAACTGACAAAAACCTTTCACCTCTGACTACCAGATATCAGGTGGTCCATCCCAAGCCGATCATAGGGTCACGGTTGACAAATGTCTCATCAGTGAAAGGTTGACAATGCAATAATCCGAATATAACTCCTCACCAGCATCGAGCCTATGTACCCCTCCTCTTGCAGGACGGTTCTGGCGCAGTTGTTGATGTGTTTGAAGCGGTCGGGCCCCAACAATATTCCTCCGTACCACCGGGACACGACCACCATGACATTGCGCACGTCCAAAATCTGTGGAGGCAAAAAGCGTGACAAATGTAGACAGGCTTAACACGCAAAGACTGGCTCAAACACTTGGATGTGTGCAGTTATTTCCAGCCATTCAAAAAATTCACACAACGGGCAGTAAGAGTAGAGCATTTTTCAGCCGCTTCTGTCATTCACAGCCTGCTGTAGTGATGAGGCAGGCTTTGAAGAGATTTCTTTATTTGAGCACCGGGGAAAGAATAGCTGTACAGGAGTTGGAAGAAAAACTCAGACGATAAGTGGAATTCCAGATCAAATAATGTGGCAATAGAGACCTCAGAGGCACAACATGAATGGGCTTTTGTCAAGTGCAAATACTGTATCTTTAAGATAAAGGGAATAGTAGATAGCAGGCTGCAATATGAATAAAAATATATTTTTTGTTGCCCTCAGCATGTAGGGATTCAAGGGTAACTCCTCCACATAAGGGAGTATATGGATTTTGTCACATTCAGCAAATGGCAAACGTTGCAGCCATAATGTTCTCTGGAAACAATGATCTCCAGACCTCAACAAACATGGTCTTGGGACAGTTCATTTCAGGTAGTTAAAGGAATAGTTCACCGTTTTTCCATAATGAGATATACTCTTACCTGAGCTTAGACGAGTTGATGCGTACCTGTCTGGTCTTTGTGCGTGCCCTCAGTCAGGCACAAAGACCAAAGATATTGTTGGCTTTTGGCCGCTCCCAATGTATTCCTATAGCTCCAAAGCGTTAGCATTAGCACGATTCTAACATGAAGCATCACGATAATATTCTCCGTTATTTATGTATTTATGGGCTGTTGAACCACTTTGCTCCTCTCCATGACTTTGTATCTTTATTTAGTATAAAACTCTATTCATAATTCAGCACTTGTTAAAGAATGTTTTGAATAATTAGAGAAAGTTTAGATTTTTTTCCAAATTGTTTTCCCCCTTTACTGTTTTCAAACATGACCGTATATGGGCGATTCCAGAGATGCCGTCTGTATCTATACTGTATACAAATCCAATCTGTCTACCAGTCATCTGCCAATATTTCTGTACAATTACCTGCTGTTCAGAAGTAAATGTTCAAAGGAGCTAAAAGATCCAGTGTCTGATTCCCTGACCAGAATCAAGTATCCGTACTGGCCGCTCCAGCCAAGCGTGTAATCTTTTATATTTGACTAATATAGCTAAGAACCTCCAGAGTTCAGCCACTGTGCTTCAATGGCTGATGGCTGCACTGGCACTGATTAGAATAAGAACTGGGATTGAGGAAGTGAGAGAGAGACCTTTTGTGTTTATTTCCAATCGGGTTTAAAGTTTAGGATTCGGCAACAATGAGAGTGGAGCTCAATCTGCTGTCTGATTGGATAAATGTCCCGAGACACAGACAGATAATATTTATAAAATCTGCAAAACACTCCACATACCGTAACTTTAACAAAGTCGTTTTTCATCAAAAATACTAAATCATGTGGGTGGGCCAACTGGATCTACTTTGTCACAAATCAAGCAGGATCAACTGGGCATTAAACACACGCTGTAACTGAGCTTCTATTTGCTCAGACGCACTTTCACTTAAATTGACTGTCACCATTGAGACCCAAGATCCTAATACAATCTAATATTTCATACTGCACCCACACAGAGTTTGATGTAAAACCAGTGTCTCAGTAAATGTATTCTACAGGACGTATCGCCGCGTAAAAGCCGATTGCCTCCTTCTATATAAGTAAACGGCGAAATGTGAACAATCGCTGCCTCGACAGAAAACTTAGGCTCCGAGCATATGCTTCCCTTTTAAGTGCGGCCACATTAATCCGTATAGAATTCCATTATCTCTAAAGGTATCTCATTTCCATATCCTGTCTAGTCAATACAATTAAAATTCAGCTATGTACCTAACTTGCTTGAACAAAGCTTCGTGACCATCATCCTCTCTAACCTCACTTCGGGTAATTATGCCGCTCTAAGTACAAGATACAGGCTTATAAAATGAGACAAATCCTTACGCACGCTGACTCCAAGTCCCATTCTACGCTGTATTAAAGTGAACCGTAGATCAGGGGCGGAATCAGTCTCATCCGACCAACGCTGCCAACACTATTAAAGAGAGCTTTTTTTAATGCAGCGCATTCGACTTGCTCATGCGTCGGCAAAAAAACTCTAGATGAGCAGACGACCGTGGGCCAAAATGAGATCGAAGAATTGATTAATGATTGGACAAGTGACTGAGTGGCACAGCTGTAAAAGCACTCAACTCAAAGCAAGAGGAGCCTAGGATAGAGTGTGGACTTTGCATGTTCTGTTTGGGTGTTTATAATCTGGGTATCATGCACATCAACCCCGAAACATGCGTCGTATAGGCTTATCCAATCCAATCCAACTTTATTTATAGAGCGCTTTAAAAACAACATAGTCGAACAAAGGGCTTTACACAAAACATAATACAATTACATGAGTAAAGATAAGGCAGAGTACAGTAAAAGTCAACTCCCCAGGGGGTCAAAAGCCAAATGGAAAGAAATGTGTTTTCAGGAGAGATTTAAAAGCAGGAAGCGAATCAGTCAGTCTGATATTCAAAGGCAGATCATTCCAAAGTTTAGGACCAGCCACCGAAAAAGCACAATCACCTCTCAGCCTTTTCTTAGTCTTAGGAACCACCAGTAGAGCCTGATCTGCTGGCCTCAGTAAGCGAGAGGGGACATAGGGAATAAGGAGGTCACACAGGTACTGGGGGGCCAGGCCATGCAGACATTATCCTCCAGTTGGTACTCCTCACCAAGATCACAGTTTAATATCAGGCGACGGTACCCGCTCCTGACAGGTTGGCCTGAGGCACTGGTCGAAGGATGGGCCAAATTCAGAGGACAATAACGTTTACAGAAAAAAGCTCCTGGCTCAAGTTCAGAAGCAGCAAAGCAGATTAAGGAAAAAACAACAATGTTGTACAATTACCAAACTTGGCAGGAATGCTCTGAGTCCTGCTGTTTCAGAAAGTAGAAGAAAGGAGTAGCTGCCAAAAAGTGAATATGGTATAAAAAAAAATCAATAGCAACCTTTCAACATTCTTCTCTTTAGAAGATGTTTAATGTTTGAAGAAAAAATATCAGCATCATCCACATGATGTCACAATATTTTGCACCAAAGTATTGTGTGTGTCATTGTCTTTCAACCTAAACAGGTCTGAAAGGAAAGTTTTTGGGCAATGAGACCAAATTGGACTGGAACAAGTGTAATAGGCTGAGGGTGAACTACTAAAAAACAAAAGAATCGTCATGAGGCCCTGACACCTTTTTACAGTTAGGGTAAGTAATTGGAAACCCGCTTTGAAAATCTATTATTATTATTATTATCATATTTGTATAATGTAGATTTATGAAATCTTGAGGTTTACCCCTCTATTTTAAAAAAAAAGTTATGATCCGGAAATTACGGGATATATTTTCTCTAAACTCTAAACAGACTTAACTGGCAACATTTATCTACAGCAGAGGTAGGCAAGTTTGGTGGAGGGCTACTTTTCTTCGTCGTCAAAAGACCAAGGGCCGTCCCTAAAGTAAAGCACCACTTTCTACAAATACCAGTGTAGTACATCATGGCCTAAATGTGTGTTCTGCTAAGAAGTTTTAAAGGAATTTACTGTATTTTTCACATTTCTAGAGCACTTTAACAGACCTTTGATCTTTGATACCCCTGCTCTACAACCGCTCTGTGATGTTTTTCAATGTGACACCAACTTCAGCTTTACACTTTCTGCATACTGATCTGTGAGTTTGACAACATTACACGAGGAATGATGCAAGTATTTAAGAGCAAGAAAATAATATCCTTTTGAAGCCAGGTAATTCAAGGCAGAAATCCATCACCCTATTAGGCAAATCTTTCTTTTATTCATCGCATTACCCCTGCTCATGCTCCGGAAAAAAGAAGAAGAAAAAAAACGTCCCAAGTCTAAATGAGCAGAGGGCTGTGGACAGGAATGAGATTAGGGGAAGAATAGATTAAGAATGGGAGCTCTTCTTGTAGATTGCTGGTAGAAGATTAATCACCGTGTTAGCCGGAGCAATGAGACTGATAGTATCACCAGAGTCACGGCAGGTCAGCGAGCTGCAACACTGACCCGATTATACGGCCCCGGGTATGAGAGCTGGTAAGAAAGGCGCGCAAGAAGCAAAGGATTTGGGTGCCAAGTGTGAAGCAAGAACAAAAAGCAGAGAGACGACGTCGTGATTTGGAGGCTGGTTCACGGCCGGGACATGCTGCTCTCATGTTGGGAGATATCAGGGTAAGACACTGGTCCGGATCAATGCAGTCCTCCTCCTCTGAATGAACTAGCACTAAAGGCGAAGAGTGAGTGAAATAACATCCAATAATCAGAATAAAGTACACTTCACTGCACTTCACTGTCCCTACAGGAAATTTGCTCTCTGCATTTGAACTGTGTGTTGAAAATGGCATCATATTTTATCAATTTTTGAAAAAAATCTACACACATTAAGTGGATCCTCCTTGAAAAAGAGATGGTTCATCTCAACGGGGCTATCCTTGAAATAAATCAAATGTAAATCTGGAATAGTTAATATTAAAACTTAGAGTTAGGCTAACAATATAATGTGCAATAGTCTCTTTTTCTCAAGAAATATTGTTGAATAGGCATTAAGACAAAAATGCTGAAATTATGATAAAAACAACCCAATAACAGTAGTTTTAACAGACTCAATTCTATACTTTTTCTGTGCATTAAAGGCCCTAGACGTGATTTTAAATACAAACAATGAAACAGAAAGCCACTAAATTAATGTTAATTGTGATCCAAACTCATTCATAACTTTTCCAACATAATACATTTGTAATATCCCGAGTTTGTAGGTACATTTCATAAATTGCAGGGGTCACTTTTCAGGTTCATTGTCACAGAAATGTTAGAAAACTCGCCTGAGAGTTCATGAAATTGATACAAATGCTTTGTAATTAGAGGGACAGTGTTTTATCCGACAAATGCCTGACAATACACTGAAGGAGGACAAAACTAAATTGGTTCCACTACTAGAAAAAAAACAGGTAAAGTGCCTTTAATATTGAAGGAATGTTCTCTATGAATGGCGCGACCCACTTAAAGCGGTTCTGTGACCCACCAGTTGAGAACCATTGCTATAGAACAGAGGTGGGAAATCTAAGGCCCGGGGGCCAAATGTGGCCCACCTAGTCTTTCAATTCAGCCCGCAAAAACATAATCAAGCCCAATACACACCGACTTAAAAGGGTGAAAACCACAAATATTTCTCTACCTAAAGAAAGATAATACATAACCGCCGCTATCTGGTGTGTTTTCTCGATTGCAGTCGAGAAAACATCTGAGAACAACTTAATAATTTGAAACATTTCTATTTGCACAAAGACCATGCGTGTGGTCGAAAAACGCAGAAAACTCAGATCACCTTCTTCCTCTCACGCTTCAATTTTTGTACCTGGATCCTTGAAGAGCAACTGCGAAAAAGTGCAGAGTTCAAAAACCCAATGTGGCCCTTGCATGAAAGAGCTTTCTCATACCTGCTCTAGAGTGTGATTGGCAATGTGATTTGGCAGTGAGGTCTAGCCCAGTGAGACCAGAATGATACCCCTCTATATTTTTTCATGCAGAGAGACATCAGTCTGGGACCCACGTCCTTGCTGGCGGCATCAGAAACCTCAAACGAACCTGTGCAATCAGATTTGTTTATTTACAGTCACATGTTGTTCGCGAGCAGTGTCACTCACGGGGCGCAGAAGTCCCCTCAATAACAATCTACGGCGCACGGGAGAGAGAGCTTTTTTCCAATTGGCAGTAAATTACCAAAAATACATCGACAGTAGGTGAGTTTCATGATTCATAATCCTGTGCGATTAACGCAGAACCGCTAATAACATCGCATCAACGGCAGACGCATGCCCTTCGCTGATTGGTTAACACCGCTTCCTGTTTGCTTGCATATGTACCACTGCTGAAATGCAGTTGATGCCACGGTCACCAGACTCAATCGCTGGTACAGTGCTGAGTGCTTGTCTTCCACAGTATGTCCTGGGCAGGTCAGGAGTCTCTAATCTTACATATCGCGTGAGCTTTTACGTGACAATGACAGAGAGCTATTAAAGCTGATGATACTTACTAACTGTATGACTTAAAGGTCCTATATCATGCAAAATCGACTTTTTGGAGCTTTTAGCCATGTTGTTATGCTATTTCCTTATCAAAAACACCCCCAGAGTGGTTTGTGGCTTCATTCACGCAGCTCTCCACAATCCTCCTGAATCCTGCTCTCTGAGCAGCTGCTCCTCCCTCTCCTGGTGAACGACTGAGTGTTCAGTTGTGTCGTAACAGCGGAACGGAAGTGCTCGACTTCTGTAATGTAATGTCTTAATTCTATGCTTACGGCCTGATTTTAATTTGTAAAACAGCTTTTTCATTATTTCTGTCGTAAGAGAGAAACAAAGAGTAAAAAATGAAAAAAAAAATAAAAAAAATAAAAAAAAGGATGTGCCCGAGGTGCTTCCAGGTCAGCTGTGGCCAAAACAAACACATCCCCTGAGCGTCTGAACAGATCAGTCATGTTTGCGCTGCAGCTGTGAAGATGGAGCTCGTTACCTACTCTGGACACACCTGTTCTTTATTCTTAACTAACGATAATGTCACGGACGGAGAAAAAGAAGCGCGTTTGGCTACGAGGACGAGGAGTTTATATTCAACCCTTTTCAGGAAGAGGCCACTCAGCTGTTTTTTTCTCCGGGATTCAGCGACTATCACCAAAATATTGTTTTTCTGTGACTGTCACTGATGGATGTTTGGGGAACCTTCGCCAGAATCAAAGTGGATTAACTTTTATAACCAACGTGAGTCCCACAATGTAAACAGCGATGGAGCAGATGGTCAGTCCAAACGCGGGTTAGCATATTAGCTTGTGTGTTAGCATATTAGCTTGTGTGTTAGCCATTTATGAAGCTGTGTTGCAGATGTCAACTCCGTATAACTGCATCGTGAAGTAACTTCACTTATTGTTGTTTATTTATATTACGGTAAAGTTGTATGCGCGGAGAGAGGGGGCGGAGTTAACTGAATCGAAGCGTTGTGTCTTCCGGGTTCGAAAAATACCTCCAGAAAACACTTATATTTATCACAAAAATGAGTGCTCCATAATGGTAGAGGTACAATATATCATATAAATGCCTATACTTAACTTTGGAATGGCTAAAATAGCAGGATATAGCCCCTTTAAGTAGAGTTCACCCTGGAGAAAACTAGTAGCCAAGATAAAATAGTTTGCTGTCCTATTAATGGTACTATATTTACTTCAATGTGGGCAGAGTGTTCAGACCATGTCCAGTACAAAATGGAAATGCTTCTAAAACAGGACTGATAAAATGTAGAAAAATGTAGAGCTACAGGTTAGAGATCCCATTCCCATTCGGTCCACTGTCAAAATATTTTGAATGATATGGAACTTCGACCTCATTAAGAAACGTTAAGCGCGAGAGACAGCGGAGGAGGATCGCCCTCTCGTCACACTTCATCTGGTCCCAATTCAAAACAAAAAACACGGTGGACAAAGGCACGCTGTTTCTGCGATGTGGGAGCGACTGACTCACGGCGCCATCTGACAACGCTCGCACGAATCAAACCGAAAGTGACAGCTGCAGAAACGGGTGACACAAGGATTTACGTAAGTACGAACCAAGTGGAGTTTTTTCCAAAGATAGGTGCAATAAATCTCACTATAGCTTACAAATTGTCATCAAACAGTGGGTTCAGAAAGTTTTCAGAACCTTTTCTGTTTTATGTAGCAGACACCAAAATCATTTAGAAGATAAAGCACTTAACTTAAGGTTGACACTCATTTGGCTTATCTTGCGACATAATTTGCATTCCTATATAGAGCCATAGCTCTCAATCATATAGTGGGGGGGAAAGTGAGTACACTGTGTGGAATTTCTTGCATTTCTGCCTAAACTGGTCACCACATGTGGTCTGATCTTTACTAAAATCACAAGAATGATTAAACAATGGCTGCTTGAACTAATACCACCCAAACATTTACATTTGATCATATTTTTATTGGCCATAACATGTAAACATTCATAGGGCAGGGATGAATAAGTAAGTAAACCCCCTGAATCTCGCTGAACTGCAGCACTTTTGTAAAAAGGAATGGTCCAACATTCATCCTGATCGTTGAGAGCGTCTAATCTGCAAAGTTACAGAAAAGCAGTTATTGCTACAGAAGAAGGATCAGCTATTTAATACAGAGGTGCACTCACTTATTCACATGCTGTGAATCTCTCAAGTTTATCAGCAAAATATCTTTAGAAACTGGTGAATTATTTTTTCTATTGACAATAGCACGCTGTCCAGGCCCTGAGGCAATAAAACAGCCCCAACCATGATGCTCCTGCACCAGACTTCAAAGTGAGCATAGGGTTTTGATGTTGGTGCTGTTACATTCTTCCTCCACACTTGACATTGTGTGTTCCTCCCAAACTATTAAACTTTGGTTTGCGAAAGAGCTCTTGGATGCTCCACAGCACTAGTGGCAAAATATTCAGTGGACTGATAAACCCACAGTTGAACATTTTAGGAGGAACACACAACGTCATGTGTGGAGGAAAAATGGAACAGCACCATCATCAAAACCCTATCCCCACTGTGAAGTCTGGTGCAGGAGCATCATGGTGTGGGGCTGTTTTGTTGCCTCAGGGACTGGACAACGTAGCCTGGCTAACGCCAGACTAAAATCACTAGTGATATTTAGTCTGGGAAGCACCAATTCATTTTCTTGTCCAAAGCCGTTTATTGGGCGCTACGAATGTCTATCATGCGTCTGCACGTACTCATAGCCAATCGTATCATCGTATCTGATGACGTAAGACGTACCCGCTGTAAACTTTCGAGCTAAACGATTTAAAACACGGCCTAAAGCTTGATCGAAAAATAGCGTCGCGTCTGTTGCTGTCATGTTTGATCCGTAAATAAACTACAAGCTTCCGTATATCCAAATCCATGCGAAAATTTCGGCCATGGTCCCCAGGCTGCTGTGCAGTTCGAAATGATTCGAGCGCACACAGCAGTCTGGCGTTAGCCAGGTTATGGACAACGTGCTATCATCAATAGAAAAATGTATTCACAAGTTTATCACAATATTTTGCAGAAAAATCTGAGTACACCCCTGTATTAAATGGCTGATCCTTCTTTTGCAGCAGTAACTGATTTTCTGTATTTGCAGATTAGAAGCTCTCAATGATCAGGATGAATCTTGGACCATTCCTCTTTACAAAACTGCTGCAATTCAGCGAGATTCAGACGGTGTACTCACTTATTCCTCCCTCTCCTGCTAATGTTTACATGTCATGGCCAATAAAAATATGATAAAATGTGAATGTTTGGGTGGCATTAGTTTGAGCAGACACTGTTTAATCATTCTTGTGATTTTAATAAAGATCGGACCACATTTAGTGACCAATTTAGGCAGAAATGCAGGAAATTCCACATGATGTACCCCCCTTTTTCCTCCCACTGTAGCTGTGTTGCTTTTGAAGATTCACTGCCCATGATACAAGAATGTACAGCATTTTAATAATCCCCAGGGAACATTTTATGATGGACAAAAAGAGCACTTCAAGTATCAGGCTTCACCGTAATCACAGAATTACATAGAATGATAAGAATATTATCATTCTATTTCTTGAACCCAATGTATCCAAGTGATTAAATACCCAATAGGTCATAACATTTAACGGTCTCATTTGGGACTCCTAAATTCACGGACAAGTGATGCCGATAAATGCTGTGTAATGAGTCAAACAGCTCAAAGGAATTAATGAAATACCCAGCCAAAAAAGAACCCATCTATCTTAGGCTCATTAGGAGGCTTCCTGTTAACTCGATTAGTAAAATGAATTTCAAATTTGGTCCTGTTTGACAGTAATAAAATTATGTTGCTCAAACTAACCATGTCCCCAGCGACGGAGAAGGACAAATTTATTCAGCTCAAAGATTTCCAGTTTTCAAAATGTATTGTGGCAACAGTTGCTCGAGTGTTATGTGCCAAAGCCGGATGATGTACATATGCACTGTACGTGTTTGACAATCCATCTGGAGGGCTTAAGTCGAGAGCCTTTGTAGACTGGGACATTAGGAGTGGAAGAATCTCAAAGTCTGTCAACTCTAATTTCTTCTATTTGATCTTACAACAGCTTGCATAAAATACAACAATCGTGAAAACCGGTTTAGGTGCATTTTGTCATTTTTCAATTATCTCTTGTTTTGCAACACTACAGTCCCGGCTGCCACACTCCAGGCAACACACCAGCGGTTTGTACTCCAAACGGATAAGCCGTAAGCTGACAACAAGGCTCAAGGTAATTGGGCGACATCACAAATCCAGGGTTTGCTTTGTCAAAAAGGTGTTGAACATTTTAAGCATGTTTTCTGCGAGTAGCACTGCAGTTTGTTTGTTGTTCTTTTTTTTTTTTTAGTGAATATAAAATTCTTCCGACTGAGACCATGAAGTACAATAGTGGCAATCAATAGTTTGATTTCGAACATAAAGCCGTACAATCTCACTGTGAATGCAACATAGATACACTTTACCTTCCACATCTATAATTGACCGCACCATCACAGGGCTGTGAGGGGCCGTTTCAACGGACTCGGCCCTCACCGGGAGCTACACTGAAGGCAGTCTATCTGATGGTTAGAGACACGTGGACAGACCCATCACTCTCTCATTCACAGCTCCAGGCAGAGCAGTGGGAGCTCTGCCCGAAGCTTTGAACCTCCTCAGAGTACAGAGTTCTACAGTGTTTAGCTGTGAACTACGTGCTGTACAGCGCTCTCCAATCGTTTAACATAGGACTGCACAAAACTGAAAAATCAGCTGTATTGCTACGTTATTACAATTGAATTTGCACATTTTAGTTTCAATCTCTTAACCTAAACCGAGCGCATTTTCTCCAGTTTGGCTTGACCTTAATCACTGCAAAAAGTCATTTACTAGATTAGTTTAGATGTCTCAACTTGAACATAATAATCCAAATTCTAGTTCTTTTGACTAGTTAACATTTAGTTGGGCATTTGACCTAGATTATTTCACTTGTTCTGAGATGTTTCTGACTCGTTTCAATACATTTCACCGTTATTTCAAGTACGTTTCTCTGCCAATGGAGCAAGAAAAATGGTCTTGTCCCATTGGCAGTTTTACTTTCTTATTTCAAGCGAGTTTTACCATAGAACCACTCTGAAATGTCATCAAACTAGCAAAATAATCTTGGTCAGATCAGGAAAAAGGTCTAAATGAGTGAAAACCCCTCAAAACGAGATATATTTCCTCAGCTCAAGTCATTTAAGCCAATACTTTATATTTACTTTTTGTAGTGATCTAAAAGCTTCTTGATCAAATCGTTAAAACAGCAACGAAAACGAGGATTAAAATACAACAAAAAAGTGGCAAATGAGCGACAAATGAGCAACAAAACACAATAAACACGTGTACAATAACACAAATAAAAGTGACAAAAACAGACAAAAAAGATGCAAAAACACGGCAAACCACTGTGGGGATGCTGGAAGAAAGAGGTTTTATAAGTGTTGTTACATTGTGCACAACTCCCACATCTGTAATTCCCATTAGGTATAGGTGTCAATAATGTCTGGGTAGATGTGACTTTGGGACTGACATCGGCACGGACCAAATAGTCTTTTAAATTTTTTCCCCTCCTATTGACAAAAAGGAAGGAAGTGGAGAGTTCAGGGTCGGATGTTAAAATGTGCCAATATTTTTTAAAAGTGTCCTTTATGGCAGCAGAGTGAGTTATGCAGGTGACAGAGAACAGTTTTTTCTTCTTTTCAGTCTTTTTTAACAGTTCCGAACATGTTTTATTCAGAGTCAGATCATATGCCTTCTCAATCCAGGGAGATGGGTAACCCCTTTCTAGAAATCTAGAAAGGTCTTAACTTTCAAATGAGGCGTCACACTGGCTTTCAGATTTGGGTAAAGCCGAACTGAAGAAAATGCGCTTGGTGAAGACGGGGGTTAAGAGGTTAAAACAAACATTCGAGTCACTGTGCACATTTTAAACATGCAGGGGCATTAAACCAACAACCCTGTGCATTTCAGGAACAGGTTTATAGTGGTCCATACTAGTATTGATCATAATTGCATCTTTTTGGACTTACATCAATAATGTAACAATACAAGATAATACAAGTTTTTAATTACATTTTTAGAACTGATTCAAATAGTAATTCAAATAATGATTTTTTTTGCTTTTCCGACACTTTTAAATCATGTTTTGTCGCTTGTTTATTATGTTTTTGTGGCTTTTTTGTTGGATTTTCAACCTCATTTCTGTCGCTATTTTGAGGCTTTGACCGAACTGGAGAAAAGGTGCTTCGTTCAGGTGGGAGTTAAGAGATTAAAATACCCCAACTGTGTTTTAGTGAATATATGCATTTTGGTGAGGATCTAGAAAAATAGAAATCAACACAATCGGTAAATGGTCCAAATTTACAGAGCACTATTCTCATTAAACGCTCGCTTCCGGTCAGAGATAGGTGCCCACGCAGTGTAGGACTTTTCAGCGTGGAGCAGGGCTGGACTGGCCATCGGGAGATTTGTGAGTTTTCCCGGTGGACCGACGTACTTTTGGGCCGGTTGGGCCAGTCAGATCGAGAAAAGGCCCATTTAACCTTACACCGGCCCACAATTAGCGAGAGAAACCATTAGAATCTCTATCATCACATAGATACAATTGCACAACTCTTCCAATAGAGGGATGTGATGCCTTTTATACCCTTCTGGTGGCTCTTTCTTGAGTTATGGTTCACAGATAATCTCGTATAATGAGCAATGGGTCTCTCGGACATAACACTCATGCCCCTCACATTGCGAATATAAGAGAAAATAGTTTATTGTAACACCCTCCAGGACCCACAGAACCTTAGACCGCTATTTTTTATACATTTTAGACAAATGTTTGCAAAGAAGTGCATGCTGGGAGTTGTCAGGTGACTCTGTCTTCTAGTTTCCATTGAAAGGATTTACAATGTTTGGCCTTTTTGGGAGTTCTATTTTCACAACACACCTCTCTAACTCCGTGGTGAGTTTTACCATTTCATCTTCAATCTACAAAAACTGTAGATTATTAGTGTTGCAGTTGCGAGAGGAACTTCATTAACGGAACGCACATTTTAAGATTGTTAAGTCATTTTACAAAAGTTCCTTCAAGTTGTAAATAAAAAGATTAAAGTGTTGAGTGCTATGAGGGGCTAGCTTGAATTCGGCAGAAACAACATGCAGCTCTTGTCCTCGATTCGTAGCTTATACTGTTGTAGTTCAAGCAAAGGGCTTATTGTTTTGCTCATCACCTCGACTATTGCATTGAATATGACCGGTCTTGACCCAAAAGTCCTGGCCCGATTTTTTCTGCCAGTCCAGCCCTGGCGTGGAGGTACCATGTTCTCCCTGTATCTGGTTAGGCGCGAGACAGGACCAGTGTCTTTCTCTCTTTAGACTCTGTTCATGTCTTTTGTCTTTTGTTATTTGATTATTTGGGTGTATTTTTATAGCAATGCACATAAATAGAAGCTTCAATCCCAGCCTTCTTACAAACATGTCCAATCTTTCACACATTACTGTATGTCTCCGCAAGACTCAAGGGAAATTTGTGACATCTATATGACACTCACCGCTAAACAAACAATTGACTTCAAAAGGCAACTAACAAGTATGAAAAGTCTGGCTTCGTTAGCAAGAAAACACATTTTCGTAGACGCACATTATACATTCTTTCTCTAATTGCAGCGACGCTTGCACTGCTTTTTGGTCTTTGGTTTCCGTCACATCACAGGGGAATGTTTCCATGTCAACTGCCGCCGCGGCTTTTCTGCTTTGTTGTTGTGATGTGGAGCTCAAAGCCGATAACACAGTAATCTGTCACATAGCCTCACATCTTGGAGGGAAAAATGGGTGATTTATAAAAATATGTGGAGGCTTTATGTGTAGGGCCATGACTTGTGTACAGGTATAGGTCCTCCGTTATGCTGCAAGCTCTGTCAATTTTCTATACTACGTTCTGTCAAAAAGAGCAGATTGTTGAGCAAGCAGTCAGCAAGTAGAATCTTATATATATCAAAGGGAGTAGATTCGGTGTCAACTTTGGTAGGAAAATTAGGTAATCTCCTAATTATAATCATTCAACAATCAACACAAAATAAATAAAGTGTTGGGATGCTCACCCTCGTCTCTCTGAGCTTAAAAGTAACTTTATTCATCTTAAGTGTCTGCGAAGGATTGCACAATATGCCCCAAAAAATCTACATATTACAGTATATTAAACCTCATCATTAGTTGACACACTTGATAGATTAATAAGTCCTATAAAACCTGTGCTTGAATCGTGGAAGTTTTTTTAAAATAACATCTCACATGTGCTTGTGTTGACGGAGAAAACATTGTACTTTTATCCAGTTTTTGCTTCGTGTTGAATGGCCCTGCAACAGGAATATCTATAAAAGTTTGGAAAGGGTGAAGTGTTCTCTGCAGCACTCGTGGAGTGTTTTATAGTCAGCAGGGCTCAAAATCAATCAAAACTTTTTCAAAACTGTTGCACTGGCCAGTAGAAATACATTGGTGTTTTTAAAGGTAAAGCGATTTGGTGTACTTTTTTTCCAAGCAGTAAACAAGTAGAGAGCAAAGCAAGCACGGCATTTTAAAGAGTACTGTCAGGGAATAGATAACCTGTAGTAAATGGAGTAATCTGCCTCCCGCGGCTGTCTCTCCGTCGTCTTCACAGTCCTGCAGGAAACTGTTCTTGTCTTCACAATATATCCTGCACAGAGAAGTGCACAAATCAAATCAATACAATTAAAGCAACAGAAAATCCAGCTCAGTGGTCGGCAGGTAAAATTCAGGTTTGCTTGGTGCTGTTGCTGTGTCCTTGGCAAGACACTTCATGCTGACTATGAATGTTGTTGGCGGTGGTCAGAGTGCCCCGTGACACAGATGGGCAGCCACGCTTCCATGAGACAACTCCTGGGCAGCTATGGCTAACCTCTTAACCCCCACTTTAAACAAGCATATTTTCTCCAGTTCGGCATTACCCAAATCTAAAAGCTTCTGGACTGGAGCTTACAGCCTTAGGGCCAGTGTAATGCCTGATTTGAAAGTTAAGACGTACAATACTGATCAATGATTTTTCTCATGTTGTCGTCACTTTTTCGTCGTACTTTTGACTCTTTTTTTGTCACGTTTTTGTTGCTTTTTTGTGACTTTATTGTACATTTTTTGTTACATTTTTGTCACGTTATTGTGACTTTTTGGTAAATTTTTAGTCACTTTTTTTGGTCATGTTTTCATCCTGGTATACGTCTCACTTTTGCCGCTATTTTCAAGAAGCTTTTAGATTTTGGAAACATCAAATGGCAGAAAATGTTCAGTTCATGTGGGAGTTAAGAGGTGACAAACTGTGCTCATTATATTTGCATGTCTTGAATCATTATTCCACGTCCCAACAGCCAGAAGCTGTGCACTGGGTCGTCGAGCCCTCTCTGCACCCGACCCCTATGGTTCCCTCTGCAGGTGGTGGGTCCGCAGGGGGCCTTGCCTCAAGCGGAGGAGTTCAAGTATCTCGGGGTCCTATTCAGGAGTGAGGGACTGATGGAGCGTGAGATCGATAGTGATGCGGTCGCTGTATCGGACTGTTGTGGTGAAGAGGGAGCTGAGTCGGGGCAAAGAAGATGGATGGATGGAATCATTATTTATGCGTCTTATAACAAACCCACAAGGTATCAATAGAGGGGCATTTTTTCCATTTGGTGCCACTAAAATACTTTCAGAAACATTATTATCACGCGTAAAAACTCTGGTGCCTTCGAGTTGATAGACATTTCGATGACGACAGCAGCGGCCTCTTCAAGTTTTTTAAGTGGTTTAAATGTCAACATCTCTCTGGGAGTAATGAGTGCCCGGGCCGCGCAACAGCAACTTGACCTCATTAGACCAGAACCTAAACAAATGGGCACACAGCGTCCAAGACACAACACAAGGCTGGCACAGAGTAAGGTCCCTGCCTTTGTTGAACTAATCCACTCACTTTTTAATAATATGATTTTTTCCTGACGCCATTTTGGAAACTTTTGACCAAGATTTTTTTTGCTATATTTCTTCGTCTGACAAAGCTGTACACAAACCCAAAACATACAAGTATTTTGCATAAACAATGTGCAGCAGGTATTATAAGAGATAGAAACAATTTGAGACAGCAGCAGACCATTTATGCTCAACTCCCTGTGACTTTCACGGCTTGAAAATTGAGCAAATTGGGTTGTGCTGCTTTCAAAGGCAACTATATCCTTGATATCCCCCACTTTACTTTTTTGCTTTCCATAGAATATCTATTCCCGTCTTGTTTGCAGTAATTTACAGTCTAACCAAGGATAATTTTCATAACCTTGCCTCCCTTGGTGCTATCAAGGCTTGAGATGGAATAAAAAGCACACAGGCTTGTTTAAATTTTCTGAAGGATTTAAATCAACATGACATAGGGACACATTTTAACATTTCCATCAGTATTTGCATATAAACTAGCGTGCATCATTTTTGGCAGCATTTGTTTTGGCCAACCTACAGACACGGCCTTTTATTTTTTACGTTAATCTTGCCACAGAGGGTACGAGTCCTGAGGTTCTAAGCATGAATAAATGAGAATATTTAAATGGGTGCGCGCTAAGAGGTGAATAATTTGCTGTGTCAACTTCAATAGGGTAAAGCAAAAAAAAAAAAGTCTTGGTGGTCCTTCAGGAAAATGCTTTTGAATCATATAAAACAATCCAGAGGAGCGCGAGAATATTTGGACAGAAAACTAGTTGGATACAACAAGTAAAAAACAAACAAACAAAAAAACACATAAGTACATGACAGTTTTTCAGACATTAGTAACAACCCAGGTAATCGATTCATGCAAAGAAGCCCAACCATAGATGTCAATAAATGTGCATAAATTACCATATATGTCCATGAATTAAGTTAACATTGTGAAGCGTTCAAGACGTGTTTTACCAGCTTTATGGGAGAAAGGTAATTCGACGTAATAGCTTTTACAGAGAATTATTGGTAATTTTCCATAATAGACTGTGCATTGCCATTTGCATGAGGTAAAAAATAAACTAAAAAAAATAGCATTAAACTCTCAAACAAGGCCAAGGCCTGCATTACACAGCAGAAAGTGATCATGAAATCAGTGATTTTTTTTTAGTAAATTTGTCCTTGATTTGAATAACTAATTTTAAGAAATCTGTCCACGTTTTTTATTCTTAAATTAAGGAAAAACAAAAAAAACTATTTCACTGAATTAAATATATATATATTTTTTTAATCTAATTTTGATTGTAATGAGATGAGAAAAAAAATGATCTCTTGAGGAAGTTTAAGGTGAAGGTGAGGCCCTCCCTCTGAGCGTTGCCATGGAGCTCCCCATTGATACAGATCTGGTTTTCCGGCACAACATTGTAAAATACTTTCGTCCGTAGACTTTACAACACAAATGAAAATAACAGTATAGCCACAGTGCATTAATTTGCTCTCCTCCTGCACAAAGACTAAGAATTTGAACCGTCTGACCTCGGACCCTCCATGCCCCTGTTCTCTGGTGAGATGTAGGGAGCAAGATAATACTGTGTCCTCAGTTGATGCATTAGCAGCAACAAAAATGAGAAAGCGTGAAAATTTGAGCGAGAAGATGTGATGGGTCAGAGCATCTGTGTGCAAAGGTGGCACTGAAAATTTCTTGTGGAGGTTGTGGTGCGAGATCTCATCTCACAGCAAGAAGGTTCAAGACTCGACAACAAGACCATGGGGCGCGTGCGTCTGTGTGTGGAGATTGCGTGTTTTCTCCGATATAATGATTATGCTCTCAATTGGAGCATAATCATTTCAATTTGAGTTGTTCAAGTTAAGATGTAGTTGGGCATTATCCCTAGATTTTTTCACTTGTTCTGAGATGTTTCTGACTCGATTCAATCTCAAGCAAGATTATCTGAAAACCAGTCTGAAATGTCATCAAACAAGCAAAGTAATCTTGGTACCATTTGGAAAAACATCAAAATCAAGTGAAAACCGCTCAAAATAAGATAAACTTTCTCAATTCAAGCCATTTAAACCCATACTTGATATTGAATAGATTTCATCAAACCACAGTATAGAACCAGACTTTTCGTCACTGAATGCGTCGGCTTTTTACTGACCTGTATGCGTAAATATTGTGAGTGGCGCTGGCAATCTTCTTGTTCTCATACAGCTTCTCAAGGGCCATTTTAACCTGCAAGGCACAGCAGAAATATCAGGGGCATCGCGACAAGGCCCCTCTCTGCGCTCACCTGTTTTTACATGCATTATAGCTTTCTGTAAGGGAAAGTGCTGACACATTTAACCTGTCTCAGCACAATGTTAATGCCTCCTGTACCAAAGCCCTATATGAAGAAACTTAGTATAGTGTAACTGAGCAAAGACTATAGTGAGCTGTGAACAAAAAAGATGTATAATGACTTTTGAAACTGCCGTTGGGATTTTGAGGAAAAGTTTAAGGAAAGGTCATTAATAGGCCAAAGACATGAGACAAAGAGGTCTTTTTGAAACCCACAATTGGACAACTAAAGATTGAGTTTGAATCTTGTCTTCAAGGCACACAGTGTAACATTTTGGACTATAGTACTGTTGCCATCAGTACAAAACATGCTCCTAATGACTGGCTCGACAAAATGCTATTACTGCAGTGGGTAATCAGAGAATGGATTTGAATTTGAAGAACCTAACCTCTTTAAACCTCAAATTCTGCTGAATTAAAGGGGCTAGATGCAAATTTGCCATTTTATACTCACTACTGCCATCTCAGGTCGTACGTGTAACTGCACCTTATATGTGAATGTCGTGCATGACGGCACTTCGGACCCAAATTAACACCTTTGAGTGACAGTTCATGATTTTAGAGGTAGTTGTGGTGAACAGGTTTGGGCTCATTCTACACACTAGGCGAGGGCTGGAACATGTAGGGGGAGGAAAATACATTATTTCAACATTTTTAAACTCTGCATAGTACCTTTAAAAGGTACAGGCCACTGTTTTTTCATACTGAGATATGTTTTTACCTGAGCTTAGACGAGTTGATATGTACCTATCTGGTCTTTGTGTGTGCCTCAGTCACGCAAAATGAACAAAGTTGTTATTAGCATTTGGCCTCTCCCAGCATATACCTATAGATCCAAACGTGGTGAAGTAAGAAGCAACCATGCTCTTCCATGGGCACGCATAAAGACCAGATAGGTACGCATCAACTCGTCTAAGCTCAGGTAAGAACATACAGTATCTCAATATATAAAAACGGTGGCCTATTCCTTTAAGTCACATCTCCATCGAAAAAAATGTTTGTAATGAAGTTATTTTTGGTTAAAATTCCACCTCAATATTTAAAAAGTTTTACATTTAATACTGTATTTTATCTTATATGCGCTTTTATACACGAATACCTTTGAGCATCAGACTACATTATTAATACAATATATTCTTCATTGCGAATTCAAGTTTCACATTTTTGCCCATATCTAGTTTAAAAGGAAATACCGGCTCCTGCTGAGTAGTTTGGAGAGAGTGGAACTATGGGAAAAACAGGAGCAAGAGCTGCAGGTTCTTAACAAGAGTGACAACTTGAGGATGAACAGGATTAGGAATTAGTTGGAATTTAAAGGTTTGAGAAGGGACTGGATGTTGAACAGAATCAGAAACTAGGAAGACTAAGAAAATACATCTCGGGCATTCTGTAGTGAGAAAGGAGCGGTGAAAATGGTCATAGACTAATCCATGTACTAATACAAAAAGACAGTGGAAAAGGGAGACAGAGAGAGGACTGTACAGCTCTTGTTTGGCTAGATTGTATAGTTTGTGAATATATTGGTGAATCGTTAGATATTTCTGACAAGAGTCTCCCTTCACTGCTTTGTTGACCTTTAACTGCAGAGATGTGGCCTTTATAGGAGAAAGAAATCTTTACTTAATGCTCATCTCTGTCAGAGCGGCACAGAGAGACTTTCAGATGACTATTATTAAAACCCATTAAGCCACAATGCTCCAGTCGGTTTTGACAGGTTTTGTAGAAAAAGACTTTCATTTTGAAACCAACAGCATTAATCTTTGTACACTAAAAACTGGATCGCCTTGGACTTTTTGTTATCTTGCCTTTATCCCTCTTATATGTCAGCGAGTGTTTTGTCTGACAATGAATACGTTCAATGATGCACATAAAAAATAAGTAACAATAATGAAAACCGTAATATAAATAATTAAATAACCGATTTGTTATCTGTCCTGTAAACTGGCAATATCACAAATACAGCGTCCACAAGAGGTGAAAACCTTTTAAGAAAGTAATCCTACTTTAGTTTGCATATTTTATACCTTAATCTAGTCTAGTTTGAAATTGTTTTTGTGCTTTATTTCAAAAACAAAAAAAAGGTAAGGGGATGAATTGACTCAGTCCTGTTTCAATCCAGCACGCCCAAATGAAATAACTCAGCTCGTCGCATTGATTAGTTCATCAGCTACTGGCACTACAAGAATATAATTGAATACACACTTTTTTTTTCACACAAGTGTCTTGTCTGTTAATAGACAGAAAGAAAGTTGAACTAATGAACTGCTGAACTATCCATCCATCCATCTTCTTCCACTTGTCCGTTGCCGGGTCGTGGGGGCCGTCCGTGTTGCCCAAATCACATTGCACCAGCCCCTTATGGCTCCTCCTGCAGGTGGTGGGTCCACAGAAGGACGGCCTCACGATGAAACGGGCCAGTTGGTCTCTCATAAGGGGCTTCTGCTCTTTGTCTGACCCGTCACCTAGGACCTGTTTGCCCTGGGAGACCCTACCAGGGGCACGAAGCCCCCGGCAACAGAGCTCCCAGGATCATTCGGGTGCTCAAACCCCTCCACCACGTTAAGGTGGCGGTTCCAGAAGAGGAACTTCTGAACTAATTAATGCTTTTATTTTCGTATGCTGGATCGAAACAGGAAGTCACTTTTTGGGCGGCGTTGTTATCATTTGAAGTTTTGCACAGAGTCAATTGAGTAATTTAAAAATAATGCTGACTGGTCAACCTCTGAAATAAAACTCGCAGGCCTGGTCCCTAATCAAAATTACAATGATGGATTATAACATTAGTTGCCGATTATCAGTGTTTCAAATTAGCTGTGTTCAAAGTCCCCCGGAAGAAGCATGAGGGCATTTACTGGAAAAAGGCACACGAGGCAAATGAGACGAGGATGCAGGTCAGTGCTGGCTGATCATTAACAGCGAAGCCCGAGAGAAAAAAAAGCAGAATGAAAATAATTGAAATCCAGCGCGTTTTGCATCAAGTGCCATTTCACACAAAACCTTTGCAACTCTCGCCGGCCTGTTTTGGCACAAATCTCATCCCACGCACCGACTCTTCACTAATTCAGAGGCAACTTAAAAGCTTGCACCTGCTGTGGATGGCTCTGCAAATGTTTGTCGATCCATCGTCTGGAGACCAAACGAATCCAGCTGAAAGGACGCTCATTTGCGGAGTTCTGATATGATTCATAATAGGAGTCTTCGGCTCAAAACACGCACATGAAAGAGATTAACCTAACGTTTTACGAGTTTATTTGTTTCAATGTGCGTTAAGCTCCTGTGAGTAATGCACATTTTTGTTCAGGCAATTACACACTCCCATTTGAAGCCGCGCACTATCTTTACCTCATGCAGTGAGTTTATTGATTCCTTTTGAGCGGATTATAAATAAAGCACGCCCAAACTCCAAGACGTCTTAATGGCAAAAGCCTCTGTAATTCGTCCCAGTAATTACCCTGTAACATCTTTTCACTTTATTAGCAGTAGTTGAACATTCGTTATGAGTGATAAAAGTGGTCATTTTGAAGGTTCTGCTCTTTTGAAACACCCTTTGAAGAAGTAGAATAAATTCATCTGCATTTTTCTTGCACATCAAAGCACATGACTAAATAGAAGAATCCCAGCATGCACAATAATAGAAGCGATAAGTATCTCGACTGCGTTGCTTTTTGTTAAAGATTTTACATGAATATCTGCCTAATGCAATCAGAGGACATTTCAGAAATTGATTTTTGCTCCAAAGCAGCTGAGCTATGCCGTTTTTTGGGGGGGGTTGTCAGCACCATCACAAATCCTGTTCACGCCATGGCATTTCTGTTTAGCCAGCATCATTCGGAGTTGTACTTGGTGGATTGGATCTCGAAGCTTTTAATAGAACAGAGAAAAAGTTGTAGAAAGCTATTGGAAATTCAGGAAACAGCGACAGATGATGAGAAATAGAGGCACTCCGAGACCCCTGGCACAGATTCTCTTGACACACTTCTGAATTTAAGCAGTCACCGCGACCCAACCCCAAGATTATAATAATTATGATAATATCTTTGCCTCAAGGTCAAGATTCACCTTTTTTGAGATTCAACTTTTGGTGAAAGATTTCAGCACATGCCAGGAGTATGAGCTTGCATCATGGTCCCTATCCATTCATATTCAACATAACATTGGACTCCTATTATTTTTGCAGTTTACTCATGTCTTTGCTTGCTGCTTGTAACTTTATACACATTAACCAGATACAGATAAGAATCTAGAAATGTTGCTTGGTAATTATTGGTTTGTGATTAGGTTGGAAATTTGCTCTAGTCCACTTACAGGTGAAACTCGGAAATTTAGAATATCGTTCCAAAGTAATTCAACTTAAACTGTGAAAATAATATTATAGACTCATTACATGCACAGTGGCATATGTCAAGCCTTTGTTTGTTATAATTTTGATGATTATGGCTTACAGTGCATTTTCACAATATTGTAATTTTTAAGGGTTTTTACAAGCTGAGCCATAATAATCAACATGATAACATAAGGCTATCTCACTTTGTATGTAATGAGTCTATCATATATTAGTTTCACTGTTTAAAGGGCCTAGATGCAAGTTAGTCATTTTATGCTCACTACTGCCACCTCAGGTCTTATGCGTAACTGCAGCTTATTTATTAAGGTCGTGCATGACGGCACTTCGGACCTGAATTAACACCTATTTGAGTGACAGTGAAGGATTTTAGAGGCTTTTGTGGTGAACAGGTCTGGGCTCAGGACATGGCTGGAACATGTAGGGGGATGAAAATACTTAGTTTTGACATTTTTAAACTCCGTATAGTCCCTTTAAGTTGAATAACAGAAATGAATGCACTTTTTAATGATATTCTAATTTTTCAAGTTTCACCTGTACAACATTCCCGTATACAATACACAGTTTTTCTACATAATCGAGTGGGGCTGCATGTGTTTATTCATCTTTTTTACATTCAGCTGCCGAGTTAATCTTCTTCACTGAATAAAATATTGCCATACATTAAAACAATGCACTATGCACCTGTCCAGATGTCTACTGAAATTATAAGCTTGAAAAGTAAAACAAGTACAAGTTTTGTTTTGCCTTTTTTTTTTGGGGGGGGGGGGGGGGGGGGGGGGGATATTTTTATAAAAGCCTCTGACAAAGATGTGCATTGGTAATTTGACCAAGCAGGTCAGCGCGATGTATCACCGCCTTTAGCTTTATTTACAGCCCACATCCACTGCGGCATTGTTTCGATAAGCTTCTGCTATGTCTCAAAATGTATTTCTATCCAGTGTTGCATTATTTCTTTCACCAAGATCGTGCCTTGATGATGGGAGAGCGTGACCACTGCGCAAAGCCTTCTCCAGCACATCTCAAAGATTCTCAATGAGGTTAAGATCTGGAACTCTGTGGTGGCCAATCCATGTGTGTAAGTGATGCCTCGTGCTCCCTGAACCACTGAACCCGAGGAATCCTGGTATTGTCATCTCATCATTTGGTCACTAATGCTGCAGTGTGCATCTGAATAATACTAATATATCATTTTGGGGGCAATTGTGATCAAATAATTTAACCTCAGCTCATTTGTGCTCTCAGAGAAACGCTTTTTCATGCGGAAAGGTCCTGACATTTATTATCTCTAACATCTCAGCTTCATGGAAATCTGAATGAAAGATTCTCTTAAATTATGGTGTCGGTTGAACACAGCAAATTGCAAAAATTGCCAGATATCAAACTGAGTTATCCGTTGATATTAAAACTACAGCTTTGCAATTCATTTATATTGTAAATGAGACATTCCTCGATGCAGCGCTAATAGGAAGGCCGGCCTCTCTATAGAGCCATTTACTTTTGAAAGCATATTGAGCGGTGAAACGTGTCGTACCTGACGTGGTGTCACCACAGGGGCTAAATGCGGCTGGAAAGTGCTTCGTCGGTCCGTGATGGCATTACCGTGTTTTATTGCCGGCATCTCGTCGTCTGGATAATGAAATTGTAGGTTTAATATATTCACAAACAGCTATGCCCGACGTATATAATTGTACGGAGGCTCATTGAACAGGCAGTACCCTCCAAATGGTCCATAAAAAGGTGTGCGTTTTCTGTCAGTTTAAGAGTGCTGAAGTCAGGCAAGTCGTCCGCGTCCTCCATCACTTCCTCTTCCGTCTGTATGTTGGCATTGTCAACCTGGTGGTCCTCTGTAAATGATAAGAAGTAAACAGAGTAATGAGGGAATATCTAGGGCAGCATCTTAATTATTTTGCAATTAAAAACAAACAGCCTTATCTGGCCTCTCGTGGTTCTGCCCGCAGATATAGGGGCAGCGTGAAGGGATGCATTTAACTATTCTGAAAATACCACAGTCCAGGCTGCGCATACCAAGTAAAGGTGACATCTCAATTTCCTTGGACGCCTTTAGGAAGAATCAATGGCTAACTTCTTTCTTTGAGAGTTTCCAGGTCCCGGTGATAGTTTTTTGTACTTGTCACTCACTCATGACAGAGGATGATCAAAAGGAGCAGTGGGTGTTTGAGCATAGAGATGCTTTAAACCAAAAAAGCATCACGTCACAACAATATCTCAACTTATCTCCAAAGTCTGGAATTGTAATGACATTTTACTTTGGCATTTTGTTCAAACTTAATCTAATCAAGTAAAATAGGTCAATTAAACTTTTTAAATGAGTTTTCATAGTTTTATTTCTGTTTTTCTGTAGCCCGGGTGGGGGTGGTTTCAGGGGAGAAGGGGGCAGCATCTCTTTCTCTCAGGACAGTGTTTAACTCACAGTGGGGTAAAGTCAGCATTTTGCTGTCCTTTTAGAACTTAAAAAATATTGTAAATGCTGAATGAGGCGGCAGGGAAATGTACAAGATATTTTTTATGTGTGGAGCTTGCACGTTCTCCCGTGTCTGCGTAGGTTACTCCGGGTACTCCAGTTTCCCCTACCACTAAAAACATGTACAATAGGCCAGGATGAATGATGTGTGCGTGAAGGCATGGTAAACTCACGGCTGCACTGATTCTGTAAATCAAATTCCAGGTAAAAGAAATATAAACAGTCTTTGTCAGGTTCAGAGAGAGCATGTGCGGGCTTGGGTGGCCCAGCCCTGGACAGACCACGACTCTAAAGTTGGGGACCTCTGTTTTAAATAATACTGTATTAGGAGTATATTGTAGTATACAAGTACCAGAATTAGGTTATATAGTGTTTAGAACTCATATGTTGTTACGGCGGTTTGCGCTCATGCCTCACAGCTAGAAGGTTCGATTCCCACCTGGGACGGGGCCTTTCTGTGTGGAGTTTGCTTGTTCTCCATGTGTCTACGTAGGTTTCCTCCGAGTACTCCAGTTTCCCCTGTATATAGGTATAATAGGCCAGGATGTATGACAATGTGTTTGAGAGTGCGAGTGGGGGACAACGGATTGCAATTATCCAAAGGCTAAAATCATGTGTGGCATGTTTACATGCACGTACTATCCATGTATGTTTATTAACATGCACTGCACTGACCAAATAAACAAATAAATAAATACAAATAAAGCTCTGAGTTTCATTGGTCTGGTCTCCTGGTCTCTCCCCGCTTTCAATCCAACTTCCTGATATATCTTTCGATAAAAAACACCTTTGGCCAAATAAAATCCGTAATAAACGTTCCAACGTAGTTTCCAGCTTGTATAAAAATTCTGTGAAGTGAATGGACATGTCTTGTGTGGAAGAGATCATTTCCCAGACCCCACGAAGACTTTACACCTTGACATTAAAAGCCACACCCGCTGAGATGCTTACTGCCAAATTAACTGCCGATGACCTTTACTGACACTACAGCGCTCTTACGACCTATTACAGCAGGGCAAACATCCATAATAGATGATGTCTATTGCTGGAGCCTTGACTGCTTCAAGATGAATGAAGATGCAGCAGGAAAAAAACGGAGCAGAGAGAGGCAAAGAGACGCTTAAATCCGTCATTGGTATTGATTCTAAGATTGGACTGAGGGATAAAAACTATCTATTTGGTGCTGGTCAAAAATGTCTCTTTCTAAGGTTAATTTGGGTTGGTTAGAGGTGAAAGCCCCCAATACAGACAGTAGCAGAAAAAAGAGAAATGAGTTTGACTGTGATGAATATTTTTATAACATTTAAAGGTAGAAGATGTAAGATTTGTTTGTATGTTTTGCTTTGCATGGGTTGCTGCAGGTGCTCAGGTCTAGGTTCAGCATCACTATTGCAGAAGAATATTAAAACAATGCTACAGCGTGCGTCAAAGCTAATAGTGGTCCAATGAAAGATTAGAGCATATGACCTTTTTCTTCTGACAACAGTTTTTTATATATATAATTCTGTTTAATCAAGGGCCACTGCTTCAAGGAACTTCTTCCACGTGGAAAGAAAAGATCAAACCTGTTCATTAGGCATTGAATCTAAATGATATGAGGCTCTTTCAAACTGTGTCACTGGAAGTTCAGGCGTGTAGTTTCTTTTTCATTTTGTCTTTTAAAACCGATGAAAATATCTGGACATAGTTTCAGTCATCATGAAGTACTTCATACATCTCAACTTCCGCCTGAATCGAGCACATTTTCTCCAGTTTCGACCTTACCCAAATCTAAAAGCTTCTTGAAAAAAATGTTAAAGTAGCGACAAAAACAAGACATAAATGAGGATGAAAACACAGAATGGGCTAAAAAAAATCAACAACCAAAAAAAAAAAAAACGCAGCAGAACAGGCGACAAAAATGCGATTAAACAGATGACACAAAAAGCAAATAAAACACAATAAAAACACAATGATCAATGGTCTTGGCTTTCAAATGAGGCGTTACACTGGTCTATAGGCTGTAAACTCCAGTTAAGAAGTTTCCAGATTTGCATAAAGCTGAACTGGACAAAAGAGGTTCATTTAGTTTTAGTGTCATGTTAGTCAGAAAAAACATTACTTTGACAAAATTATGGGGAAATATTATAGGCGACAAAATGATCACTATCAGAATTTCAATTGACTGTGCATAACTTCAAATCATAACAACACCGCCCAAGTAGTGACTTCCTGTTTCAATCCAGCACACCAAAATAAAAGCACACAGCTCGTCTCATTGATTAGTTCAGCAGGTACTTGCAACATTACAAGAATTTATTCCATGATCTGGGTGAATACTCGATTCTGATTGGCTAGGGGGGTGTCCGTTAAAAAGTGATAATGTACACCTAGCCCGGCAACAGATAAATAAAAGTTTTGTCACGTTCTATACGTTTGATAACTGTCACGACTTCCGCTTCCGGGTCCTAGCAAACCGGCAAATATGCGAGAAAAAAAACATAATAAACTCTTTAAAACAACCATCAATATTTCTGAAACTCAACAGAGAGTTACTGAACCTACTTATTCTCAGACTCATTAGCCAAAAATGCCGCACCTACTGCTAGAAAAGTAATATTTACTTTAAGTCGGTACATCCGGGGTTAGCGTAGCTGCTGCGCCGTTGGCATTTTTCTCCGCTAACCCGGATGTACCAATTTTGGTAAATATTACTTTTATAGCAGTAGGTACAGCATTTTGGCCAATGGTCCTTGTAAATAAGTATGTTCAGTAACTCTCTGTTGAGTTTCAGAAATATTGATTGCGGTATTAAAGAGTTTTTTTGTAGTTTCTCACACATCTGTCAACCCGGAAGTAGAGCTGTGACGTCACCACTTAAAGGGGGGTATTATGCAAAATCGACTTTTTCAAACTTTACATCATGTCATTCCCTCATTAAAAACATGCCTGAAGTGTTGCCTTGGCACATTCATGTATTTTTGAGAAATCTGTAAAAACTCTGATGGCAGCCATTTTGGGGATAAGTTTGCCCGAGTCCTCCTAGGAACGCCCCCACCTCCTGGAGACGCCTCCGACCTTTCATCACCAGCCGAGTAACCAACCACTGCTCCTCAGCAGAACCCCCTCCCCACTGATGCCACAGACAGCGTGTGGAGGGGGTGTGTCTGAAAGGGTCAGAGGTTCTTAAAGAGACAGGGGCCTATTTCAAGACATTCGCTACAGCCATTTTGAAAGAGCAATTTTATACAAGGTTATTCTAATTTACTGCATTTACAGACCAACAGAAGGTTTCGTCATCATTGCAGTGTGCTATAGACTGGTGCTATGTGATTGAAAAAAGCACAATACCCCCTCTTTAACAATACAACGCCACTGCAGCTGTTTCCATAGTAACAATAAACAATTGAGCTGGAACTAGTAAGCAAACAGGCCCTAGTGAACAGTTTCAGTTCGCAGGAACATGGTATAAAGGGATTAATGCACAACATGGTGTCCATTATCAGAATAACTAGACTCCGCGGAAGCAAACCTCCGCGTCATCCAGTTATTTCTGATAATGAACACCACGTCGTGCATTAATCCTTACATAATTAAATACACACATTTTAAGTGTTTTGTCTGTTAGTGGTTAGGCCGAATGAAAGTTGAACTAATGAATAAGATGGTGCTTTCATTTTGGTGAGCTGGATTGAAACAGGAATGTTATGATTTGAAGTTATGCACAGAGTCAATTGTGGGCCTTTTATGAACCACAGAGCACATCCGACAAACATTATCCCTCAGATCAGGTCAATCCACTTTGAAACATGGCTTAAAAACTAACGCAGAGGGAGGACTCAACTTTGTATATTCCGGTAATGATCAACTTGTGACGCAGAAGTTCAGCAGTACTCAGCCAAAAGCCCTAAATGACCCTATACACACCATCTAAATACCCTTCAAACACGCTCCGCTGTCCCATTTCCTCCCCTCTTCTCAACTTCTTCTCTGATGCAAATGTGGGCGTTGCTTTAGTCACTGCAGTCATTCAGACACTTTTTCGACTCGTCTTTGTGACAGAAGCGGCAGCCATCTGTGCCCCACAAGTGAACCGGCTTTCAAAGGCAGTTTCTCTTTCCGTTTACCCTCCTCGGACCGCAACCGGAATCAACGGCAGGCCAGCTCCAACCGTCTGAATCCCAGGCCACAGAGCATGACCGGACGCTTGGGCAGGAGTAAAAAAGATGATGCCAGAATCTGCAGAGATGCACTCACAGGCCCTCGGAGGAAAGCAGTGATTTTCAGAGTGTTCACAGCATGTAAAATGTATCATCCCAGGAAACACAGGGCTATCAGAGAACTATTTCAAAACAGACCAATACGCAGGCACTCTTGGATAGCTAGATAGATTTTGGAAGTATCATGATGACTTTTTAAGTTTCAAGAAGCAGCGCACATTTAAAAGCCACAAATTTTACTGTCTAATCCTCAACTAAACACAGTCAAAAAGGGTTCTTTGTTTGCTTGTTTGTTTTGCAATGGCTTAGCACACCAAAGCATTTGGAAGAAGACCTAATGTATGTAAACTTTATGTGTGGCTACCTGTAGTCAAGCCCTACAAAACCAAGAAAACATAAAACAAAGAAGTAAGACTCAAACATAACTTAAAGCTACTCTAAGCGATCCCATTTTGCCGGTCCGGCACCGATGCATTACAAAGCGCCTCTAGATGCGCCGCCTTATGCGCCACACTCGCATACAGCAGAAGGAGACCGGCGCTGCACCTCGCACCTCCCTCACCCGTTTCTTACAATAGATCCATGCCCTCACCTCACAGCACACCCCCAACACACCCCTAGCCCCGGCATGCCCCCCCGCAAAATGTAAACATAAACACATGAACAAGAGATCGCAAACTTTCGAAGCAGTTTACAAAAAGATCGTGAACTGACAAGCATCTGAGCGACCTGCATTTGTTTGTTCATTAATCCAATATCTACAGGAGCTGTCAGGTCTTTTTCCTTCTTTTTTTTCCTCACAAAGCAAAGCAGCGCCAGGTGGCTGAGGCGTTCAAGGGTTGCGGGGGTAAAGTACTGCACTGTAAACTTAGTTCTAAATGGAATTATTATGTTCTAAATGCCCATAAAGAAGTGATAGACTATCATGAAAGTTACAGTTTAGCAAATAAATGTAAATCTCAGAATATTTACTTTGTACATATCTTATTTATGCTGATGAATTTGTGATTCACACACGATTAATGAGATTTCCATAGGTCATTGAATGCAATCCGAGCAGGTGTGGTCTAAACAGTGTGGAGGGGAGTGAGGGGCGTAGGTGACCGGGGAAAGCCAGGTGAGGGGAGGGGGGTGGTGGTGGAGCAGAGCAGAGTTCACGACTCCACCTACTGATGAAAAAAATTCCAAAAGGCATTGATGAAGGCAGCTTTAAAGGGACTATACAGAGTTTAAAAATGTTAAAATTAAGTATTTTCCTCTCCCTACATGTTTCAACAATGTCCTAAGGCGTAGAATGAGCCCAGACATACATTGCGTTCCAAATTATTATGCAAATTGGATTTTTGTGTCAAAAAGGTAAAAAAAAAAACAATAATAATGAAACTCATGGATGTTATCGTGTCTTGGGCTCTATGAATCACTGACATTAATCTCAGAGACCTGGGATAATTAGTTTTCAGGTTAAGCCCAGTTAAGGGAAAAACTGCTGAAAAGGGTGTTCCACTTTATTATGCAGATCATCATTTTCAAGTAATGTGGGAAAGAAAAAGCGTCTGTCTGCTGATGAAAAGCGTGAAATAGTTGAATGCCTTGGTCTAGGTATGAAAACCTTCGATATTTCATGAAAGATTAAGTGTAATCATTATACAGATAAGAGATTTGTGGATGATTCAGAGCATACTCCGTTTTGCGCAGATAATGGCACAATATGGACGGTTTCTGCCAGACAAACACATCAGATTAGGAGAACAGCTGCCACAAAGCAGCATACAGGTATTTGAAGCTGCTGGTGCCTCTCGAGTCTCCCGAACATCAAGGTGTAGGACCCTCCAGAGGCTGCAGTTGTGCATAAACCTTCTATCCGGGCCTCCCCTAAACCGTTAATTGAATGCTGATGAACAGAAACGGCTGCAGTGGCTCAAAAATACATGAGGACTCATTTTCAAACAGTCTTGTTCACTGATGAGGCCGTGTAGCCCTGGATGGTCAAATCAATGGAGTAGTGGATAGTTGGTGAATGGCCACAATGTCCCAACAAGGCTGTGACGTCAGTAAAGAGGTGGCGGAGTCATGTTTTGGGCCAGAGTCATGGGGAGAGAGCTGGTCGGCCCTTTTAGGCCCTTTTAGGCTCCCTGAAGGTGTGAAAATGACCTTAGAAAAATATGTGGAGTTTCCGACTGACCACTGTCTTCTATGCTACAAAAAGAAGAGCCCTGCTTTCCCCAACAAAATCCTCTTCATGCATGACAACGCACCATGTCATACTGTAAAGAATACCTCTGCATCACTGGCTGCTATGGGCATAAAAGGAGAGAAACTCATGATGTGGACCTCCTCCTCCCCTGACTTCAACCCTATTGAGAACCTTTGGAGCCTCAACAAAAAAAACTTCTATGAGGGTGGGAGGCAGTTTTCATCCAAACGGCAGCTCTGGGAGGCTATTCTAACATCCTGCAAAGAAAGCAGAAACTGTCCAAAAACTCACAATTTTAATGGATTTAAGAATTTTGAAGCTTGACCTGTTAATATTTTTTTTGATTGAAATAGCCTAACGTTTGATTTCAGTAAATATGACCTCCTAATGCTACAAATACAACAAATGACCATTTTCAGTTAATTACGAGCTTTAAAATGTATTGAAACGATGAGTTGCATAATAATTTGGAACAGTGGATTTTGAGGTTTTTACTATATTTATTTTTGAAAACAATACTGTTATCACTAGGAAATTTTTTCCACCACATTTAAATGATCCTCTACCAGTTAAAGACTTGAAAATTATGCTGACTCTCATTTGAGTTGACGATTTAGAAAATCTTAGAAAAATGTCATTTGCATAATAATTTGAAACGCAGTGTATTCACCACAGCTGCCTATAAAATCCTGCACTGTCACTCAAAAAGGTGTCTTTTCGGGTCCGAAGCGCCGTCATGCACGAGCTTAATATAGAAGGTGCAGTTACACGTATGACCTGAGGTGGCAGTAGTGAGTATAAAATGGCTAAATTGCATCCAGCCCCTTTAATCATGAGCTGTAAAGACTGTAGTGTCAGAGAACCTCCCCAACAGATCTTATTATGTTGTCAAAAGGCCCATCTATCATAAGGAGGGTAAGGCAGGGGAACTACCCTGTTTTAGCTAAAGATTAAGGTGATCCGTCAATGTGTGCCGTTCCTAATAATGTCACAGGTTGTGAGAAATATGATTTTCCATAAACCGCTCTGGGAAAATTAGAGTGCACTGCAGTTTATTCTTCTCTCAGCCTCTGAATCTGACAACTGTCCCGGGCCAGTGTTAAATTCATTACGTGGTCACAGAACAACAGGCACAGCTAAGCGACCTACAGTATGTCTCCAACAGTTCTGTCCTCTGCGGCTTCACTACTGCTATATCTGTTATGTTTTTTGTCACCTGCCCAAAGGGTATGGAAGACAATTTGCATTTTAGCTTTGCAGGTAGAAGCTGCTCTTGTGCCAATGCACGCTTTCTCTATGTTGGAGAACTCAAGGATGCAAACACTGCCTCATCGCTCTCATTATGGGTTGTAATTTTTTCAATAGATAGGCTGCTCAAGAGGAAAAGGTTTTATTTGACTATTAGGAGGGAAATAAGTAAGATAATGTGTTTTGTACAACCTGGGGATCTGGTGATCGTGCACAGGAATGGACCCACAACAATTTGTTGTTCACTCATTTCTGTCCTCATAAATAATTTCAGATTTATAGATTTAGGTCTCTGGTTTAGACACTGCAGGTATTGTATCAAAAAGTAAGAACTTTGCCATGAAAACTGTCTATCTATCTATCTTTACTTATTTATTGTGTTTGGGGTTTTAGATTACCGGAGCATTGTAACTGTAACCTGTACGGATACTTGCAAATATATATTGTGTCAGCTAATAATATTAATAATGGCTTACACTTAAATTGCACTTTACAAATTGAAAACAATACGTTTCTCAAAGAGCTTCACTGTTGTCATTAACCGTTCAATCGGTGGTGTTAAGCTACTATTGTAGTCACAGCTGCCCTGGCCTCGACTGACAGAAGCTATAGTTGCAAATCTGCACCATCTGCCCGTCTGATCACCATTACCTGCCACAACATTCATGCATAGACAAGGTTGGCTGGGCAAGTGTCACCCTTGTGGGCACAACGACTGGCTGCAAATGCTTCAGCCGGGATTCGAACAACCAACCTTGAAAATATCCCACTCTACCACCTGAGGCACTGCCGCTCTGCGATATTGCAATAGCAATAAGTCAGCAATGGTTTGTGCAGCCCTGGTGCCTTGGAAGTAGTCTAAGTTTTTAGGTTTTCTTGTTTGGTGTATTTTATACATAATTTGATTTTCTATATCTATCTCTTCGGCAGAATTACTGATGGCAGCAACCTCTACGTCACTGAGACAGTTACCGCCCACTTCTGTCAAACAGAATGAGCAGAGATTAGAGGAGAATGTCTAATTTACCTCTGCAAGAACATTCTATGATATAATGGATGTAAATCGATATATTGGATGTAAAGGAAGTGATTTGATGATTGAGGTAATTCCATTTTTTTGTTTGATGGTTTATAGTTTTAATATAGTTTATAGCTCTTTAATTCTGTAATTGTAGCAACAGTCCTTTTATTTTTCATGAAATAAAATGTATGCAGCACACGTTGATGTTTTCTAGATTGTAAGAACAAAATATTAGCTCAATCGTAACTTCAACACAAGCTTATCGACGTGTTGCCAACATGTATCTACATTTTAAGACAGTGAATCATAAATAAGGCGTAATGGAGCACATTTAATCAGGTTGAATATTCACCGATAGTCACAAAGGGCATGATACACTGAAGCTGTTCCCCCATAACCCTTGACAGACGGGAGAAACAACTACAGTATATCCCCTGTTCGTCCACTGTTAGTGAACTGATGTGTTTGTGAGTAAGACTTGCCTTTTTCCTGTGGTTCTGATCACTGACTTGGAACATCTTGTACCTAATAAAAAGAGGAGAGATTTTGTGTGTACCGCCATTAAGTGAAAATGGGGTTCTCGCACCCTAAAGGGGCCATAAAAAGTACCCGGATGTTGCTCTCATCTCTGACATCGATCTCCCGATTTCGACTGCGCAATTCTGTTGTCATCTATGTTTAAATGTGTTTATACAATAAATTAAACAACCCAGAAATCAATTTTACAAAAATCCTTTGCCAGTCCCTTTAAAAAGCTTGCTATGAGTCAATATCACAACACATTTTTTTTTCTTTTGAATTTTTGACACAGGCAAAAGCAAAATCATTTCCCGTGCAGCTGGATGCGCTTTTAGCAGGCTTTAGTTATTTGCTCATTAGACAAAGGGCTATTTTCACCCTCTGGTTAAGTGCCCCTGTGAGAGGCAGCAGTTACAAAAAACAGAGCCTCGCACTTTATATGGAAATAAAAGAGAGGGGGAAAAGCCCAGTGGCACAAAGGCAGGTGGGTGAATATAATGGATAATCAGCCATATATATATTAATGACGTCCTGGTGGTTTTTCACAGATAATGTCGGTTGTTTATGCTCAGATAAATTCACTTTATAAAACCAATGCATTTATGTGAATTTACGTGGAGACTGAACAAACATCTGCTCTTCCTGTCAGCTCTCATTCATCAAAAACTTCATCATCAGAGCCATTATCTCCTTTTACTCCTTCGCCCTCTCCGTCGTGTTTAGGCATTTCTCATTTCCTGTTAGCCGAAATGTGCATCTTTTTGCTTATCACGTCCTGTCTCCCTCTCCTCTCCCCCCCCAGATGCCTGTGTTATTTGAAAGATATGAATAACGATACAATGATGCTACTTTTCAGTGCTTAACTATTACCACATGAATTGCGGCAGAGCTCACAAAAAGTGCCAGACAACAACAACACAGAGGAATATCTAATTTGCAGCTCAAAGAAAAAAATATGTGCCTAAATTGGTGAGTACACAGCAAGGTCCAGCCGCAAAACAGCCTTGAAACCCCTCTTTCCTGGTTCACGGCAACAATGAGCAAAAAAAAAATAATCGAAATTTTGGTGTCTTAGGTGTCTGCTTTGTTCCACACTTAGAAGGAGGTGCCTCGCCAAAAGAAAGCATTACGTAGATATAGATCTTAATTCGGCGCAGTCGCTCAAAGTTCAGCACAAAAAGGTTTTTATTATGTCCCACGGGCTTTTGAGCTTATCTCACCTTAGACGGACCAAATCATGATCGTGTTGCTAATGGAAGAACATCTTTAAATTCCAAAGAGATACCATGAAGTGTGATAGTGAAGGACAAGTTGGTTACAACATTAAAGAGATGTTTTGGGATTTTTTACATCCTCATTTCCTAGTTATCCAGAGTGTTGTTGATTTCTGGAGAGATTTCTTTTTTTTTTTCATTCATGCAGTCCTTATATTTGAAGAGTTTAGGCTAGCGCACGTCTATGGTAACTAGTAGCCTGCATTAAAAACAGTCTGACCCAAGCACAGTGCACCTGAGGCAAATCACTTATAACAACAGACTACCAACATAAATGTCTGTGTTGACTGAATAATTTAAATATAACCATTTTGCATTTAAAATAATTTATATTTGAGCAGCATCAGCTTCCTGGTCCTACGCAGCGGCGGAGTGATCTGCTAGTTTACCGGATCTACAGTAGTTTGTTTACCTGCAGCCGGCATTACTACACGTGGAATTCACAAAGGAGCTTTCTACAAATCAGATATGGCAACGTTTGGAGGACTACCTGATGATTTTGAAGAGGTTTTTAATGTAGGCTACTAGCTACCATAGACCTGCGCTAGCCTAGCATTAGCCTAGCACCATTAAGCTCTTCAAATATAAGGACTGCATGAATTTAAAAAAAAAATAACAGCAATACTCTGGATAACTAGGAAATGAGGCCCTATGTTACAAATCCTGAAATGTCCCTTTAAACACATTCTCGTCTCTTTCAAGGACCCGAAACCTACAAACCCGCAAATTGTGACCACACACACCTCTCAAACGTACGAGGCTACTGGCGCCCATTGAATCCTCTACTGTTCATTATTTGCAAGTGCCTTACTGGCAAGAGCGGCATATTACTCTTGTCACACTAATATTACAAATCATTTTTCTAAAGAGTTTTCTGTGTCGACCCAACAAATGAAAAGTGTGACAGAAGAAAGCCACAACTCTTCTTCCAGGACAGCACCTCAGTCAAGAGAAGTAATGAATGTGACGGATTATGCCCATTTGTCCTAAAGACGAAACTATTGTTTTAAGCCAACGGGGGCATCAAGAGTGTCCTTCCGTGTCTGAGTATAAAAGAATGTCAAAAAGATTGATAAATTCCCAGTGTCTGTGTGGCCCTCAAGCATGACTTTCATTTTTCACACCTCACCTGCCTCTCCGCTCTGGGATTTCTCAACAAGGAATTCTCGGACGTTTTCCACCCACAGGTACAGGATGCTCTCCCCGGTGTGCTGCCTGTTGAAATGTAGAAATTTAAATGTTTTTGAGACACTGACTCCTCTGTCCACACACAAAACACAATAGTGAAAAGCTTTTGTTGTTTGGCCTGATGATATTATCCAACAGAGCATCCTTGTGAAGTCAGAAATGATGAGCAGCACTCACACATAGAGGTCTTCCAGGCTGTTTGCCAATTTGGCCCTCTCAGCTCCCCGCAACCACGCCGCACTACAAAAGCCGAGAACAAACAGAGGGTTATTGAGCAGGACCACGAGTGGGTTTTTGACTGAGATGTTGTTTTATCAATTCGACCGACAGCAACAAGATTAAATTTGAAAGGCAAATAGACGCACTTGATTTGGTAGATGGGAGGCGCAGTGCTGGGATAGTCCGCTGGGAGAATTATCTGATCAATATAAAAACAACAGTGATAAGATACTAAGTTATGTGACGGAATAGACTGTATCTCTCTACCTGAAGACATGCAGTCAATTTGGGCCGCTCTATGTTATCTGAAATTTTGATGCAAAATATCCTGGAGGCTTCATCAATGACACACCATTCATCACCGTATATGGAAGACAGAGCCTCCACCTCCTCGATCTGAAAGAGACAGACACTGTTGTCAAAGTCAAACCCGCTAATTCGACACAAATGAGTTTTATCAGGGAAACAATTACATTTCCATTCATTGAAGGTACTGTAAAAATGCTTTATACAAAGAAGGAATGAGAACTTAATCAGGGCTACAGACTAAGGTACTGTATAAACATATCTATATAAAGTGCATGCCCTGGATCTTATCAACAACAGCACATTCAGTCACAGACTGATGGCACCAAAGTGCCAAAAAAAGTGCAAAGTGCACTTATGCACATGCCTGATAAATGCATGATTTTGATGTCGGTGGGGCCTTTCAGTGTGGGGTTTATCATTCCTGTGTCTGCGTAGGTTTCCCCTAAATTCTCCTTTCCACAAAAACAAGGGATACAAATTTTCCCTGTGGGGCCAGGACTCCCCTGAAAAATCCTGAATCTCAGTGGGTGTTTCCTGGTTAGATAAAGGTCATGTTTATTATAATGTCACTTTGATTATTATTAAGTCAAACTTTTAAACCACATTCATAAAGTCTCTGTGAATGCTAATTTTATTATTATATCAATATTATGATAATCTAAATCTACTAAAGCTAAAAGAGCAATGGTGGGCTCTGATTTATGCGCAGCAGCTCTGTATTTCCACATTTTTGACAGGGTGTCCCTTCAGTGCTGCTAATTAATGTCAGTCCTTTGTTTGGTGCTGCTGATTTGATTGTAAAACGTGTCGTCGTACAGCCTTTGAACACAGTGTAACACCTGCTGAGATTCAGACATCAAGTGTTAATGAACCCAACACCTCTGGGACATTCTGCACATTTCAAGAATGTCTCCCTCGACGCTTGGACAGAACAGAGTAAGATAATTACATTTTATTTCATGTCTCTCTCTGGAAATCTGAGAAAAGGCACTTTGTTTGAGCTGCACAACAACTTTCAACATTTTAGCCCCCATATATCAGTGTGGTTCAGCTATCAGTGACATCTGAACGATACGTCAAACCCTTCATATTACCTGCTGTTCAATACACCTGACATTACCACCTGTCATTACAGTCTATTTGCCTGACATGCCCCCCGTAGCTTACAACAGGGCAGTGCTGCAAAAAGGCAATGACAGAAGAGCAGTTCTGTAGAACCACACACAGAGAGCTGACAGCTGTAGAGGGCAGAGCTGTCACTGCCCACAATATGATTCCCATATATTACTAACATAATATTTGAGAGATCATAGCCAATGATACTGTTATGTTAATGTGAAAATATTGCCAAATAACACACCTTTAATCTCAAATCCATTGTCATCTAAATGCTACACTATGCTCTGTATTCATACTTTTGTTTAATCATATTATTTATTGTGTGCTTTGTTATTTGCTATTTATCTTTACCTTTGAATAAAGGTAAAACTTTTCACTGTATTTTGGACTTTGTGACTGTCTTTGTGAATGCTCTTCCACATTTTAAGAGGAAACTACATCAGGGACATCACATAATCAAAAAAAAAACTTGGAGTTGGGCTAGACAATTAAATTAAAACCATCTAAACTTTGTTCTATCTCAATAATTGTCAGCCTCTTGGCAGCAGCAACACCTGCTTTTTGAGTATAATGAAGTCTTCTGTTTTGTTATGTTTTTATTCCATTTTCTTTTTTTTAAATCAAATCTATTGTTTATGCTTATGAGTGTGAATGAGTAATCTTCCTGAGTTTTGGGAGAAAGAAAGGCAAGTGTGTGGATCTTCTTACTTGAGTCTGTAGGTCTTCTTCACTCCCCTGGTTTGTGTTGTCAGCCATTTATTTTCACTATATCGCTGTTTTATAAGTGACTTTTTAAATACTACACTCGATAAAACAAGAATCATTAGAAAGCGGACACGTGAAACACATGTTATCAACCAGCTTGTGCAGTGTTGACTAAATTGACAGCAACTAGCACGTTAGCATAGAGCACTTCCGGGTTAATGAAGATGTAAACAAATGTCGTGGCCCATAGTGATTTTTTTCTGGGTAGTTTTAGGGTATTTATTGAACAACATTTTGATTAGCATTTCAATTGAACTTTATTTGTAATATTGTGTGTTGATAAGCAGTTTTTGTCTATATCTTTTCCATATAAGAATGAAATATGGTCTTTTACGCTGAAAGGTCGCGGTGGTTGGAGTCGACACTTCCGCTGTGTGAAATCAGCTGATGCTCATGTAAACACAGGACAGAGGCGCGCGTGTGTGAGGCGTTTGACAGTAACTCAGTCTTTCGCAAGCGGTCAGCTTCAAGTCATGAAGTCTCGACAGCGGAAATGAGGCATGAGCTGTAGTGTCACGAACGTAAACGATTGCGTTGAGGCGAAAAAGAAGCTGCTGTGGGACAAACACGGCTCAGATGGGTTTAAAGCATCACATGCTGCAGCATACAAGGCCTGTGTATGAGAGAGAGGGAGACCTGTCCTGCCTGGTCACGCTGCTGGAATTCACTATTTACTCCTGATTCAAGCTGTAAGTTCATCCTTTGTTTGCTCAACCAGCTGTTACCCATGAACTAATGAGACTGATACCGTTGTCTTTTGTCACTGTTTTTAGCAGAGCATTTTTCAGCCAACAAAACTATAGTTGTATAATATTCTTATCTCTAATATAAGGCAGTCAAGAAGTTGATAAATGCCATATTTATTTATTTATTTATTTATTTTAATATAATAGATCCATGGTCATGAGCCAGTGCTTAGACGGGTAATACACAGTTATACAAAAGCTAAACTACATTATTGAATATATGATATATCATCACAACATACTGGCAGTTTATTATCTGTTGATTTGTCTGTCTAGAACAGACAGACAGACAAATCAACAGGGGCGACAGTGGCGCAGATGGTAGAGAGGGTCGTCTCATGATCGGAAGGTCAGGGGTTCGAATCCCACCTCCTGAAAGTGCACATTGTCGTTGTGTCCTTGGGCAAGACACTTCACCCACATTGCCCCCAGTGTCTGCGTACATTGGTGTATGAATGAGAGTATGAATGGGTGAGTGGATCCTTGCTGTAAAGCACTTTGAGTGCCTAATGTAGGTGGAAAAGCGCTATATAAGTTGAGACCATTTACCATTTACCATAACAGACAGACAGAATTTCTAGGCGCAGCCAGCGGAGGGTGTCCGGTTTGGGAGCCTCAGAGTCTCATCTCTGCTGTTTGCAGGTGATGTTGTTCTGATGGCTTCAACAAATCAGGACCTTCAGCACGCTCTGGGGCGGTTTGCAGCCGAGTGTGTAGCGGCCGGGATGAGGATCAGCACCTCCAAATCCGAGGCCATGGTTCTCCACCGGAAAAAGGTGGTTTCCCCTCTACAGGTCGGTGGGGAGTCTTTACCTCAAGTGGAGGAGTTCAAGTATCTCGGGGTCTTGTTCACGAGTGAGGGACGGATAGAGCGTGAGATCGACAGACGGATCGGTGCGGCGTCAGCAGTGATGCGGTCGCTGTATCGGTCTGTCGTGGTGAAGAAGGAGCTGAGTCGGGGGCAAAGCTCTCGATTTACCGATCGATCTACGTTCCCACCCTCACCTATGGTCATGAGATTTGGGTCATGACCGAAAGGACACGATCGCGAATACAAGCGGCCGAAATGAGTTTCCTTCGCAGGGTGGCTGGGCGCACCCTTCGAGATCGGGTGAGGAGCTCAGTTACCCGGGAGGAGCTCGGAGTAGAGTCGCTGCTCCTTCACGTCGAAAGGAGCCAGCTGAGGTGGCTAGGGCATCTATTTCAGATGCCTCCTGGTCGCCTCCCGCGGGAGGTGTTCCAGGCATGTCCTAGTGGGACAAGGCCTCGTGGAAGACCCAGGACACGGTGGTGGGACTATGTCTCCGAGCTGGCCTGGTGTCGCCTCGGGGTCCCCCCAGAACAGCTGGAGGAAGTGTGTGTGGATCGGGAAGTTTGGGCATCTCTGCTAAGACTGCTGCCCCCGCGACCCGGCCCCGGATAAAGCGGAAGAAAATGGATGGATGGATGGATGGATGATTTGTCTGTACTTTTCTCATTCCACTCTGATGTAATTACTATTACAAGCACTTCCAATATAACACATTAGGATACCTGCTTTAGCATTTATTTGCTAATGATTAATGGTTTGTATAAGGAATACAATACAATGCATACTTTTTTCTTTAAGTCATCCATATCATCTAAAAATAATGATCTCGTGCAGGACCTACTGTATAACTGTTTAATCTACAATTGATTTACATAAGATATATAACATCCTGCATTTTTGTGATCCATGTGCATGAATAATACACATTTTCTTTTCTTTTTTTCTTAGGAAAGAGTAAATCTAATCTAGGATGGACACCTCTTCATTTGGCTTGCTATTTTGGACACAAAGATGTTGTGGAGCAATTACTTAGGGTATGTTTCTCATAAAAGTTGATTTTGTTGACAAACCCAAGGGTAATAATATTTGCATGTCTTCTATTAGGCGGGGGCAGATGTTAATTTGCCCAATAACATCGGTGATACACCACTACACAAAGCTGCCTTCACAGGTCGAAAGGTGAAAGTTTAAAATGGCTTTGAATTTAATATATGCATACACATATTCATCCGTTTAATCAAACTATGCATGTTTTAGGAGGTTGTTATGCAGCTGCTACACTATGATGCATGTGCAACAGTCATCAATGGGACCGCACAGATTCCCAAAGATGTCACTCAAAACCCAGAGATCAGAGACATGTTAGAAGGTGAGACAGCCACAAACCTGACACATCAATACATCCTCAGTACATGTAGTTAAAAGTTGAGGTTTTATGTATAAATGATAACCTTATCATTAATACCAGCGGCTGAGAGGACGGAGGAGCGAAAACTGGAAGAGAGCCTTTTGGATGCAGCACGAGAAGGAGACCTGTCCACACTAAACCAATTAGTGAGGGGCAAATCTTATACCTTAACATATTTTTATTGTGTCTGAGAGTTTGGGCCATGTGGCTTGGTTTAAATACAGTGGCATCCAGATCAAAGAACAGGATGCAGAGCTGGAGGTGTTGCGATTCTCTTTGGTGAAAAGGATGGATAGGATTAAGAGTGAGTACATCAGAGGCACCGCTGTTCGATGTTTTGGAGATCAAGTCGGTGAGGCTGAATTGAAATTGCAAGGGAATGTATACTAGTAAAAAAAATAAGGGAAAAAAAGACTTAATGTGCTAATTTATACAAGGACAGTGGGATCAAGACAAAGGAGACTATGGACGGACATTGCAAATTAACCTCGGCTGTAAATGTTGTAGCGTGTTACATGTTGATTGTTCTCACTTGTCCCTATCAAATAAAAAAATATTTCGGGACAATTACGATTACAGGGGTACACGCTAAAAGCTTCCATAAAAGGTTTCATAAAGTTGTGCCACAGAAGATGAAGGCTCCATGTGCAAATAAATTGCAATTGTTATCATTCATCCATCCATTTTTCTTCCCGATCCACGCACACCTCCTCCAGCTGTTCTAGGGGGACCCCGAGGCGACACCAGGCCAGAGACATAGTCCCTCCTGCATGTCCTGGGTCTTTCACGAGGCCACCTCAGCTGGTGAAGGAGCAGCGACTCTACTCCGAGCTCCTCCCGGGTAACTGCGCTCCTCACCCGATCTCGAAGGGTGCGCCCAGCCACCCTGCGGGGGAAACTCATTTCGGCCGCTTGTATGCGCGATCTGGTCCTTTCGGTCATTACCCAGATCTCATAACCATAGGTGAGGGTGGAAACGTAGATCCATCGGTAACTCAAGAGCTTTGCCCCCTGACTCAGCTCCCTCTTCACCACAACAGTCCGATACAGCGACACTTCCGACGCCGCACCGATCCGTCATCGATCTCACGCTCCATCCGTCCCTCACTCGTGAACAAGACCCTGAGATACTTGAACGCCTCACTTGACGCTTGTTATCAGTAAAATATTATCAATTTGGAAAAAAAGAATTCATATCGAGAGACACAAGTGGGATATGTTTGTGAAATATTAAGATTAAATCCTTCAAACCCAAACTTTAAAGTAAATGCTCTATTGCCAAGTGTTTCTCAAACTTAACTTATTCAGATTGTACCATCTTTGTAATTGGTGAGACTTTATAAATTCACAAAGTGCCAAAAGCATCAACAACGAGTATCAGAAATGCACTGGTCTAATTGCTCTAGCGATGTACAAAAAACAGGCTTGGTTCTGCTTGGGTGTTCTCCTGAATAATAACCCTCTCCTCCGCCCGTCTGTTTTTGTTGCATGCGTTTGGCTCCAGCTCAGCAGGAAGAAGCCTCCAGACATCAACTGCACGGATCTGCTGGGTAACACGCCGTTGCACTGTGCAGCCTATCGTGGGCAGAAGCAGTGCGCCCTGAAGCTGCTCAAGAGCGGAGCCAGTCCCAACATTAACAATAAGCAGGGTATGACGCACCTACAATGATGGCAATAACGCCAAATTACCTCTGATACTGTGATATTGTTCATTGTGCAATGAAGCTGAAAAGATCATATCAGGTCACAAAGACAACCCTCTGCAGAAACCAAGATAATTTATACATATTGTGAGCCAAATGTAGAATGTTGGTGGTGCTACTGCAATGTTAAGTAAATGACAGTATTCAGGGTGTTATCAAGTCTCCAGTTATTCAGTCTACATGACCACATTTGCACTAGTGGAGAAATGTACAAAGGAAATCCTGTGTTAAAACCCACTGAAAAGGTACTATTATTATTATTACTATTTTTGCAAGTTGTTGAATACTGGCAGTAGCCTCAGATTTAATAGCAAATAAATACAATTTGTCCAACCTGATCAATCTTGATGTGCCTCGAACTGTGTTGGGCTTGTAGTTTGTGAACATGTAGTTTGTCAATAATCCATTGACTTGATTTGTTTTGCATGTATGTGTGTTACAGGCCAAACAGCCTTGGACTTGGCCAATGACGCTGTGATGAAGCAAGTCCTTGAAAGCAACATAAATTGGGTGAGTCGACTTTGTGAGTGAAATTTAAAATACAAATTTTGTATACTTCAATGATCAGGGGTGTCCATATCATATCATATATCCATATTTTTTTATCAGACTAAATCAGCTCGTTACTGCAAGTGTACTGCAATCCATCTGAGCCAATTTAAACAATTTGAGATCTGATTCAAATGTGGCATGTTTTAATATGTGGCGCTCACTCAATGAAGGAAGTCTGTTCACCCTTTTTGTACATGTGACCAGATCGATGTGCTGATGTGGGGATAAGAAAACCACGCAGCCAAAAGATTAGTGCTTGTGCTTTTCAGGATATTTCGACTATTTATTAAAAAATGTAATGAAGGAGTGTCACATTTATTTAGCAATGTCTAAGCATTTGGCACTTCACAGCATGCACTCTTGCTGAGTAATTTACCATCACAAATCAGCCTTAAAAGACTGTTTCTGTGATGACTGCGATGCCTCAGACTCTAATAATAAATGCTGTTATAATTAAAGAGCCTATGCACTTAAGTGGTGCTTTTGCTCAAGCTAACAATGTCTCTGATTCAGTATGTATGGCAGACTGCACATTTGCATATCTCTACATCAAATATTTAAAGACATCCAGATATACATGAGCTGGACCACCTACAAAATTGCCACTTGTCAACACTGAATAAGTGCAGACTCTATTTACTATCAAAGAAACAGATGCTTTGAAAAGGGCAGCCTAATGCTTTATAACAGAGGGAAATTTAGGGTTGTTGTTTTTTTTCACTGCATCATTGGCACTCTGTGAGCGAGGCTACTTGAAATTGAATATACAATTTCACATACATATTACGTGTTTTAAGATGTATTCATCCCAATCTAGTTTTGAGTTTTATTTTCGAGAAGAAGACTTAAAAAAAAGAAAAAAGAAAAAGATATAAAGAAATGATTAATGACTCGGTCGACTGTTCGGGGCGAGTGTAGGACCCCCCAGTCTAAATCCGCACTCCGCAGCTCCGCTTTCTCCAGTGTGGCCATCAAGCAGTGGAATATGTTGGCAACAGAGCTGGCCACATGTGTAAATTTTAACACTTTTTCACACCAGGCTAAAAAATGGCCTATTTTAAAACAAACTTGTTCCCATAATGTCCTGTAATTGGTGTGTATGCAAGAGTGTGCAATTTAATGCTTTGGAATGAATGAAGTGTGTGTTGATTTTAATGCTGTTTTTGAGGAAATGTATTATTCTGTATTAGTATTTTTATGACTTTGTTGACATCAGTCTTCCCAGGGACTACAGGTGGAAATTAGCACAAGCACAATGCATCTCTCCCTTTGAGGTTAATGTATATTGTACACTGTCCCTGCTCAAATAAATAAATAAAATAAAATAAAATAAACTAAACAAAATTAGTTTGTTTATTTATAAATTTAATATGATCAATTATTTACTAAACAATAGCCTCAAATTATAGTTTTAGGTTGATTTAGGTGATCAGTGTGGAGGGTTTATTTTTTTATTTATGCTTTATATTTTTAAAGCAGCAAATACATTGTATATTAGGGCCATGTCACCTTTGCCCGATCCCATCAGATCTCGGAACCTAAGCAGGGAAGGGCCTGGTTGATACTTGGATAGGAGACCGTTTGGGAAGACCAGGAAGCCTGGGTTGAATCTACTGTGAGTGGTGGTGGACATCATTCATTCGTTTTCTGTTGTAGAAACTGTTTTCAATTAATCATCTGTATTGGGTTGATATGAGCATGAGGTCCAGGAGACCGATGGTGGAAATGAGAACCGCTTTATATTAAGGTGTGCTCGTTTTGTACTAATAAGGAATTAATAACTATTAATAATAAGTTAATTAATTAACGAGCTATCGTTATTATCCTCTTTTAACTGTAAGGTGACCTTGAGTGTTAAGAAAGGCTCCAAATAATAAAATGTATTATTAATATGCTAATAAAGTTTTAACATACTGCTTATTCTACTTTTATCTGTTAACATACTAATAGGCCATTAATAATACAGTTATTCGTGGCTATGCCCAATCCCGTCAGACCTTGGAAGCTAAGCAGGGAAGGGCCTGGTCGGTACTTGGATGGGACACCGTTTGGTAACACCAGGAAGCCTAGCGAATGTAATGCGTGAGTGAGTGGTTGGTGGTGGTCAGAGGGGCCGATGGCGCAGACTGGTTGCCTCGCTTCTGTCAGTCTACCCCAGGGCAGCTGTGGCTACAATAGTAGCTTACCACCACCGAGTATGGAGTGAATGAATAGTGCAATGTAAAGCGTCTTTGAGTGTCCAGGAAAGCGCTATATAAAACCAATGCATTATTCATAGCCAACCCTTAACCTATCCCTGACCTTAACTCTTACCCTAACCCTAAACTGATTACTAATGCTTATTAATACTTAATGAGCACCTTAATCTAAAGCGATACCGAGTTTCCTTTGCAGAGTTCCTGGCTGCGTTCCTAGGGGGTCATTTATGAAGGCCGGTGTTTATATATATATCTATTAACTGAACAGTTGATGACCTACTTGGAGGAACATAGTCTACTAAATCCTAAACAATTTGGATTTCGACCAAAGCACTCCACTGAGATGGCTGTATGTCACTTTACAGAAACCATCAAAACTAGTTTGGATCAAGGCAAATGTGTGGGAGCAGTATTTCTCGACTTTAAAAAGGCTTTTGATACTGTAAACCACCAAGTACTCTTGAGAAAACTGAAACAACTAAACTTTTCCAAACAAGCTTTAAAATGGTTTGAATCATACCTTACATCGAGACAACAGTGTGTAAAAATAAATGGTGTCAAATCAACCATTCAAAAATGTAAATTAGGTGTACCACAAGGGTCAATATTGGGCCCCTTGCTGTTCTGTTTATACATCAATGATTTACCGGAAATCTGCAAAAACACCAGCTGCCAATTGTATGCAGATGACACAATCATCTATGTAGCTGCAGATTCCCCGAAGCAAGCCTCAGACTTGTTGAGCAGGCAGCTTGTCAGCATATCTCAGTGGCTGCGGGACAACTGTCTGACCTTAAATTATACTAAAACTGTTGCCATGTGTTTCTCTCTAAAGAGAAAGTCCCCAAATTATCTAAACATTAATATTGACAAAAATAAAATCGAGCAGGTCGATGAGTTTAAGTATCTGGGGGTTATTTTAGATTCTAAACTGAAGTTTGATGCCCATGTCAGGAAAATGTCTAAGACCATCAAGACAAATCTAAATTGTTTCCGTATGATTAGATCTTGTGTATCAACTCAGGCGGCACGAGTTTATCTACATGCTATGATTTTATCACATATGTCGTATTGTTTAGTCGTTTGGGGCCAGGCTTCACAATCTGTCCTAAAGCCTTTAACATCACTCTACAAGCAAACACTAAAGGTGTTTGATCAAAAACCAATGAAGTGGCATCACTGCACTATTATTAAAAAATACAAAATGATGACATTTGATAACTTCATCAGTTTCTCTTTTATGAAAACTATATTCAAGTGTCTTAATGGTCTTGCTCCGTCTGTAATGTGTCAATTAGTACAAAAATACACTAATCAAGGAGTGAGCACCAGAGCTGGAGTAAGCGGGAACTGCAGAGTGAAACGGTGCAAAACTGCTCTGGGTCAGTCTGCGTTCTCAGTGAAAGGGACTCAGTTATGGAACGCTTTGCCGCTGGAGTTAAAGTCCCAAATGGACCTGAGACTTTTCTCACAAAAGCTGAAGCTGTGGCTGAAGAACAAACAAAAATGTTAGCACTGAACTGTGAGGCTGAACTTGGGATGGGAAGTGGTCAGATATGTCTTCTCTTCTTTCTTTTTATTGTTGTATTGTTTGATGCTTTTCACTGATTTTTCATCTTTCTGTTCTTTTATAAACCTTTTCAAAAGCCTAACCAGGGACGGAGGCTGCAAATTAGCCGATGGCTAGACGCCTTATGTACAGAACATCGGCCAACGAGTTGGCAATGTTTTCTTGTACTGTCCCTGTCAAATAAACAAATAAATAAAAAATAAAAAAATTATCCATAGATATATATAAAGGCTAGATGTCTCATACGCGCTGCTGGCCAATGGAGGGCGACGTCCTCACACGGCGGCCATTTTGCCACAGGGAGCTCGCTCACTCATAACATTGTGTTTTATGGTGCATGTACTTTTAAATAACCATAACTTGGTCAATTTTCTACCGAGTTTGTTGTGGGTTGTAGGTAAGACACTGCATACATATGAATAAAAAAAGAAACTCTTTATTTAAACATGTTCCAGTTATAGCCACGTTAATAACGTTTGTAAGAAACCAAACCGTTTGTAAATCCGTGAAGATTTCAGCGAGATATAAGGATTTGTGTTCGTACTGATCACTCACTTACTTGAGCTCGCCAGAAAGCTTCCCTGTGGCAAGATGGCCGCCCGTTATGCCGGAAGTGACTCTTAAAGGGGGGGTATTATGCAAAATCGACTTTTTCAAGCTTTACATCATGTTATTAAGTCATTCCCTCATTAAAAACATGCCTGAAGTGTTGCCTTAGCACATTCACGTATTTTCGAGTAATCTGTAAAAACTCCGATGGCAGCCATTTTAGGGATAAAACGCCTGATTCCTTCAGGAAACGCCTCCGACCTCCAGGATACGCCTCCAACCTTTCGTCACCAGCCGAGTAACCAACCACTGCCCCTCAGCAGAACCCCCTCCCCGCAGTGTCTTGCCCTAAGATGTAAACAGAGTCATCATGGAGGATTAGCTTCATGTGTTGTGAACCGGAGCCACAGCAGACTTTTACAAAGACACACATCAGTGTTTCTGTTACCGAAACACCCAGGATTAAAACCGGTGACAAGAACGCTTATTTCAGTGTCTGGTTCTGCGCTGGGCCTTGATGATGCACAGAGCCTCCGGAGAAAGCTAATGCTAAGCTAAACCTCGAGTCATCACGTGAAAACGAGAAATATGCACAAATGAAGTCAATAAAACCACCACACACATAAAGAACCGTTTAACAATGATCACACACGGAGCCAGGCTTGTTGATTTGGAAGTTTATTGCTCACATTTCATCTACAATGGGTCATAGACGAGTGGCTTTCTCCCGGAGCTAACAAGCTAGCCGCGACAAGCTAACGGGAAAATTCACTGAATACAAGCAGCATATTATGCATTGAAAACGTCACTAAAACAGGCAACTGCTTGAAGCAGCCTTTATGATGATCACACACGGAGCCTGGCTTGTTGATTGTGTAGTTTATTGCTCACATTTCATCTACAGTGAGTCGTAGCCGAGTGGTTTTCTCCCGGAGCTAAGGCACTATTAGCCACGACAAGCTAACAACCTTCACCTTCACAACATTCATTGAAAACAGGCAGCATATTATGCACAAATAACGTCAATAAAGCAGGCAACTACTTGAAGCAGCCTTTACGATGATCACACAATGAGCCTGGCTTTACACATTTGTGGTTTATTGCAGACTTTTCATCAACAATGAGCTGTAGTCGATTATAACAAGCTAACGGGTAACCTCGAAAAACCACTGTCCACCTGCACAGATAATGTCCGTCTTTGAATCGTATGGGCTCCTGCAGATCCTGGTGTCGTCCATGGGGGTATAGTTAGAGATCCATAGGGCAGATGCAAAGAGAGAGCCTCCAAACAGCAGTTATTTTTCAGGCAAGAGCCCCTTCCAAGCGTCCGGTGTGGAAGGTTTGTCTCCAAATAATATCCTGTGTGGCCATTGTTCACAAAGTGATAAACAGTAGCTCCTTTCCAACAATAAAAATTAAAATGCACCGATCGTAGTTTCAATACAGTTGAGACAACGAGCGCAGTGTTGTGATGCCACAGACAGCGTGTGGAGGGGGCGTGTCGGAAAGGGTCAGAGGTTCTTAAAGAGACAGGGGCCTATTTCAAGTCTTTCGCTACCGCCATTTTGAAAGAGCAATTTTATACAAGGCAGTTATTCTAATTTACTGCATTTACAGACCAACAGAAGGTTTCGTCATCATTGTAGTGTGCCATAGACTGGTGCTATGTGGCTGAAAAAAGCATAATACCCCCTCTTTAAGAGTCACCTGCCTTAAGACATCTAGCCTTTATGTATATCTATGCTATTATCTACCATTTGAAATTGCATGTATTAGAGTTTTAGGGCCCCAAACCTGATATGTAAAGCGCCTGAGAGTGAGGGTGAGGAACTCAGTCACATGGGGGAAGCTTGAAGTAGGAAGCTTTATGGATGAGAGGCGAAAAGTCTTGAATTCAAAAAACAGCCCAGCACAGATAACTACTTGAAACATTTTCCTGCTATTGCATATTTCCATATTAAAACCACAAAACGTAACACATTGTTTATTCCATACATATTTATTATCAACACGCTATCGCTTATAATCCAATCTCAACTTTTTGCAGGGAACAACTCGTCATGTGAAGAAATTTGAGGGGCCTCTCTGGAAGGTAAGGAGTCATAATACTGATGAAAATATAGCTTGACAATTTTATATAAGGTGTGATCCCGTGTCGACTGCAGAGCTCGAGATTCTTCGGCTGGCGCTCGTACTGGGTCGTTCTGCAGGATGGGGTCTTGTCTTGGTATTCCAAACAGTACGTATCTCCTGTCACGTTGTCTTTGATCGCTGCACCTGACATATGAAAAGGTCTCCGCTTTTCATTAGACACTTGCTGCTGGTTTTAAAAATAGACGTCTTCCACGCACTGTATCCCAATTGAGATTTTATCAGCTGCGGGATCGAATGAGCCTTTAAGAAAAAAAAGAAAAAAACATTAATCTCTCTGTCTCTCTCTCTCTTGCCTCAAACAAGGTCAGATGCAGTGGCCAATGTCAAAAGGCAAGGCTGCAAATCTCTCACTAACTCGAGCTGTTTGGTAAGTTCACTTTTTTTGTACTTTACTTTAAATAAAATCAAGCCATGTGCAAATGTATGAAAATACAATAGGTTTAGGTTTTAAGTTAAAACAGGACTTAATTCCGCTCACAATGGAGATTTAGGAGATTTATGTGTAATTGACTCAATACGGCATAACTTCGATCCAGCACACCAAAATAAGAGCACCATCTTATTCATTAGTTCAACTTTCTTTCTGCCCAACTATTAACAGACAAAACACTTCAAATGTGTGTCTTTAATTATATACTCGTAATGTTGCAAGTAACTGCTGAACTGATCAATGAGACGAGCTGTGCTCTTTTATTTTGGCATGCTGGATCAAAACAGGAAGTCACTTCTTGACCTTTTATCGACTCAATGACTCTGGTTGGTTAGCTGGGCGCCTTTTCTTTCACACGGTGGTCTCTACACTGCTCCAGGATCAATTGTTTTGTTGGTTTTCTGGTGGGAGGGTCTGTCAGCAGAGAAAACCTACCAGAAACTCTAAAAACAACTGATCCTGGAGCGTCATGGAGGCCTCTGTGATGGAAAGTAAAGACACTATGCTAACTATTCATACAACAACTGGGGCACTTAAAGGTTAAATACATACTAATAAAAAGTGTGGGGGGGTTTTCACATAAAAAGTTACATGATGCACCTTTAAGAATGCATTATGTCTACAACTTAACTTGGGTTGCACGAAGCTACATACAAGACACAAGCACGATTTTCACTATTTGTGGACAGACATTCTTCATGTGAACCTCCAAAATTCTCTCACTGAGCTTGAATTACTGGAGGCCTGCACTGTCTTTATACTTGGCATAAAAAAGGCGTTTCATAAAGTCTGCATTGCTACTTTGATGTGGATATACTGTAGTCAATACTTTATGAAGAAAAAGCAAAAAAAGAATATTTAAGGATGAAGAAAGTATCAGAATGGATTTATAATTACGTCTGCCTGTTTTACTTCTTTTTACTGTGTTATGTGACATTTGCACTAGTGACCAGTTTGTTTTTTGTCTTTGCTTTCACAGATTTGAGCCAAAGACAACTGTTTTTCACACTCAAGTGCTTTGATGATAGTGTGCATCACTTCAAAGTGTCGGCGCACAACGATCCAGAGGCTACAAGAAAAGTGAACGCCAGTTTTCCTCTGATTGCAAGCCCAACAAACACCCTGCTGTTTTTCTGTGGCTACAGGGTAAGCTCGATAAAGAAAGTTGTGTCTTCATTTTTCTGTGTTCTGCTGTTGTCAGGCCTGGCTGGATGCTGTGGAGGAGCACTCGGCCTATAGCACTCACTACTGCTCCCAGGAACAGGGCAGCGAGACGGAGGACGAGGAGGACATGATGTCACTCGGACAACTGTCAGAGTCACTACAGGTTTGTCAAAAACATACAGATGCAAACAACATTTTTAAATTAATGGGCCAAAGCCAAAATTAGAAAATATGTTGTGGATCCAGACGATGTTTGATTAAAGACGGTTTTAAGGGAATTTGTATCAATGATGTATTCGATACTTCACTTACTAAATTATTCCTTTTCGTAAATTTATTACTATGGCGAGATTGTTAGATTCTATGGCTCGGTGCAGAGCCTTTTCTATTGATCCGGCCTCTTCAGTTGGCGGCCCGGGGGCCAGATCCAGTCAGCCAAACAATCTGGTCTGGCCCACTGGCAATTTCCTATAAGAAATGAATAATAGCAGGCTTATTGAACGCACCCGCTAAAGCTACTGCGGCTACTACTACGGCTTGTGCTGTCCACAGCAGCTTATAGGCTCAGTGAGGAGGCTTTGTACTTGTTAAAAACATAATTATCACAGAGAATTCATGTAACCTTTGCAATGTGTCTAGAGCAGTGGCAGAACTGTGGTCATATCGAGTCCAACCGTTGTGATCGGGAGTGCTCAAGTTCGTCCTTTTGTTTGCACATATTAAGTAACCATGTGCTACTGTTAGTTAATAAGCCTTCATAATAAAACAAAACAACTGGTAAATAAGGCTGAGATCAGACGGTCAGAGCTCAAAACTGTATCTGCTGCTGCTGTAGTTTATGAAATGCAGGAATGTAATTAAAAGTTTTTATGATTATTTCTATTTGAGCAATGATGGTATTTTTTTATTTTTTTTATTCCATCCATACATCACTGACGCTTAAATGAAATGCGCTCTAATTAGAATCTAGAATTGTTTGAGAACTGCTCCAAAGGATGATATGAATAAATGCAGACATTTATTTTAATCGGACCTTGAAAATATATCATTGTAGATCCATTATGCCAACACACAAAAAATGTTTTAATTCTAAACTGAACTCTTTAAGAGTTTCACAACAAATTGTTGCTCTGCAGCTGCCATGCTATGACATCATCTGAATACGCTCTATAGGGGCCCAAAACAGGAACCGTGGAGTCCGAAAGACAAAGAAATTGTGCAAATCCCACATCAACCTCAGCCATAGCCTCAAGAAGCAACTGTTCAAACATAGTAAGTGTCAACAAAGAACATTATTGTGATTTTATATGATCATTTTAGGAAGCATTGTTCATAGTAACTGCATAAATGCAGTATTTGTTGGTTAAGGCAACACATACTGGGTCCTTGGCACTTTCCGGCTTTGCCTCTCCCGCTGTGATGGCTCTGGCTCAGTGGGTATTTCTGCCTTGAACTAAAGTGTTTTAGTCATTGCAAGAAAGGGTCTCAGCAGCACGTTCATTTGCATTTTATATATTTTGTTTTGTGTTTTTGTCCACCGCCCTTTGTTGCAACCTTTTGTTCACCTCATTTCTCGCAAACATCCCCAAGACAGAAACACATTTCAAGGGATTGTTTTCTGAAGTTCTTGTTGCTCTGTCTTTCACAGGCAGCCGACGTCAGTCAGAAGAAACTAGACAGGGAGGTGGCATCCTTCATGTCGATGCTGAAAAACGACGAGCTGCTCGGACGTAAATCTATTTAATTGTCATTTGTGTTATTTAAACATGTGAAACATCCCAGACACCGATCCGCTAATGGACAGGAACATAAGGCTCATGATTAATGTTTCCATATGCAACATAAAGCAAATGTAAATGAACAAAAGCTTTTCTAACATCCTGCTCCATCTGTTTCTGTCACCTGATGTTTACTGTTGCTTATTGAGCCCTGATTGCACCGTCTATCTGCTTTTAGCTGTTATTTCTGTTTCAGTGCCAATGTCGCTAACCGTGCGTTTCCTTGTTTTGCAGAGTTTCCATCCACATTCCTCCAGAAAAAATGCAAGAAATCTGCGAGTTGTCCGGCGAAACAAGCGCCAGCTTAAGCGTGTGTCTCAGCCTCTTCTCCAGACAGGAGGGGGTGAGTGTCTCAAGGACCAATCAAAATCCTCATAATCTCTAAATGTATAGTGTTACTTAACCTATTTAAAGTTCATGTTTGGGAAAGTCTGCACTGCACGTCTGAGAAACTATATGTATGCAGACAAATCTGCAAGGGATGACATTGGCCAGACCTTCATAAAAACATTTATGGCACAAACTTTTGAAATAAGAAATGCATCTATGGAGGAGGTTGTGGGTGTGAAGCCAGGCCAAAACATGTTTGTCCTCCCCATGGTATTGTGGGTAATCGCTGGCTTTCTACCAAAGCCCAAAGACATGAATGTGACTGGTGGCTCTAAATGCTGTAATGTATGAATATGAGTGTGAATGGTCTATCAATGCATTTTTATATGGGTTTGAGTCGACAAATCCTCCATCTTTATCTTGATAATTATCACCATGATTGTGAAATTTATGAGAAAATAATTGGACTTTGGATCATAATTACTGACAGAGAAGACTTTGTAGTTTCTGTTTCCTGTGGATAGATAATGATATTGACGGATACCAGAGTTGGCACCATGGTATTTGTTGCAGATGAAAGAAGCAGCAGCAGTGAAGGCGGTGAAGCGGGAGGAGGACACATCTGTTGACTCTGTTGTTACATGAACGCAATATTTACTTCTGGCAATAATCCAAGCAGATATTGGTCACTTTTAACTGGGAAGTTTGGATCTTTTTTAAACAGGGCATTCCTTGGACTGCCATAAGTTCATATTTGAAAGTAAAAGACATTCCCATTTGTCGGTCACTCCACATTTATAGGAACGTTTTTAGATTCACCTATAACATGCATGTCTATTGTAAGGCTGCAAGATATGAAAAAAATATAATGCTTAGTTTGTCCAGATTGGTTTGTCCAGATTGGTTTTTAATCCAATTGTGTCAAAAGTATCTATCCATTTTCTTCCGCTTTATCCGAGACTGGGTTGCGGACGGAGCAGTCTGAGCAGAGATGCCAAGACTTCCCTATTCATGCACTTCCTCCAGCGTGTCCTGGGTCTTCCCGGGGGCGTCCGCCCAATGGAACACTTCCCAAGGGAGGTGACTATAGGCTTCAAGCTCCTCCCGGGTGAGTGAGCCCCTCACAGTGTGTGCCCACTCATTTCGGCCGCCTGAACTCATGATCTTGTCCTTTCAGTCATTGCCCAGATTTCATGGCTGACCATAGGTGAGGGTAGGAACGTCTGGTAACAGCGACTGCATCACTGCCGACACCGCAATGTGTGTGTCAAAACCAGATCAGTACAGAACATGGCTAAATTGGACATATGGAACATTTTTAAGTTTGATTATATAAAGTTATAATTAATTTCGATAAGTCTTTGAAATTGGGATAAATTGTGAACAGTACTTCTCCCAAAAGCGCCCGCTCTCCTCGTCCTCTGATAATCGCTTCTAGATTATTATTATATTTTCTTTTTTTTACCAACAGCACTGTCTGCACATGCGTAGCCTACCTCAACATGCTTTCTACGTTCATACGCCACGGTATTCAAAACTATCCTGAGAAAAGATAAAGTCCCAGTGACATGGATGTCAGACGCGCTCGGAGGAGGATGTACGCTCACATTGCACTGCACGCCACGGGGAGAGGGAGAGAAAGAGGCGCCGCTGCTGCCTGGCCCCATCATGAGCAGCACGGCGTCGCTCTGTGTCAGGTTTACCGGTGTGTTCTCTCACTCCGCTCACAAACTCTGTTTGTGAACGACCTGACTAACAACTTCCTCCTACTTTTGTCTCGTCTCCTCTCATTGATGTAAACTCATGAACGTCTCGTCATGTTCTAGTCCCCAAAGACCTAATTTTAGCTCGTCATCGGTACGTTATCGTCATTAAAAATAGGGGCGTCAACGAAACGATATCGTTGTCGTCTTCGTTGACGAAAACAACACTGCTATGGATATTGCATTGGACGGCCACAGCAAATGCGTTTTATGATCTTCACAGCTCCCTCATTATCATTTCTAATATTGAGAAACTGACCCTTCAAATAATGTAAGACTAAATACTGTAATCAGCCGAGTCTTATGTTTGTGACCCTCTGCGTGCAGCAACAACAAAATATCTTTCAAAGGAAGGCCGTTTCATCTGAGTGGGTCTTGTCCAAAGCAGTGATTAACACCGTTCACATGGGCTTTCTTTGTGCTGCTTTCAATGGCTTTGATTGTAATAAAAGGATTTACATCTCTTCAGGAGCAAACGAGATGGAAGTGTTCACTGCTCTCACAACAGGTGCAACAATACAATAACATTACCCAAGTTTGTTTGCGCATCCCCGAAGACAATAATGTGCATTTACATTTCATTCACTTGCAGGGTTTTGCATAATAAGATTAGTTTCCGGTGTTGAATTTGGATTGGGCGCGCTGGTTCATAATGCTCTAAGCAAATGCCTGTGGAAAATCAAGCCAGATTTAAATCCCAAATTCAACAAATAAATCTGTTACGCTTTGAGCCGGAAGCAAAACAGGATATGGGAAATGTGAATTTGTAAGAGCAGCGCAGCAAATTCCACTCATGGTGATACATGAATCTTAATCGCACTTCTGTAAAATATCCTTTGGCAAAAAGAACATCCAGGCGTTGAATAGAGAAAGTAAAAAAACAGAATGTATTATGTTTTTGTTTGCCTGTTTAATGTAAGTGAAAGAAAAAATTGCAACATATTGACATTTTAGCTTCTAGTTACACATAAGCACATCATATTGGCAAAGTATAGTTATTGCAATATTTGGTGACGCAATATCCACATTGTGAAAAGCCAATGCAAAACAAAATTGCTGAGATCTTTTTGAGTTTTTGTCGATAGCCTATGAGTTCAGCTTTATTTTTAGCCTCATGTATTTCCCATTGTACCTTCAAGGCTTCAAGGCTATTTGGATATAATGTGTTTAATATGTGGTTTAGTGAAATTTTGCAATATCTTCTTTCCAATTTGTAAGATTGTATTTAAATATCAATTAATTTTCTTATAATGTGCTGCCCTAATTACTTTAAAGTACTTCACCAAACCACTGTTACTATTTATATACTACTTCCATGTGAATACAGTTGATCTAAGTTTAGAGCTGTATGTAGCTTGGACAGTACTTTTACTCCCCTGTAATCAGTTATACAAGCATGCTATTATAATATGTGGCGAGTGTGCTTCACAGCTGAAAAGAGATGTTATAAAATATCTGATTAGATAATTACTACAGCTGCTAAAGCTATACATACCACAACCGCTGCACATGTAATTTCACCAAAGTGGACGTATCTAATTTCAGCCCTGATTGTAATCTATGCTCCCGTTTTGTAGATGCAAAAATTGTAGTTTGTCACAATCAAAGTCTCTTTTTTAGCAAACATTTTCAGCAGTGAGTCTGATCTGAGCGGCGGATCTGAGAGAGAATTAGTCACTGCGTCTGCCGCTGATTGTTGAACTGATACGTGGCGCGACCACAGCTTTTTATGCACAGCCTGAATCAAAGAGTGACGCGTCCTGAAGTTCTTCAGTGTGTCAGTCAGGAAGTGTTCGCTTCACTCAACGACAAAGGAGGGGTCTATTTCAAGCCTGTTTTTAAAAGGCAGAACAAGAAAAACCTTTCCCATTTCCACATCGTGTTTTAGAGGTCAAATTGAGTTTCCTCTTCAGGCTAAGAGGCAGGACGCGGAGCTCGGCCACTTGGGGGAAGCTCGGAGTAGAGTTTCTGATCTTTCACGTTGAGAGGAGCAAACTATGGTGGCTTAGGGAGTTTGTTCCAGGTGCCACTTAGACGCCTCGCCAGGAGAGGTGTTTTGGGCATGTCCCATCAGTTGGAACCCCAGAATATGTGGGACACGCTGAAGGGACTGCGTCTCTTGGCAGCCTGGCATTCCCCTGTAGGAGCTGGAGGAATGTCTGGGAGTCCATGCCTAAACTTCTGCCTCTATGACCCAGCCTCAGATATGCAGATGAAAATGGACTGATCGATTTCAGTCTTTTGATTCAAATATTTTTCTAGTTTTAGCACGTCTTATTCTTAACATGTATTTAGCTTTTGTCAACTCCAGTAGTACTACCCTTAGGCAATTCTGAAGTGTTATTGAGTAATATCCTAATCGACAAAGCGGTGCACAAACTTGGAACACTTTTCCAGCCTCAGCGTTTTGGGGTCAGGCCCCTGCTTCAACAGTTTGCTGATTTCCTCTTTAGCCTCTTTACCTTAAGCTGTCCTGTCAAATGAAGCCAAAATGTGCAGTTTCTGAAAGAGAAATAGACTCAAGAAGCCAGTAGAGGCTCCGTGGTGCTGATTTCCACTACAGTAATACTGACCCGACTTGTAATTGCATTCATCACAACACCATTGATTTGTTAGCGTGAAGCTGCTTGTTTCCACTGTTTTATAACGTGTTCTTTCCACTACTGCCTGAAGAGGGCGCTCCTCCAGGACAGTCTCTCACTCATTTCTGCCTCATCTATTATAGACAATATTTTTAAATGAGGGACCACAAGATAATGATTTTAAGCCTTAATTATGATGATATGTCAATTTTAAACATGTAGACTCATTTAACTACAGTTAGCCTTGCAACCTCTGATCACAAGACACTCTTTATCCTCCACTGGTGAGGAAACATTAGACTGAGAGGTGAAGTGGTGTAAGTTGCACCACAATGACAGTTGCATGCAACACATTGAACTTTAAAGAGGAACTTCCTGCTGGTCGACCCCAGGGAGGACACTGTAGGAGCTGATAGTACCTCTCGCCGTCCCAGCCACATGCAAGCTGCAAGATCACTCTAGTAAACTGTGTGTATGTCAGTGTTAATCAATTTACACTTAATTAATTGTAGATGCCACAACAACAGTGCCCGCGGCTGAAAAGTAGTCCAAGGAATAGAGTTCAGGATGGGATGTTGGAAATTCACCATTAACATAGAAGTTACTAGTAAGAGGTGGACTTCTCTATTGTCCATAGACTTATATAAAAAGTAGAGCGAAAAAAGCGCTGGCTGTTAGCATCTAGCACACTGTAGTGGAAATAAAAAAAACTCCAGTATTTAACATCTGTCTCTCAGTGTCTATAATCTCTCTTTTTAAAATGTGCCCTGAATACCAGAAATTGTCACTCTTTAGACGGTGCAATCCCAAACTCTGTTCTCAGCAAATCTGTTTCATTACAAAGAGAGGAAAAAAAGTAAATCAGACATGACTGATTTTTGAACCAACACATCTTTACATTTTGCAAGGCTCGAAACTGACGTCACGTCATGTTTGAGATGCTCCTATATCGACCTAATTCACTCCAACCATTAACTTATGGTCACAGTTGAACCGTGGAGTGTAAAGCCCGAGAATGCAGTAGACAATTTTCCTGGCTTCATCTGCAGTGCCGTCTCATCTAAAACGCCAGTAGAAATAGCGGAGTTGTTTGTGAGAATAAGCCCTGTCCGTATGTGTGTATGTGTGTATGTGTGTGTGTGAGAGCAAGGGACCGAGTGGGAGGGAATAAAAGACAGCTCGGGAAAATAGGGGGAAAGTGTGATACTTTAAATAGCCACTTCAAAATACAGCAATAATAAAGTTCTGACCTCTAGCAATACAGTAGTGCTCATAAGGGTATTATCCAATGTGTTTGCCGAGGGCTTTTAAATCCTCAGTTGAAATCACCACCGTAAAACCTTTTCATCTTTTGTTTTGTTTCAATTATCATTCAAATCTGTGTGAAATCTGAGAAGAAAAAAAAAAAGAAACGGCAGTGAAAAACATCATATTATTAACTCTAATGAGCAGCCCGAAAAGGAGAGGTTTTACTAATGGTTTATATCTGAGTCCATTTCGTTATTTGATCCGCCTCCCGCGTCAGAATCATGTTGCTGCCTGGCCATTTGAGACGGCAACATGAAGGCAGCTGTCCTCCATTACACAAAAACATGCTCCGATCCATCTCTTTTTCCCTGCCTTTGCCTCATTTAAAAAGTGCACGCAAGCAAAATCATAGTGACTAATTTTCAGCCAAAAGCAGAGCATAGAACTGCGACCAGAGGAAGTCGGTGACAGAATACATTTACTCAAGTACTGTACTGAAGTAGACATTTGAATGATAAATAGAATACATTTTACACCTAATTTAAAAAAAAGGATACGAAGTAATACGTTCAAAATTGACTGTATGTTGTACCATTCAAAAGCCTCAATGAATTGTAAAAAACATATCAACCTGCACCTGATATTACTATTACTACTTCTTCTCATTCTATAACTACTAGCTGAGACCCGGCCTTTGGCCGGGCCTCGCTAGTCTCCACATTTGATATTCTGAGATTGTGAGTGATTACAAAGAAATGTCCAACCCGTCACACAGTTCAGCTGTAGACCAGTGGTTCCCAACCCAGTCCAAAAACTATGGCCACTACAAATGAGTGAAAGAATGAAGGCAAAAGACAATTTCAAACAAACTGCAATTGGAGTGTTTGATGCACCCGTGCTCCTTTCTTATAAACTACGGCAATATTTTAGTACTGTCGCCAGGCTTCCTGGTGTTCCCAAACGGTCTCCCATCCCAGTCCTAACCAGGCCCTTCCCTGCTTAGCATCGGAGGAACGGTCTCCCATCCCAGTTCTAACCAGGCACTTCGCTGCTTAGCTTCAAAGTCGGTATGGGAAATAAACATGGCGGCGCCCAGGCGGCGGCCATTGAGATAGCGTTTTCTATAATAGATAGCTACAATCACTGCTACTTCAGCCAAAAGGTTTCTACTGCAATAGACTATATCTTGTGCCTATCAGATCCATTTATTTGTCTATACATGCATTTCCAATGACATCACGCATAGTTCCGGCGGGCATTTTGAATACCGAAGTAGAATTTTGCAGTAGTATAACATGTAGTAATATCTCAATATCTCTACTCAGGATGAAAATGAAAGACAACTGATTGACAGTGGCATTTTTATGTGCTCGTAATCATTGCTCAAGAAGATAAGAGTAAAAACACGGCCCCAGAGACGTTTATGTGATAAAACCAGCAAATGTGGCACAGACGTAAGAAGCGCTGCTTCACTCCTCAGACTAAATTAACACATCAAAGAGGAAACAGAAAACCTTTCTGTGAGTTTTACAGTTTGTCATGTCAACAGAGTCTCAGTCTGAGTCAATGTTTGAGCTGCTCAAGAGGTTAGCATGCTACCAGATACCAACTGTCAACGATTGACAGTTGATTCAACACGATAAACACGTGTGGCTAACCTCTATGAACACTGAAGAAATACTACAGTAACAGAGCTGAGCTGTTACTATTAGTGTACATGTGTTTATCATGTTAAAGCTAAATGCAAACCGGTAGCATGCTAACGTCTTGAGCAGCTTAAACACTGACTCACTGGTTTCTTCACACAAACGGCGCTCTCTGGGGCCATGTTTTTACTCTTATCTTGAATAATGATTACGAGTACATAAAAATGCCACTGTCGATCAGTTGTCTTTCATTTTCATCCTGAGAATATTGATATATTGTTATTGTTACATTTTGTAGTACTGCATAATTTTACTTCTATATTCCAAATGGCCGCCATAACATCAAAGGTCACATGACTGTAAAGCATGTATGAGAAAAAACACAGGTCGTTTCAATATATAAGATTTTGGTCACATGACTGTCATTCACTCTTAGGACACCGGAGTCTCCCTCCCTGCTGGAGGTAAATGCCTCTGGTATGTTTGACACTGCATGGGATTAAGAGGATGTGACTTTGATGCACATATGCGCATGTCGTGTGGCGTCTGAAATGGACAGCACTAATTATGATTGATGGGCTGCGTTGGGACTTTGCCTTCATGTGTGACTTTTCAAGTTTGATGTTTACTACAGTGGACGATAGTTTGACAAAGTTCCTGAATATACAGTGGTTGAGTTTTCAGTGGTGTAAAGCAAAATCTTTTTATCTAATCTTTTATCTAATATTTTCTTTTGGTGTATTACAGTACAGTTGTTTTGTTTTGTTTTAACTTTGTTAAAGTTACTTTGTTAAAAGTGTTATATTATGTATAGTGGTTATACAGCTAAAATATTACATACATTTTGTAGCAGTAATATTTACTATTTACTATATTTATATGAGTACCAAGTATTTTTTTTACAGTAGCAGTAAGTAAATTTTACCTATACTAATTGTTTTACAAATGTAACCGTTTTATTGGCCTAACCTAATGTTGTGTCCTTATGCAAGACACTTCCACCACATCGCCTGCTCTCACCGCTTGTTGTATTAGGAAGTGCATCTGGTGTAATGCCTGCCACGCATGGCACCGTCTCTGATTCTTTATTTCACGTAGCAATAATTAATTGAGTACATGCTTTGAGTCTCTATGTCTAGCTTTGCCTTCACCATCTGCAGAGTCTCAAGCCTTGGCAGCATTGGGGTTGTAGTAGTTAGTGCCCTTGCCTCACAACAAAAAGGTCCTTAATGCACTTCTCAGACCACGTAGATCCTTCTGTTTGGAGTTTGCATGAAATTCAAATTGCGCCTCAACCTTTTACCATTTGGGATCCTTTCTAAAAATACTTTCTCACAATCTTTCCCTCCTGTGTATTTCATGTTAGATTCAGGGTCGGACCGTTCCCTGAGTGGATTCGAGACCGTAGCCAGTCATTCCTCCGACGACGAAGAAGAAGACGACGACAAAGACACTGTGATGTTCAACAGCAGCAGCCCGTCCGCCATGTTGGATCACCATGGAGACGAGGACCAGAATCAACCCAATGGGATCTCGGCGCGCAGGTCAGCCCATCTCTGCGCCTCAAGTTTGGGTGCCTTTTATGTTTCTTCCATAAATATCACAAAATGCCTTTAATGAGCTGCTATTTGCCTGAATACACTCCACACTGTTTGTTTTTGTTGACTATTTCTGTTTTTGGGAGAGGTTGTTCCACTTCAATATGTTAATAATTCAGCGTGGCTGGCTTGGTGAACGGGAAAGACTTGTATTGAAAGGGCCACAGCTCTGTGTGGGCACTTTTAAATATTGATAAGCTGGCTGTGTAATGCAATAATCGCTCGGTGCTGCGATATGATCCAGTGCTGGCTAATTGCTGTGGGCAGTTTTAGACGGCGGTTCAAAATCTGATTTCGAAATACTTTATGACTTTATGACCTTCTGCAGTTATTGGTGTTGTGGTGTATTATGTCGCCCTGTGTGCAACAAACTGTGATGGACTTTACATTGTAACATCCTTATCAGAACCATATTAACTTCTTCAGCAAATATTGTTAAAGTGCAGCTTTCCCATTGGGCTGGGTGGATGATATGAGAAAAACAAATTGGGATATGAAAATTAAACTATTGCAATTAATATGTTCTATTAAGCAAACAAAAACATTATTATGTTGTTTTGCATCACAATGTGTCAAAAGTAGCCTTAAAATGACAAAATTAGGACCAAAAGAAGGCTAACATGTATTAAATTCAATTAAAATTCAACTTTCGTACATTTTTCAGTAACCATGCAATTTTTATTAAGGCTATGCTGGCAAAAACAGAGTAAATCTCGTCAAATGTCAGGTGGAAAAGTAATTTCTTTTTCTTACGTGTTCCAGCTTCTCTCACATCACCTCTAGGAACAAATATTAAGTTTATACCCAAAGAACCCAACAGCAGGTGCCATAATAAGGAGATAATCTGTAAGTGGTTGCCATGGTACATTTAATTCCAGTTGATACATAAACACTTTATTGGTTTCTATTACCAGGTATCAAAATGCTGCAATAATGTATGTAATATACAGAGGCTCACAATGTTTAAAACCTCTTTTAGCATGTTATTGCCATTGTTTGAGAACAGGTTCACAAACTAGGATATTTTCTCGGTGCAGACCTGCAACATAGAACATAGAATTTAGATAAAAAATAAGCTATGAAACTTTAAGCTTTAAGGCTTTAGGGGGATTATATTTACAGATGTGTAGGTGTATTAAATGATAAAGTTATAAAGTGATAGTAGCGGAACTAGGTGTGAACACACCACAACAACAGTGCAACAGGGCAGATTACATCCATGAGTCTGTGCCTAAGCTATTGGGTCTTGTTTTTGTTCATGAGTCTGATGGCGGAGGGTTCATGGGTCTTGATAGACCGTAGCCTCCTGCGTGAGGGGAGAGGGATGAATAGTCCATGTCCAGGGTGAGAAGGGTCAGCAGTGATCCGACTCACACGTCTCCGGGTCCTGGAGTTGAACAGGTCTTGGAGAGATGGGAGCTCACAGCCAATCACCTTCTCAGCAGCATGTACAATGCGTTGCTGTCGGTGCTTGTTGCATTCTGTTGTGCCGGGGACCCACAGAGGAGGAGGAAGTGAGGATGGACTCGATGATGGCCGTGTAGAACTGCACCAGCATCTTGGTCGGCAGCTTAAGTTTCTTCAGCTGCCGTAGGAAGAACATCCTCTGCTGGGCTTTCTTGATGAGGGAGCTGATGGTTGGCTCCCATTTGAGGTCCTGGATGATGGTGGTGCCCAGGAAACGGAAGGAGTCCACGATGGAGATGAAGGTGGGAGAGTCTGTCAGGGCGAGGGGAGACGGTGGGGCTGTGTCTTTCTTGAAGTCCACGATCATCTCCACTGTCTTCTGTGCATTCAGCTCCAGCTTGTTGTGGCTGCACCAGGACGCCAGCCGGTCCACCTCTCTTCTATAGGCGGACTCATCACCGTCCAAGATGAGCCTGATGAGGGTGGTGACATCCGCCAACTTGATCAGTTTTACGGACTGGTGACTGGAGCTGCAGGAGTTTGTGTACAGGGAGAAGAGCCAGGGGGAAAGTACACAGCACTGAGGAGTTACTAGTGTTTGTAGAGACGATCTTCTCCAGCCGCGCGTGCTGTCTCTGGTCCGTCAGGAAGTCAGTGACCTGCAGAAGGAGTCAGGCACGCTGAGCTGGTAGAGCTTGTCTCGTAGCAGTCCAGGGAGGATGGTGTTGAAGGCAGAACTGAAGTCCATGTGCACTGTCCCTGTCAAATAAAAGCATACCATCCCGTACCATTTTAACTATCATAGACTCATATCATAGAAATAGTCACTCATTGCTCATTATGAAAATTCTAATTTAAAGTTTTGAAAAAGTATGAACAATTAAAGTAAAGTCATATTTCATAGTGACTTAAAGTGCATATGACAGGTTTTAATGCTTTTGAAAATATAACTTATTTACAATGGTAACACCAGTTGCATAGCTATCATTTTTATTTCAGTGAAGCAGCAACTTTAATGTAGAAATCTTGGGCAGAAAAGTTAATTTTATTTGAATTTTTAAAGAGGGGATATTACGCTTTTTTCAATCACATAGCACCAGTCTATAGCACACTACAATGATGACGACACCTTCTGTTGGTCTGTAAATGCAGTAAATTAAAATAACTGCCTTGTATAAAATTGCTCTCTCAAAATGGCTGTAGCGAATGTCTTGAAATAGGCCTTTGTCTCTTTAAGAACCTCAGACCCTTTCCGACACGCCCCCTCCACACGCTGTCTGTGGCATCAGTGGGGAGGGGGTTCTGCTGAGGAGCAGTGGTTGGTTACTCGGCTGGTGACGAAAGGTCGGAGGCGTTTCCAGGAGGTGGGGGCGTTCCTAGGAGGACTCAGGCAAACCTATCCCTAAAATGGCCGCCATCAGAGTTTTTACAGATAACTCAAAAATACGTGAATGTGCCAAGGCAACACTTCAGGCATGTTTTTTTTATGAGGGAGTGACATAATAACATGATGTAAAGCTTGAAAAAGTCGATTTTGCATAATACCCGCCCTTTAAGCTGCTGACAGGAAGTGACAGATAAAGGTAACGTTCCCATTGACTTAACATGGTTGGCATGGCAACAGTTTAAAATTGTTTTCCTTCATCTATGTCACTTCCTGTCCGTGTCCAATAAGGAATTGAAACTATAAACATCACAAAAACGGCCAAACTAAAGAAAGCTGGGTACAATTTTTAGCAAAATCTTAAATACTAGCTGAGACCCGGCCTTCGGCCGGGCCTCGCTAGTCTCCACATTTGATATTCAGAGATTAAGAGTTATTACACAGAAATGTCCAGTATAGTCCCTATAACCCGTCAGTCAGAATAGCTGTAGACCCGCAGTAAGTAGACCAGTGGTTCCCAACCCATTCCTAAAACTATGGCCACTACAAATGTGTAAAATAATGAATGCTAAAAATAATTTAACAAACTGCAATTGGAGTGTTTGATGCACCTGTACTCCTTTCGTATATAGCCTACTACAACGACAATATGTTCCATAAACTCAGGGAATAGAATTCAAGAGACAGTGGAACATGTAGGCCTATGGATTAATATTAGGGGTTCAGCTGTTACGGTTCGGGTGACGGTGCAGGAGACGTGGTTTGGTGCATCATGGTGTAAGTGCAATCTAAAAAAGAATACGTTGTTTTTTATTAGACAGTATTTATATCTTTAGAATACAATAGGCAATGCTTTCAAAGCCGCTTTATAGAATGTAAAGGAGGGAAGGAAAAATAGAAAAGAAATGGTACAGCAGCAAAGTAAAAAAGAAAAAAAAAAACGCTACAGTGCAGGCCATGCGGTCGTGAAGCGGTAGTTTCACTTTCGCTTTCTGCACACGGAGGCCGAAGCTCTCGGAGCAGCGCGTTTCATTTGAAGCTCGTGTTTCTGCGTGTACTTTTTTTCGGAGACATAACGTTGGAGACCGAATATGGCCAGGATTGGATCTTACGCATTAGTGTGCGCTCTGACATGACGCAGCACTGGATCTATAATGAACCACAGCCTCGGTCACTGCAGGAGAGACGTAAACAAAGAGACGCAGATGTGTTTTGGAGGAGGTAACTGTACCGGTGCGGAGCATCTACAGCTGCAGTTTAGCGGTGAGTGACAATGACACACATCGCCCTGTTTGGATGCGCGCACACAGGCACGGCAGTCAGATGTCGTGCACTCGCGTTGTTGTGACGGCGGGTTGTCCTCGGCCAGCAGCACCGCGGTCCATATGGACCCGTGTCCAATGCCCGCGGCCGGGGGGACGGTCACGTGGTGGCCTCTGGCCAATGCCCGCGAGCGGAGGGACCGCCACGTGGGGGCCGGCCGCGGATTTTTGGGAAATGAACATGGCAAGTCTTATATAGCGCTTTTCCAGACGCTCGTCGGTGTACAATTGGTTGCAGTATTCATTCAGTCCACAGCGCACCTCAGCCCCCACCACCAACCACGCACACAGTCACTACTGTCGCCAGGCTTCCTGGTGTTCCCAAACGGTCTCCCATCCCAGTCCTAACCAAGCCCGTCCCTGCTTAGCTTCAAAGTCGGTATGGGAAATAAACATGGCGGCGCCCAGGCGTCGGCCATTGAGATAGCGTTTTCTATTATAGATAGATAGTAACTATGTTTTTGCAAAAATTGTGTCATATGCACTTTAAGTTTTCCAACCCTTTACAATATCTGCAGAGTGTTCTTGATCATAGTTGTGCTGCTTTTGAGGGCCCATAAAAGTTTATGTCTGTGATAAATCCCATTCATTGCCCGGGATACAGAAAGGTTCAGCCTCTATATAATATTATATAATGAAAGTCTGAAAAACAATACAATAATATAGAAGTCCTAACTTATAGATACTTCTTGCCTCCGGAAATTATTCATGTTTTGTGTTTTATTGCGAATAAACTGTTCATCATCACTAACTTCGATTGCTGAAGCACATTACCTCTTCGCTCTTGCCCTTTCTCATCCCACTCGCTTTATCCCAGACATTTGAGTGCTCGTGTGATCTTTGCCCCTTGTGTCTGTATGAGTGAAACTTTAACGCTGGAGGAAATGGGATTTTGGGAGGCTGTCCAGCACCTCTGATACTTACGCTGATAGCTTCCAGAGCTTTAGTTCCGCCTTGACGCCACGCAATCCATTTTTCTCTTTTGTTGACAATTTTCACCTGGAAAATATGTCACAATGTCCCGGGTTATTAGATAAATGTCCAGGCCATTTTTTGCGCCGTTTTTGGGCAGTTTTGGTTGAAAGGATAACAATACTTTATTGCCCGATACATTTCAGTCTGTTTGCAGCGACCAAATACATGGCCTAACAAAGTGAAAATGCGGCAATGGTTGTTTCTTAAAACGCTTTTCATTTCCATTATTTTCTCTTTTCTGTCTGGCATTGTTTAAAGTCCACTATATTGGTAAAAATCAAACTTTCTCTTGGGGATAAAAGTGCAATTGAGTATTAATAGCTTTCCAAAACAGTAGTTTAACCTCTTAACCCCCGCTTTAACCAAGCAGCACCTTTTCTGCAGTTCAGTTTTACCCAAATCTAAAAGCTTTTTGACAGGAGCTTGCAGCCTATAGGGTAGTGTAACGCCTCATTTGAAAGCTAAGACCTACAAAAACTTGTCGCTGCTTGTTTTTCTCATGTTTGTCATGTTTTTGGGAACTTTTTCATCGCATTTTTGTCACTTTTTTGTCGCTCTTTCATGACTTTCTCGTAGATTTTTTTGCTGCTTTTTCATCACTCATGTTTCTGTCGCTTTGTTATTGTTGTTTTTCCAGTGCGTTTTTGTCGCTCTTTTGCTATGTTTTTGTCACATTTTGGAAATGTTTTTGTTGTGCTTTCTCTTTTTTTTTTTTTTCATTTTTTGTCACTTTTTTGTTGCTTTTTCATCACTCTTTAGTCATGTTTTTGTTGATTTTTTTTATTGTGTTATGGTCATTTTTCCAGCATATTTTTTGCCACTTTTTTGCTTTTAGATTTGGGTAAAGCCAAACTGGAGAAAATGCACTCAGTGTAAGGTGTGGGGTAAGCTGTAGTTATTGTATTGATTTGTATCTATGCAGCAGTTTTTTGGCAACCCTTATCTGTACTTTGTCTTTTGCTTGAGTATTGGCAATTTAAACGCTCTGTACAATATAGTTGAAAACAACGTGCACTAAATTATCTAAATGTGTGTTTTTCAGGGCCAGTCTGCCTGTGCCGATGTTTTCCAGAAATGACTTCAGTATCTGGAGTATCCTGCGAAACTGCATTGGAATGGTAAAAAGAAAGCAATTCTCCTTTTACTTTTAGTGTTTGAAGCATTATTTTATTCATCTGAAAAACACCAAGGTCCCACACCAGGCGTGACAGGAAATTAAAAGAGGTTTCTGCACTTGAAGGTTGTGCTTTAAAATGTACAGTTTGGGAATAATTTAGAGGGTCAGAGAATACAGCGGAGTTTAAACTCACTATTAACCCGCACTTGTTTCAAATATTACTTTGTCAATGGTGTTATGCATGGAGCGATTTTTGTACTGTGAGTAATGAAACCTTATGTCCTTATTCCTTTTGGCTGCGTTCACAGGAGCTCTCAAAGATCACAATGCCGGTGATTTTCAATGAACCGCTGAGTTTTCTGCAGCGTCTGACGGAGTATATGGAGCACACGTACCTAATACAACAGGCCAACACCTCGCAGGACTCGATAGAGAGGATGAAGGTGAGACAATTGGACAAGATCAGTGATTCTCTGGGCTCTTTGCACAACAAACAGGTATAGCGTGTAGAGGCTACCTGGTAAATAGTAATTCAAGATTCACCCACCTGGACTCCAGTGTCTGCGCACACTGGTGTGTGAATGAGAGTGTGAATGGGTGAGTAGTTCTTTGACGTAACGCGATTTGAATGCCAAAAGCAGGTAGATAGGCGCTATATAAATGTGACCATTTATAAGCTCTTGCAGTGTTAAAACCTTTATTATAAACATACCGTATTTTCCAGACTTTAAGTTGCTCTAGAGTATAAGTCGCACCAGCCAAAAAATGCAAAATGAAGAAGAAAAATATAAGCCTTGGCAACTACCTGGGCCTGGAGGCGTAACTGCACCGTTGACGAGCCTCTCCCGGCAGCACATTGTTTGAGCTCCCATTTGCGAACTTTAATTGTGGCCATTGAGCTTTTACCTCGAGATTAGCTTTTTATGTTTTCTACATTGCAATAAGAGTAATCTCCGCTTTTCGTCAAACTTTCTTTTACATTTTTAGTGGTACAGGAGTAGCAGATTCTGGTACACAAGCCTAGAGTGCCCTCTAGTGGCTGTCAGTGTGAAAATAACAAACGTAAAAGTCGCACCCCCAGCCAAACTATGAAAAAAAAAAGTGAGAGTTATAGTCTGGAAAATAAATTTTCTTGCAGTTCAAAAATCATCCTTTTTTATGACTGAGAAAGGAGTAGAGGTATAGAAAACACTCCAATTTCAGTTTATTTTGTTGCTGCTTATTGGCAATTATGTTAATGTTTTGATATTTCTATTGTTGGACTGGGTGCATGACTTGTCTATACCATGCATGGGGGGAGGGGGGGCTCAAACAAAAACAAAACCTTCCCTCCATTGTCATTTAAAGGGACTAGATGCAAGTTTGCCATTTTATGCTCACTACTGCCATCTCTGGTCATACGTGTTACTACACCTTCTAAGCTCGTGCATGACGGCACTTCGGAACCGAATTAACACCTTTTTGAGTGACAGTGCAGGATTTTAGAAGCAGTTGTAGTGAACAGGTCTGGGCTCATTCTACACATTAGGACATGGCTGGAACATGTAGGGGGAGGAAAATACAATATTTTAACATTTTTAAACTCTGTATAGTCCCTTTAACACAAAAATCTTCTTAAAGTTCAAAACTAGAAGCTGTTTCTGCCAAAGAAATGGCTGTAAATCTGTCGAATATAAAGTCCCAGAATGATATTTGAAATTGACCAAATTAGAATTTTTGATTAAATTTTGATTAATTGCCCAGCCCTAGTATTGTGAAGTGTATATTTATTCATTAGAGGGAGATAATTAATCCCCTATCAGAAAATAACAGGAGCAGAAGCAGCTGGAAAGTTTACTGGAACTCATCGTTCTTTCCATGTTTAACGAACCAAACCATAAACTAGTAGCTCAGGTGGTTGAATGGTTGTCCTATAAATGGAACGTTGGGTATTTCGATCCCAGATCCATTTTGTCCTTGGGCGAGACACTCTCCTTGCTTGTGTGAATGTAATGTGTGATTGGTGCTGGTTGGAGAAGCTGTTGGTGCTGATTGAAGCCAAGTTTTCTCAAAACAAACCAAGAACTAACCTAGGAGTGCGCCAGGACTTGAGTACCCTCAGGGATACTTGTCACTGGCTCTGATTTATGAAACTTTACCCCGTGGTTGTAGCTAAGGGTTGTTGTCCTTGTTTGTAGTGTGTTGCTGCGTTTGCCGTCTCAGCCGTGGCCTCACAATGGGAGCGCACAGGAAAACCCTTCAACCCTCTGTTGGGAGAAACCTATGAACTGGTCAGGTATGTGGACCCATTCAAAGCTTCACTATAGGGCTTTAGTATTAAGAATAGAGAGTATGCATACCATTTTCTATATACGGACCCCTCAACATTCTGGACTGTGTCAAAAAGCAAATACTGAGCAAGACATTTACTTCTGTTGCTATGCTGTTGCTATGCTGTGGCCATGCTGTTGCCATGCTGTTACCATGCTGTCATGTGCACAACCTCTGCTGCGATTATATTAGCAATTTACTTTTTAAAATTAAGATTCGGCTTACATTTTAACCCTTTATAGGGTACTCATTGAAATACTTTGAAATAAATAATTTCAACTCGAGAGTGTTATAAGGACATAACGAAAGTTTTTTTCTGTTGTAACATTTTTCCCCCCCAAAAAATCGATGTAAACCACCATAAACTTACCATATTTAGTTCATTGCTCTTTAAGTAGTAAAAAAAAATACAAAGGTTTATATATAAAACATACAAAAAGTACTTCTCAGGGGGTGCTGGTACTCAGAAGATGATGTTTTGTGATAATGTTCTTTGAATGATCACACCTGTCATAGGCAGGAGTTTTTGTAATGTGATTGTGCTTTACGTGCAGGGGTCAGTCACCTCCAATATTGTTTGCCTAAAAATTTGACCAAAAATAACCTTGAAAACTAAGTCCTAGGTTTTATTGGTTCATTTGTCAAGAAAATACTGTGAGTATGAATAATAATGTGCAACGGGACAAAACTAATTAACTTTAGGTTTAAGTGGAGTGCATGATCAAATATGGTAATTTCACTACGTCCTCCAAAATTAACACACATATCATCACTGAGAACAGTTATTCACCAGTAAATTGTGGTGTATACTGTGAATTTATACTGTATCCTGTGAATTTGTATACTGTGAATTTAGCCAGACGGGTCTTTTTCAAATTTCAGAGAAAATTGGTCATTGGTCAAATGCCACAGTAGTGGGCTCTGTGATGTGGGGTGATCTCTTTTGATTGGCACAGTGAGGACAACATGCTTCTTTACTTTCCTGATGGATATGGAGGCCATATGTTAAGTGTGCAGAAATTACCAAAAAGAGTCACTTGCCCTATAAAGGGTTAACCATTGTGCATTAGTAGTTGAGAAAATGTTTGGGTCTGAACTACAAGGTCGGCTATAGTAGAACCCCATAGACAAGGTATTTTGTTGTTTGTAAAGGATGTTCTTCTTCCAAAATGACCATTCAAATTCAAGTACAGAACACATTTGTCACTTTGTTCACTGTTGTGTACCGGTAATTGTGTACCGGTAAGAGGAAGGACGAGGTGGAGCTGACCAGTGCAGGACACCACGCTCTGAGACGGGGACAAGCCCAGGAGGCGGTGCACCGTTTCAGATGATCAGAGGAGACAGAGGGCCGCTACAGTTTCTCCATCCTCCAAGGTCATGCGGGTGGAGTGGCTGAAGGACAACGAGATCATCGACCCGGCCGAGGACAGGAACTTCTACATCACCGTGGACCACAACCTGATCATCAAGCAGGCGCGTCTGTCCGACACGGCCAACTACACCTGTGTGGCCAAGAACATCGTGGCCAAGCGCAAGAGCTCCACCGCCGTGGTCATCGTCTACGGATTTCCCATCAACCAGTGCTCCTCCTGTGACTAAAACAGTGAAGATGGCGGCCGCGACACAACGATCTTTCACCAAAGAAAAAAAAGAGTGGTGCGCACTGAATGGGTGCTGCTGCCGGATGCGCTCTCATCGAATGCAATTTCTCCATCTGTGAGATCAATAAAGTATCATCTTATCTTATCTTAATTCTAATTGATCTAACTATTAACACATAATTCCTCTTTTTTGTGTGTGCAGTTTTCTATTGGAGACTTTTCATTCCTTTATAGTGGTTTAAAAGCGTTTGTGGTTTCAGCAGTTTTGCTTTTGTCACAACTGCATTGTCAGGTACAGAGCAATAAATTGGAGCATGTTCTTCAAGGGTATTCACAATGTTTTCCCCTGTTTTTATTGTTCATGTTTCCCAACCATGTGGCAGAGAATGAGCAGTTACCATGTACCCAATATCTTCTTGACACTGAGACAACATTTCTTGAAAATTATATCTAAGAAAAGCCTCCGTATCACGATTCTCGCCTCCGCAGGAAGCTTTGTGTCTGAGCCTTTGTCCGGGCGCTGCTCGTGTCAACACTCGGGACACGGGGTCATTTGAGACGTGTCTCTGGGGTCAGGTGACTTCATTTAGTTTCTCTAGTGTTCGTCTGTTGTTCGACCTTTGATCGTGTCACAAGCAAATACAGAAAGTCTAAACCAGCCTTTCCAATGTTTTTGTTAAAATATAGTTCGGTTAATACGTCTGTGCCAAAGTTTGTAGGTTTTGCTCCTTTCACTCTGAGAACATTTCACTGTCATATTTTCTTTTTCTATTGGCTTAGCAATGCTTCTTTTACAGCGTTTCCACAGGGCAATAGGTCATTAAAGCGGTACTAAGTAACTCAGAGGCCATAAGCGCCGCTGACAGAAAAGACAAAGGGAGAGAGGGATATTGTACTTTTTTTTTAGTTTAGTTTATTTAGAACAATTTAAAAACAATAATAATACATGTAATGCATACCAATACAAGCAATTGTTCAAAGAGGAGTGGGTGGAAGTGTGACTTATTTAGTCCCACCCCCTTTCTACTTGATATTTTTACAGGTGCAAAAGAAGCTGAAATCGTTCTTCTTTTACAACAACCTGCACAACTGAGATACTCAATATTTACAACAATTGTTTTACAAAATATGAATATCTTTCCACAACATACACATCACGGCCATAGAAATCCAGCGACAATAATGTTACTGATTGTTAAAATTGTTGTTTAAATTATAATTAATTTCCAGCTCTATAGTTTGTGAAGACCACGTTTTTATACATAGATTTAAATTGGCAAACTGTGGTACATTGTGACACATTCAAGCTATTCCATAGGTTTACGCCGCAAAATTACACAATGGAGATTATTTTTTTCACTCAAGCTTGACTGTAAATACTGCTAAAGTGGTGTTAGCCCGCAGTTAGCTTTGTCCATTAGCCTGTTAGCTTCTTCTTCGTGATTCCATTAGTGTGTATTGGAGCCTCTGACCTGGTGGCAGCAAAGTTGCAATTGTTGTTTTTCTGGCCAGAGACACAAGGGGGAGATGAAAGACCCCCCAATCATCCCATTAACACTTGCATTACCCCAAGAGGGACTACGGAAAGGATTTATTAAGGTAAACAAGTTACTTAGTACTGCTTTAAATGAATTGTGCCAAATCCACGGCCTTAAATGACATAAAAAGTATTAAATTGGATTGAAACTGGCATTAAATCTATATTTTTCAAAAGGTTGTGACATCGTTCAACCATTTTTGCTGTATAACATAGTCAGCCACAGTTTGGGCTGAAATTTATCATCATGTTTTGTCCAATTTTCTGTCCTCTGTTTGAAGTAATGTTTGTCAATCTGCACCGATTTTTTTTCTCTGTTTAATCAAATATAGCGTTTTAAAATGGCTTTAAAAAGCATGAAATCTGACGTGCTTCTGCCTGTGTAAACCCTGTTTTATTCATAACTGGTTTTATTCCACTGGGAGTAGTTGGATCCTATATGATAGAGTTTTGGGCACTGGGCAGTGTCATGAAGCCACACTGCAGTACTGGATAAATTTTTTAACAATATACTATGCCCTGCAAACAACAATATATCATATACTAAACTTGCTATCCCTAGTTTAGACCAGTGGCTCTCAAATGGTAAATACACATTTCTCATGATTCAAGTATTGGTCATGAAGTGGCCAATTAAATGTGACAAAAACTATTAAACAACACTCTCTTTTACTCTTTTCTGACATATCCTCTATAACTATGGTATTGCTCCTGGCCAGAGATTTTCAGTAGCTGTAGGCTCTGTTTATATTTCAGTGGATGGACCGAAAGGAGAGGCGCATTTATAGCTCGGACACATATTTTGGCTGTGTGTCTGTGATCTGTCGCAGGAGAAATAACAGCTCTGTGGAGTCAGCAATCGGACGACTTATTAGGATGAACCACAGAACATGCAGTTTGTGATTTGCTCGGAGCGGAAACCTTGCAAACGTTCACTGTGATTTAGCAGATACCTCTTGCTGCAACAGAAATATGTGTATTTACTTCAAATCATAATTTACTGTTCACTTTGAATCTGTTAGAAATTATGTGAAATGCTGTATTTTCCCACAGATTATTGTTGATTATAAGCATTGGCTAAACCTACCTGAAATCTTCATAAAAAAACACAAACAACAGACTCGGGACGTGTTTTCATACCTTTTCAGTAGATAATATATTGAAACACACCAGCTGACAACCAACGCTTTATATGAAATAAAACATGTGTTTGCAAGAAGTGGAACGGGCTCTCTAACTTGTGGTCTTTTGGGGAAATGACAGTGACGGCTAAATCTCAGGGCACAGTGGCAGAGCAGTCAGCCTTTTTAATATGCAAAGTCTATTGGTGTCAGGCTTGTCTATGCTACGTTAATGTAGGTTTCCATCAATCAATGTGTGAATGTAAGTTAAAATTGAAAGGGTTTTTCCAGAAGGATCAAATTCATTGACACAGAACAACCGAGGTAAAAGCAGCACCTCCACTCGCCGGAGCCATGTTCCACAGTTGTGCCTGTACCATGTCTTCTCCTTGGGGTTAGGATTATGGCTCAGGTCAGAGGCTTGATGTGGGACTCATCAGTGGAGGAGAGCGTGGGGAACATGGGTGATGGCCAGAGTTAGGGCAAGATACTGATTGTTCTCTGGGAACAGAAGTCCGAACTGTCTATCATTAAACTTTCCTTTTTACTTTCTGAGGTTACGTCTCTTTCTAGATTCTGTAGAGGCGAGTGATATACCTCAGAAATTGTCCAAGAAGGTCCTCCAGCCAAAGTTGCTCTGGCGTCTGGAAATTCAGTGCTTTCAAAATGAAGTTGAATGAAATGATGTTGACCATTTTTCAAGGTTTGGTAATCTTGCCTGTAAGCTGAATTCTTACCTGTGATTTCACACGAGAATCAATCTTATACTGCTCACAGCAATCCGTTTGTGCTCGAATCCAAAGTGGTTTGGACTAAATGGATATTTATTAATATAGCAGCAACGACGGAAAAAACACAAGGTATTCTGCTGCTACATACATACAAACAAATACATTTTTAAAAAGGAAATATCTCATGGATTTGTGTTGCGTAATCTCCCCAAACAATGTAGCCGGAGCGATCCAGGATTGATATCAGTGCTTATGAAGCCTAGGCGTTAATTCAACCTGGGAGACGATTTTCAGCATCACATACCTCCAGCCAATGATCGCTTCCGAGAGGGCCACACCTCAGCCATCAGCGTAAGAGCCGCACCTCCATAGCAGCCAATCATCGCCCTCGGTCCCGCTTTTAAGCCCCAGCAATCATGGTTCGTTCGCTTCCCAGCTGCGCTGTGACCCGCCTCCACCCCATCTCCGCCTCTTCCATCCACGGCTTCTACCTGCTGCGGCTTCACGGGTCTTCCATACCACCACCAGTGTCCAGGCTCCGGGGGAAGACATCCCTAACTACAAGCTGTTTATCCATACTGACTTTCATACATCGATGTCTACTGCCGGGGTCTGATCGCCAAAACTAATATACATGTCAATAAATCTTCCTAATCACCGCTTTCGTCTGTTTCAGTCTATCCAGGTTGAAATGTTAACACTGTCATAGTAATCTGGCTCTTGCCAAGTTAAAGGTTTAGGACAGTTCAAAGAAAAATATTTACAAATAATTTCTTTTTTGTGAACTTAAACTGTACAGACCTCCCAGCTACTGAGTGATATCTAAATATAGTATCCCTGTAGTGTAACTTATGTGAGTATTACAGCACTCTCTAAACAATGTCTCACTTTGTGCTTTCTCACTTTGTGCTTGCCGCTGCTCAGGGAGGACCTGGGTTTCCGTCTGATCTCGGAGCAGGTCAGTCACCACCCTCCGATCAGTGCCTTCCACGCAGGGGGGCTGCAGCGTGACTTTGTTTTCCACGGATCTATCTATCCCAAACTCAAGTTCTGGGGCAAAAGTGTGAAGGCCGAACCCAAAGGCATCATCACACTGGAGCTACCAAAGTGAGTTTCTCCTAACAAAGAAAACATTATGGACTGAGCTGTTACAAACAATGTACAAATAATAAGTTTAACGAATCATACACATGGACGAATCCTACATGTTGTGTCCATAACATCATCGTGGGGCAGCTGTAGATAGAGCAGTATGGAAATGTGGTGATAATCAATCACAAGTAAGAGCAAAAGCTGTATCATTGTACAAATAAGTGCAGCTTTTTTTGTTCTGCTGCTAAAGCACTTCGGTTTCCATTCCCTGGATTTTGTTGCATCATCATGTAGACGAACAAGAAACTGTTTTTAAACATTTGTAAAGCCCATAATTCTAAGCATTTTAGAATAGAATAGAATAGATTTGCCCAGTAGAACAATACATGAGAAAAAGAAATGTAGAAAAATAAAACAAGAAAAATGATTACAGAACAGCTCAGTCCAGACTTGTTCTCAGAATTGCAAGACGAATTTACCCACGGGTATAAATAAAGTAACCTAAACTAACCTATTTCTATGGCGATTGTGTTTCGGTCGCTGCTTCATTCAGAATTCCCACTGCACAGGAGACGAAAGGTTTCTTAAACACAGCCTTTTAGCCAGTGGAACTCAGTATCGCCTCCTGGAGTTCAAAGGTTGAGCGGAGTCAGAGGCGAGTCAGTGTCCTCACTGTACAGCTCACTCCAAGGTCTCTGAGGTCTTCCCACAATCTTAGAGCCCAGTGACACCACCCTGTTCAGTTTGTTTTTTGATCTTCAGGTCATGTGATTGTACCATGCAGTGAGGTGGACTGTCAGAACAATCGCAACAATTGATTTGATCACAGATTGTAGAATTTTGTGGACTGACCCTGAGTTTTCTCTGAAGGTCCAGTCGCTGAGAGCAGTTTTTGAACACCTCCTCAGCATTGCTTTAGAAGTTGATCTGGGCATCTAAGATTGTGCCAAGGAAAGTGCTCACTATTTTGCACTCAAGTGTGTCATTATGATGCCAACGATTTACTAGTATGCCACTGCAAAAAATAAAAACTTGTATTCACGTGTAATCTGATGTATCCAATTTTTAAATACTGCATTTAAACTGCTTTTAAGCCTTAATGAAGCTTCTTTTTTTTAAGCTTTAAAGCATTTTATCACCTATCCACAACTTTAGGGCATCACTATATACATCCATGACAGAGCTTCCCTTAAAGGCATCATCAGGACAACTTTTTTAAAGTTGTTGAATCTTTCTTTCTTCACACTCATCTTGGGATTTGGCCATGTCAGGATAAATGAGAACATTTTGTTCTTGACAAGGAGTGTCAGCTTGATAGTTACTTTTCTCCAACTTTCCTTTTCAGAACCGGTGAGAGGTGCTTCCTGAATTTCAAACCTTGTGGTCTATTTGGCAAAGAGCTGCACAAAGTGGAGGGTTATATTTTGGATAAAAGGTACAGTATCTGAATTCTTGGCTCAAGGTTCCTTTAAAAGGGATTGTGAACCTAGTTTTTATTTCTGTCTTCAACATTAGGCTGTTGAGTTTTCTTTATAGATCGCTGAGAACACCCTGCCTTCTCCAGGAAGAGGAAGCCTTGTTAAAAGCACTGTTAAAAGCCTCGTCGATTAGATTGTTAAGCACCGATTAGGGCTGACACAGAGTTACACATTGAGAACAAGAAACTAACCCAGAGGAACTTTTTCCATTTGCGTAAATAAACCGATGCAGTTGCAATCAATGTAGCTACTCACACATAATGTGTTTTTTTCTTGGGGGGCAGGGGTATTTTAAAACGAAATAATCCTAATCTGAAAAAGTGAAACAAATAAAATACAACTTTATGAAATTATTTCTACACAAAAGTGTTACACTGCCCCTTTAAGTTACTTATTGTTAAGTTACACAGGGTATTTACAAGTATTTACACCTCTGCATTTATTGCTGCGTTAATTTGTTGAAGTCGGTCACTTAAAAGGCTGCAATGATTATTTGGCGCATTGAGTTGCCCTGTGTACGAAATGCACAGGGCATAAATAAATAAACATGCCTTGCTTTGCCTATTACTATTGTCTTTTACCTTTATATAATAAATATTTATGATTTGAGAAAAAAACGGTAACTAATGAGGACGTCTGAACCCTTGCATTGTTATGAATTCAGCAAACCTTAACATGCACACAATCTAAAAGAGTAACTTCAAAATGGCGTGTCTGTACTTTCTCTAAGCAATGTTTGTGCCTGTATTCTGACATGTATATACTCAGTGTCAGGGTTGTCGAGTTAAACTGGAAAATTTCAGGTCAGAGTCTCATTTTCAAATCGCATCACGCAAAATGTGGCTTAACAGTTCCCTGTAAATAATTCATAGACATCAAGGGCAGCGCCGGGCTTTGGTGGCACGCTGCTAAATGTTACTACTGTGGGAACGGCAGATAAAATTTGATTAAAGCCACTGAGATAATAAAAAACACAGAGGAACAGATGGTTCAGAGAGAAATCAGTTACAAAAGGTGTCGATGACTCAGTCTCTCCGAAACTAGATACAGCTTTGATTAGGAGAAAGTTGGATCGCACAGAAAGTAAATGAATGCTTGATTCAACGTTTTCCGAAAAAGACCGGACTTTGAGGGAATCATTTTGAAAGCCATAGTTGTGTTTTGTTTCATGCACACACATTTGAGGTATTCTCCTTTGCTCCTCTAGGTTTACAGTCTCATTTTGATCATTTCAAGGGTAAAATTGCCTCCATTAATGGCATTTCGTGGTACTATCTTATCTGTATTCAAGCTGCTTCACGCTCCTCAGTGCCGATAGAGGAAAACTACAGTCATGTGGCCACACTCAGAAGTTGGACGGTGTGAATTACTTAAAGGGACTATACGGAGTTTAAATATGCTAAAATTAATTATTTTCCCCCCTACATGTTCCAGCAATGTCCTAATGTGTAGAATGAGCCCAGACCTGTTCACCACAACTGCCTCTAAAATCCTGCACTGTCACTAAACACAAAAAGGTGTTAAAGGAACAGGCCACCATTTTTTTCATACTGAGATATGTTCTTACCTTAGCCTAAACGAGTTGATGCATAGTTGTCTGGTCTTTGTGCGTGCGCTCAGTCAGGCAAAAGGTATAACTCCAAACTGGGATGAAGTTAGAAGCAAACAAGCTGTTCCATGTTTTCCCTGTTTAAATACAGTTGCGTGAACGACATGTCGATTTTCTAAGCGGATAAAAAGGGGCACTTTATTGTGCGGCGTACTTCGAAGTCCACGCAGTAATATCGTGGAAGTGTTATTACGCCTCACAATATAGTGCCCCTTTTTATCCGCTTAGAAAAATGTTTAATTTTGTGTAATTAGACTTGGATCGTGTAGCGTTTCATGTAACTGTATTTAAATAGGGAAAACGTGGAAGAGCTTGGTAGCTTCTAACGTCACCCCAGGGAGAGGGGTGGGAGAGGCTAAATTTGCGCGACTGAGCACACACACCAAGACCAGACAGGTACAAATCATTGTCTAAGCTCAGGTAAGAACATATCTCAGAATGTAGAAACAGCCTATTCCTTTAATTCAGGTCTAAAGTGCCGTCATACACAAGCTTAAAGGAATAGGCCACCGTTTTTACATACTGAGATATGCTCTTACCTCACTTTAGCCGAGTTAATATATCCCCGTCTGGTCTTTGTCCGTGCGCTCTGCCAGGCAAACGGAGCACATACGCAGCCTCTCCCACATGTCACATAGCTCCAAAAAAGCTCACGATAGAAGCTACCAAGCTCTTCCACGTGTTCCCTATTTAAATAAAGTTCCGTGAAGTGTTTTCATGCGAAGTATATTTACACAGAAATGTAGCATGTCGATTTTATAAGCAAATAAAAAGGGGGACTATATTGTGAGGCGTAATGATACGAGGAGCAAAACGTCCGCGCAGTAACTCCTAAAGACTTCCCCCGCTCACTTCCGTTACGCCTCACAATATAGTCCCCCTTTTTATTTGCTTATAAAATCGACACGTTACATTTCTGTGTAAATATACTTCGCATGAAAACACTTCATGTAACTTTCTTTAAATAGGGAACACGTGGAAGAGCTTGGTAGCTTCTATCGTGAGCTTTTTTGGAGCTATGTGACATGTGGGAGAGGCTGCGTATGTGCTCCGTTTGCCTGGCAGAGCGCACGGACAAAGACCAGACGGGGATATATTAACTCGGCTAAAGTGAGTTAAGAGCATATCTCAGTATGTAAAAACGGTGGCCTATTCCTTTAATATAGAAATTGCAGTTACGCACAAGACCTGAGGTGGCAGTAGTGAGTATAAAATGACCCACTTGCATCTAGTCCCATTAGCTAATAACTATTATCTTAAAAAATATGTAGACATTTGGGTAAATATGTAAGGATCAAACAACAAGGAGCCGTGCATTACAGTTTTAATGCAGAGCACATAGTTGACTGAAAAAAGTTTGTATAATCCTGCTACTGCTGGATGCAAGTTTAAATCCAGTCCAAGAATTGATTTGGCAAAAGTTTTACCTTTGATCTCTGCCATAACCCTCTGTTCTGCGGGAACTGACCTTGCAAAAATAGTCTGAATTCTTGTGAACTGGACTGAGCTTTGCAATTATTGAATCATTATTATTTGTATGGGGATTTGAGACCGAAATGTGCAGATAATACCCCCAATGATTAAACCCTTTCATGGTTGGCTATGATGTTGTGCGCCAAAAAAAACCTTGAAATGTTGATTGTTTAATTTGTCTGAAAGCGTGTGGCGTGAAACACAATGTACGAGTGGCTTTTAGGAGCTGATTATCCCGTGTTTGCGCCTGAGGCTGTGTGTCCCTGTGTGTGGTTACAGCAAGAAGAAGCTCTGCTCGCTCTACGGGAAGTGGACCGAGTGCATGTACACCATGGAGTCGGGGTCTTTTGACGCTCGCAAGAAAAACGACAAGAAAACGCCTGAGGAGAAGAAGGCTAAGTCAGTATGATCCTCGAGGGAGTTGGATTAATTTAGAGCTTCCAAATAAGTGCTGATTTCGATGAATTAGCCGATCTGTGGAGTCGTGGGGCCAACCCTCTGAGCCACTGCTGCTCATACAGTCAATACAGCTTTTGATCAGTGTGGCGTTGATTTGTATCTCAGTATTGTTTTTCTGTGTTTTTCTTTACTATCTTAGTTTAGAGCAGTATTCATTTAAATTACTTTTCTTGTTTCTTTCTGGATAAGTTCTTACTTAGCACTTGTTTTTGGCTCAGTTGTTGTACCTCACCTGTTTAGTAATACGTGTTTTGGAGTTAAGCACTGGTTAGATAGAAGCAGCCTCCTGTAGCATCTGTTAGCCTGATGTTTTGTGACATCGTCGTCGCTGTTTGTTTTCATTTAGTAATTTTCTAAAATGATCTGTTTGAGGGCAGCGAGGAGCAAGAGGAGGGGCCGTCTCCAGCCACTGACACTGTGCAGGTGATCCCTGGGAGTCAGCTGCTGTGGAGGATCCCGCCCCGACCGCCCAACTCTGCTCAGGTACACGGCTAAAACGCTTTGCACAATATCATTTAAACCACAATTTTAGCAGAGGCTGAATTCTTTCTCTCTTTCTTGTGTGTTATTTCTTACAATGTCTGTATCTGGTTTTAGCTATGGACAGTGTTAGCTCTGTCCATAGAGTTAGCCGTCATAGACGTCAATTGAAATCTGAACGTTGACTGCCAATGACGTCTATAAACGTCAATTAGGTTTTTCAGTGGGAACAGCTGCGGCAAAGCCTTGAGCATGTCTGGTGTTAAAATCTTAGTTGTGCTGCCTAATGCTGCCACCTAGTGATTCTACCTATTGAGTCACTAGGTGGCAGCATTGCTCTTTCGTTTTCTCAGCTTTTTGGTCAGAAAACAGCATTTTGGGTGATTTCACCTATTTTCTACGGACGATTACTAAAGAATGGAAAGAGGAACAAACAAACTTTTTTTTTAGATGAAGAGAGTCTAATCTTTCTTTTGGTGGGTTTCGTGTTGACATAGACCTAGACCTAAATTTTCTGTGGGTCTTGAAAAAACAGTCAAAATCCTGAAAAACCTCAGGCAGTGGGGAGCTCTCTCCTTTGAAAATGGCTGGCAGTCATTGAATTAATAACATTCGATCCCAAGACATTTTTGGTACAAATTGGTATGATTCAGTCAGTGGTAATGGAGAATGTGTGTGTTTGTTTTTCTTTTGCGAAATGTCTGGGGGCCCAGTATCTTTGATTTTAATCTGGTGAATTTAAGATTTCAAATATTTTGAGCTGGCCCTGTTTATTTGCAAAAAATGTAGATTTTACTTTTAGATGCTTATTATAAAATATTCTTAATTTAATGGTGCGGCAAAATTATGATTTACGACCTCAGAGCGCTCCAGGTGATTAAACTCAAAACAAACCGGCTAATGCTACAACAGTTAGCTCAAACGAAGCTAACGTTATATGAAAGTTTCTCTAAACCAGATATGTAATTAAAAACATGCGACGTAGCGTTATGTTGAAAATTGTGACCAAAAGTAACATGTGTGGTTTTGTTACAGTTTAATCATTAGCTGTGCTCCACCACGGGGGGCCGCCATTACTGTTTTCATCTCGTATCCAAACACATAGCAGTCTTGAGATCTCCGCGTTTACAAGTTGTAATTACCAGTGTAAGTGGCATTGCAAGGCATTTTTCCAATTTTATCAGTTACCAGTTTCCTGGAACGCACCATAAGAGCCTGCTGGTTCAGGGCCCTTCAGCTCAGGCCCCTGGACAAATTCCCAGTTTCTCCACCTCATTGAGACGGCTCTGGTCTTAATTGACTAACTTTCAACTACTGTGTGAGTAAAAGCATATCAAAACCAAAAAAAGAAACCTAAAATTGTTGAAATGTCAAAACAGCTTGTTAGCTTTGATTCCACTCCTGCTTTATTCGACAATCCAAAAGCCAATTACTATCAGTACCAGCCAGAAACAAAAGGTTTCAGAAAGTAGTCATACACACTGGGTTATTTTTGAGCTTTACCTCCCATCCAGGAAGTGCCAAGAGATTGTCAATTTAATTACATCAAAGTCATCGAAGCTATGAATAAACGCTGATATGAAATGCATGAAAACCATATTTAAAGAATCCTTGACCTTGTATGTATTTACATACTATTCATTATCTACAAGCGACAGATTGCAGGAAACCACAGTTGTTTGGAAGCCTAATCTAGTCTTGCCATTTAAGTTTGATATTTATGCTCCAAATCCCCAAACTAACTTTAATAACTTTCATAACTTTAGTCTGAGCATTTGAAGGCTCAGGATTTGACAGTTTCGAGGCACACTTTGGCGGGATACAGTACTGAAATATATTTTATGGATTCCACGCTGACTTGCAGATGTACAACTTCACGTCCTTCGCGATGCAACTCAATGAGCTTCACAAGGAAATGGAGGGGGTGATCCCACAGACCGACTGCAGACTGCGGCCTGACATAAGAGCCATGGAGAACGGAGACATCGGTAACACCCCCCCTTTCATCCTGGGCTCAACCAAATTAGCCCCAAGTGTCAAAAGATAAAAGTCAGATCTGAAGTTGTTTTATTTTTTTTTATTCTTAGATCTCGCCAGTGAAGAGAAGAAAAGGCTAGAGGAAAAACAAAGAGCAGCTCGCAAAAGCCGCGCCAAGTCAGACGAGGAGTGGAAGACCAGGTAGGAAAGAGCGTACTCCCAAAGAATATGTCCAAGTACTAGAATCGTGCATAAAATTATGACCATGGACTGGTGGATAATGGATTATTTTTTGACACATGTGAGGAGAAGGGATAAAGAACTGTCAGGCAGAAAGTGAACATTCTGTCAATTTGATGTGTTAGAAACGGGAAGATGAATTAGCATAAAAGTACGAGAAGGGGCCATATTTAAAACTGTGGTTCATGTACCACTGGTGGCATTTGTACAAATGACACAAGGTCAACTGCAATTGTAGTCACTATTCATTTTAAGTATAGAGATATTGTTTTTTTCTGGTTTAGACATGGTTTACACCCTCAGGTTCAGGTTAAGGTTTACTTTATGAATACCTGTAGATAGCATTTGAAGCCTTTGGGTCAATTGTACACCCACTTTAGTTCTGATTTGATCATGATCTTGGTACTTGAAGGCCAAATACTTAAAGGTGCACTATGCAACTTTTTATTAGAAATGCACCGATGGAGCTTTTTTGCTCTGATACCGATACCAATACTGGGGGTTTGAGTATCTGTCGATATCTATATAATAACCAAGAGACTTTCTCTCCCCCATTTTAAGGTCAGCAAAGTCTTATCTTTTCTAGTCATGATGTTACAGATCAATTATACATCTATTAATAAACTTATGGAAACACTTTTCACAAGGATCACTGGACTTTTCTACACTAAATATCCTCCTATTTGACAGGCGATTTTGATGTAAATAACTCACATAAAGTGATCTGATCATTACAACTAGAGCATTAAAAATATATTATATCTGTCATTCTTTAACATCATTTCATAACACAAACACTTGGCCATTACAGCAGTGGCCGATTTAATTGTATTAAGCTACTTAAGGTATATTTGTATCATAGTTTCTGACCCAGCCTTGATTAGTTGCTGCGAGCTTTAGCATGCTATTGCTAGCCGCTGCATTTTGCGTGGCGATCAAAAATAAGTTTGCAGAGGTTAAGACCAACTCAGCAGTCAAATGTTAGAGGTTCTTAGCTTCAAAATGATGTACAACATGTCTATATTCACTTAGAGTTTGTTGGTCAAAGTTGTGTTTTTAAAGCAGTGAGAGCCAAAACTGGTATCGTTTCAATATTGAATATTTGTTGCCAATATCGCATTTTTTTCAGTATTGGCTCTGATATTCGATAACAGTATCGGATCGGTGCATCCTTACTTTTTATGTTTAAAAAAAAGGTTGATATTAGTGCGTATTTGACCTTTCATTGACCCAGTGGCTGCTTGGGTGGTTTTCATAGCGCCTTTACTCAACATCCTGGCGGCCCCTAAGACACACCATGATCAATAGTTTTTAAGACACATTACACATACATTTACACCAGAAATGCAAAAATAGTTTAAATAAGATGGATCCTGAAGCATCATAGAGGCCACCAGGGCAGAAAGTGAAGGCGCTTATTTAGCCACCTGAGCAGACACTGGGTCTCTCAAAGGTCAAATACGCACTAATATCAACTTTTTTTAACATAAAAGGTTGCGTAGTGCGCCTTTTAATGCCGTGTTTTTGGTGTGTAAATGTATTCAATAGTTGTTGTTTTTTTTCCTTTATGAAATAGATTCAAGGCTGTGATCTGTGATTCATCCTCTGGGTCGGGGCAAAAAATGTTATGTCACAGTGGATTTTAGATCGCTCAAACAATATATACTTTTTCTGGGTTACTTTCATGTACTGGGGGACAGAGGCTCAGTTCACAGATCCAAAGGTCACTGGTTTCCTGGCTCCAGCTGATTGTTCATTGATCATTTCACCCACCTCTCCTATTAGAGAGAGTGCTTGGGTGAAAGGGACCACTCTGTAAGTGAAACACAGCAAAAAGGAAATGTGTACTTTCTGCCATCTGAATAATATTTGAATAACAGATTTAAAGGTAATCTTAGAGACAAAAGCTTGATCCCTTTTCCCATTTTTAATGTGATATTTGAATAATAGACAGTAATTTGATCTATTTTGCATACCTTTTAATGCTTAGAAATGCTCAATGCTAAATCTTTCTCTCTCCCACCTGCCTTTTTTTTTTTCTTTTTGCATCCTCACTTTGATTTGCAGGAGTCCTGCCCTTGGCCCAAGGTTAGCGCTGCCTGCCGTATGTTCGATGCGTCTGAACTGTGTGTGTCATGTGACCCCTCTGCCGCCTCTGTCTGTCTCTGTCCAGAGCGCTTCACTCTTATCGGTTTGATTCCCCACAAAATGAATGATAGTTTTAGAAAAAGAAAAGGCTCACCATTTTGGAGGTTCAATGATTGGTTTACCAGCGTGACAGCTCCCCCCACTGGCTTTAAATGAAATTACCCAAGATGCCAATCACTCCCCTCCCAGTTGGACTGTATCTAACACTGGCTAAACCACTTGAAAGATCCCTCTGGTCCAGAAATAGTCTCCGATATTATGCAAATTACCAGCTAGCTCAGTGTGCCGCATGGCTTATCGCTGTTTCTTGCTTTTAGTTTTGTTTTTGCGCCTGCTGTCTTTTTCTGTTTACTAGATGCTCGACCTGAATACTAATAAGCTCACCCCTTTTCCAGGTGGTTTCAACAGGGCCAAAACCCACACACCAAATCCCAGGACTGGATCTTCAACGGTGGATACTGGGATCGCAAATATGCCCAGCTGCCTGACATTTACTGAGTCCAAGTACTTTCTTATGGCATAAAAGACTGTTTAAAAAAAAGAAAAGAAAATCTGCAAACAATATGCAAAGGAACAAGCCGTGCGGCCTTAATATACTTTGTTACAGTTTTAAAAAGATGAAAATGTAAGGTTTGTTTGTAGCATAATGTGTTTACTGAGTTTTAAGGTATTTTTGTTCATTGCAGAGAAGTGTGTTACGCCTCTATTATTGTTTTATGTTGTTTTAGTTGTTAATAATATGCTAAATCTTTATGTATATACCATTAACTATACTGACCTCATCACATCATGTTTGGACCTCAAGCAAACAGCTGGAAGTCAATGTAAAATCATGTTTAAAATATATTTTCACACAAGTCTCATTTTTCTGTCATTAAAAGCAGTGATTCTCAACTGGTGGGTCGGGACCCAAAAGTGGGTTGCGGAACCTTTTTTGTAATAAATATTTTCCATCTGAAAGTGCATGGAAACACAGCTGACTCCCAGTTGTGTTGTTTTGATAATTTCAGCCTTAATAACATCTCCTGCTTGTTCAGTAAAACACTTGTGTGGAAAATACAATGTTTTCTAAGATATTTATTAGCGCGGTACCAGTCTCCTTTATGGAAACAGTGGTATAGCTGTCTATTATAATCTTGTATGTATTGTTCATGTGAGTCTTGTCTATACAGTATATATGTCTTTTTATACTATTGACCTAGAGTCTGAATAAAGAATGATGATGATGATGATGATCATATTTGAAAAATTACTTTTTTTTGGGGGGGGGGCACGGCTTGTCATCTTTGGGCAATGGTGGGTCCCGAAGCCATGCCACTTGAGAACCACTGGTGTAGCGCATCACCTCCCATTCTGCGCGAGGCTAAGTCGATTTGTATGCCACCAGTGCAATGTCCATTCATCCACTGCAGAAATAAAATAAATCTGTGTTTTTACCTCATGCGGCCCATGTTTTTGAAGCTGATGAAGCATTTTGTTATTGAGGCAATGATAGGATCTGCTTCATAAATCCCAAGCACACATGAACCGATATGACCTTGTTTTAAAGGGGACTCTTTCAGGATATTTGGCAACTAGGGCAGAGCAAACATCCAAATGTAGATTTCAGTGGGGCTGCACGAGTTTGGGGGGAAAAATGTAATTGCGAAATGTGTTACAATAGGGGTGAATGTCAGTTCACTCTGCGCATTTCAAACGTGTTTATGTACAATCTCAGGTTTTTCAATCAAAAACTGGGTTGTTTGAGTTGGGGAAAAACGTCCTCTACATCAGGGGAGTCCAAGCTTTTTTCATCGATTGCCACATACAGAAGTTTATATGTCATGGCGAACATTTAAAAGAGGTTTAAATCATTCCCCTTATTTAGTGTTGGAACCTGTATGCAGCGCTTTCTCACAATATAATATTCGTTTTTGAGGTTTTTATCATGTAGAATTCTTAAACTTGCAGTTAAAAGTACAATAACTATCAGAAGCCACAAAAAAATGTGGTTGCACTTTGGGCACCTCTGCTCATCTAGGCGACACGATTACACAGCAGTTACCGCTCGTGCCTCACAGCAAGTCTCAAGTTCGAGCCCCAGCCTGAGGGGTTCTTTCTGTGTAGAGTTTGCATGTTCTCCCCATGTCTGTGTAGGTTTCCTCCGGACACTCTGATTTCCCCTATCACCAAAAACATGTACTATAGGCCAGAATGAATGTAGTATGTATGTGCGTGTGTCTGGGAGTGGGTGGTGGTGGTCGGGACGGCTGTGGATACAATAGTACTTGGTGTTTGGCAAGAAATACTAGTGTTTTTTGTCGATCAGCCCCCGGCAGTAGACATCAGATACTGTATATGAATTAAATTTAGTATGACTGGGCAGGTTCGAGTTGGAGATGTCTTCCCAGGAGTCTGGACACTGGTGGTGGTGTGGGAGGCCTGAGAATAATACAGCAGAGAGAGATGTAGAAGACGGAAGAGGCGGAGACAGGGTGGAGGTGGGTCGCAGCACAGTTGGGAAGCGAACGAACCATGAAACCATGAAAAGCAGAACCGAGGGTGATGATTGGCTGGATGTGGTCATACCGCCTTTGAGATGCCCAATCCCGTCAGACGTCGGAAGCTAAGCAGGGAAGGGCCTGGTCGGTACTTGGATGGGAGACAGTTTAGTAACACCAGGAAGCCTAGCGAATGTAGTGAGTGAGTGAGTGGTTGGTGGTGGTCGGAGGGGCCAGCGCAGACTGGTTGCCTCGCTTCCGTCAGTCTACCCCAGGGCAGCTGTGGCTACAATAGTAGCTTACCACCACTGGGTATGGAGTGAATGAATAGTGCAATGTAAAGCGTCTTTGAGTGTCCAGAAAAGCGCTATATAAAACCGATGCATTATTATTATTATTATTATGCGTGACCCTCATGGACACGATCAATTTACGCCTATGCTTCATTTCCAGAAGAGGAAGCCCACCCAGACACAGGGAGAACAGCTCAGTAACCAGACTGTTCCCCCGTCTAATACCCAAAGTAGCCGTGTCTGGCTTGTCATAGCCCAGTAATGAGTACTTCAGTGCCATTGACAAACCTCCCGTCTGACCAACTACCGCCGTCAAGTTGTTTTATGTCTGTGTTCACCGGTTACATCAATGCTTTTCTCACACTAATTGACTTTGCAATGAGCCGAAAGCTTCTCTGGGTCTCTCCTTTTAGTCATGCATATGCATCCATGCTGTGAGGATGCAGCGTCGCCAACTTGGCCGAGATACTCTGTGTAGAACACCTCCACTGTGCATAATTCATCACATTTCTCATCCTTCATGATTGGCGAGTTCACGGGGGCTACTGTACAAGAGAGGAATATCTCTGAAAGCACATTTTGGGAAGTGTCTGACGCTTTGACCTCCAATGTAAAGTGAGAGCCACCAATTTTAGGTTTAGACATTGAGACCCATGGTAGACTTTCTTAAGCCCTGGATGCTAAACGAAAAATGAAGTACAATGTCACTTACAGTCACTTTGGGTTATTCAGAGCTGCCAGTCATGGTTTCAATACAGCTACATTGCCTATTATACAGGATGGACGAGGATTCAAACTGACCTCAAATTCAGAGCTGCCGTTGTTCCTCTTGACAGGGGAAAAAAGTACTGGTTATTGTTGCTTTTGGCATAGTTTGTTTCTGGAGCTTTTTGTGTCTCTTTTTCATTTGATCGACATTATGGCACGTTAGTTTCGTGAAGGAGGGGAACTGTCTGGTGATGGGGACACAGCTGGAAAGTCAAAGGCAAGTTAAGCCAAAAACACAGTGTACTTTTTGATACAATGCACAAAGACTATTCAGAAGGCACCTCTTAATGGGTGTCGAATCGCTTTAATAGTGCAACTGAACGCACAACAAAGCACAGGACATTATGAGAAAGTTATTATGTCTGTGGCAAAATTAATTGAGAATACGTATATTCTATTCGAGCACCACTTACGTTGCACGCAGTCTTACATGACAAGCAATGCATTAACCTCTTTTCCCCGAGTGCATTTTCTCCAGTTCTTTACCCAAATCGAAAAGCTTCTCAACTGTTTTTGTGTCTGTTTCTTAATCGCATTTGTGTTGTGTTTTAGTAGCTTTTTCATTGGCTTTTTTTGTTGCTTTTTAAGGCTTTTTTGCTACGTTTTCGTCTGTTTTTCATCACGTTATCATCACATTTTCATCATGTTTTTGTGGCGTTTTTGTCTCATTTTCTTCACGTTTTTACCATGTGTTGATCACGGTTTCATCACATTTTTGCCACATTTTCATCATGTTTTTGTCACGTTTTGATCACGTTTTCATCACATTTTTGTCATGTTTTGACCACATTTTGATCATGTTTTGTTCATGTTTTTGTCACGTTTTTGTCACGTTTTTCGTCCCATTTTTGTCATGTGTTGACCACGTTTTCGTTCATTTTTCATCACATTTTAATCACATTTGCATCACATTTTTGTCACTTTTTTGTCATGTTTTCACCACATTTTGATCATGTTTTGGTCAAGTTCTGATCATGTTTTTTAGTCAGTTTTTCATCACTTTTTCATTACGTTTTTGTCACATTTTGATCATGGTTTCGTGAGTTTTTCATTGCATTTCCGTCACATCATCGTCACGTTTTTGTCACATTTTGATAACGTTTTTGGTCGCTAATTTGTGGCTTTTATGTTGCTTTTTTCATCATCATTTTTTTGAAAGAAGCCTTTAGATTTGGGTAATGCCGCATCGGAGAAAATGTGTTTTTTTCCCCCCACTGAGGATGTGACACATGTTTTTACCTATGTGGATGCGCTGTCACACTTATAGCACAGTAATAATGGGATAAAGGGGGGAAACTTGCTGCTGTGAATGAAGAGTATTGTTGCTGCTCTTTTTCATTGCATTTCTCAGCATACCCACCAAAACACACCTGATTGTTTGGCTCCAGTGATGATGGCTCATTGTTAGCGAACTCGCCATCTGTCTCATCGACCAGCTGATGAAACTACTTCACAGACACACAAACAAAAGCTGTTGCAGCAGCAGAGAGTACGGACAGAGGACTCCGAGCTTCAAGGACACCGAAACGAGAGTTATTACCATCTCCCCCACCCACCCCCTCCCATCGCTGCTCCTCGCTCTGAGTCGGGGTCCAATTTGGTTTGGCCAAAGTGACAACTGGTGCTTGTGCCATTGATCCAGACAGGTAGAGAGCCAGTGGGCAGAGGGGGTGAGTCCAGGGGTAGTCGAGTGTGAAAACTGAAATAAGGGGAAGCAGCATCCCTAGTGAGTATAGTCCAAGTTGCCATCTATTTCAATCCTACCACATTGTTATTAGTGCAGGAGTTGTCCATTGTATAGATGCATTAAATAGTGAATGGCTGTTGTTAAACCAGCTTTTAAATGTTTTGTTGCTCAAAATGATGACACAAGTGACAATTGGCCGATACCTTTGTGGCCTGAAAAGAAACTAATTTACTGTTTCAGTCTGTAAAAATGAAATAACTCTCAAAACTAACACTATGCACATTGCACGCATGAATACATTTCCGTGTTTGGTCGCGTTCATTGTTCAGGGGGACAATGGCCGGAGCAGACTTTTGCAAATCGGTCGCATTGGGAGCAACCTTGTATTTCTGAAATGACCATTCTGGGCCAATTGGTGAGCCTAAATTGGCCCGTCCAAATAAATGTGTGTGGATTGAATGGTTATGTGTCTGTCAGTGTCAGCTGTGTCATTAAGAGGTAATTGCCCAGTGTATCATCACATCACACCCAAAACAGCTGGTTATGGTCCTATGTGTCCGGGGCAGAAGAAGTTGTAAGAGCACGCATGAGAAGTAATAAGATTTCAGGTTCAGACGGCTGTCATATGCCTTAAAGCTGGTGTACCTCACTGTTGTTGTTGTTGTTGTTGTTGTTATTGTAGAGCACATTTATTTTTGCCACCTGAGAGTATGTTGTAGACACAGCAAAAAACAGGCCATGTCACATGGTCTTCATCTGAATGTTTATTGAGCGATGGATGAGAGAAGTAGGATCTAATTGTGCGTAACTTAACGCCGCCCAAAAAGTGACTTCCTGTTTCATTCCAGCACTGCAAAATAAAAGCACACAGCTCGTCTCATCGATCAGTTCAGCAGGTACTTGCAACATTACAAGAATATAATTAAATACACACATTTTAAGTGTTTTGTCTGTTAATAGTTAGGCAGAAAGAAAGTTGAAGTAATGAATAAGATGGTGCTTTTCATTTTGCCGTGCTGGATCGAAGCAGGAAGTTCAAGCCAATTAGTGCAATTTATTTTGGGGGTGGTGTCGAAGCTGTACACAGGCATGAAACGTGCACACAATTATTTTGCGCGAACAATTCGGATGTGCACAAGGGATTGTGAGAGCAAGAAACAAGCTTGGGCCAAGACTAAAACTTTCACAGTTTAAAGAGGAAATAACAGCTTTCCCGAACAGCCCTTTATAGAGGCAATAGTGAGTTCACAAGAATAGCTTGACAAAACAAGAAATGTGGTCTCTAATTTGAACGCGCTGCCTTATGTGGAGCAGAGAAAGTCTTGCAAAGTGTTTTCTTCTGTTCAACCTGTAATGGTCCTGTGTGAAGGATTGGGCACATTACTGTCTACATTGAACAAAATGACCCCCAGCAGTGATTAAAGTCCCCGTGTGGCACTAACTGAGCCAGATGTGTGTATCCTCCACTGCTCATCCAGTGACCACCTGCACCACCTGATAAATACTCCAATCTGACAGTTCATTTGCGTGTGGAGTGAATAATATTGGGTAACACTTTATGATAACTGCACACTAACTAAGGAGGTCATTTATCAAGAGTGTGTTAGTGGGCGTGTTGTACCTAATTTGAAATAGCTTGTATAGTAATTTCTCATCTGTAAAAGGCTGCCAATCTGTGTCATTTACCCCCGCTATCTGTTATTCCCTCACGGTCTCCCATCCTGGTTCTGTGGAGCAGGTATTATGTGTCAAACCACTCATTTCAAAACTAGTTGACATTCATGATCATGTTGTTTGAAGAAAATTAAACCTCAAAAGTCATTTGATGGCTCCTCTAACTACTTCAAAGTAATTATAACTTTTAAATAACTCCTGCCTTCCAAAAGGAAGGTTTTGTCACCTGAATATGTGCATGAGCCATTTACTGATAAAGGAGAGCAATGTGTTCTTGGTTCTACTTCACCACTGAAGAAGTGCACTATATGGGTTTTTTTTTGCATATCATCTGCCTCCAAGCATAATAAATTGCCAGGGGGAAAAAATGCTGGACACATCTCTTAGAAACTCAAATTTTAAATGTACTGTTTATTTGACTTACGTTGTGCTTTTTTCATTGTTCATATTTCAGTTAAAATACATCCTGACAGATTTCCCATTGTTATCAGGGAATCCAGACTAACTTAACTCCACCGCCCAGTAGGCCGGGGCCCACTTTAAAGGGCCTATGTCACGCAAGATCAACTTTTTGGAGCGTTCCAATTCCATCACAAACATCCCCAAAGTGCTTCATGTCTGATTAATCCATTTTTCTCTCCAAGCTGCTGCTCCGCCCAGTCCTGCAAAAACAACTTGTTCTCACCTCACGTACCGAACCGGCCCCTCCAGGAAGTATCTGCTGCCTCCGCACACAAACCAACTTCACAGAAAGTTTGGTGTTGAAAGAAAATAAGTCATATGTCATAAGTCAAAAATAATAATAATAATATATCTTTTAAAATGAGTATTCTATTTTGACTAGGGTAAAACATTAAGTTTGGGAAATTCCACTGTTACCATGGAGATCTGTTATGTTTGCATCTGTTAGCATACATTTTCCATAGACTAACATTAGCTAAAAACAGTATAAAAAGTGGAGAAAAAAGCCGTGGAGCCGCCATTAGCTGCTGAGTTACTGCTGGTTAATACATCTAACTCACTTTACTGTCCAAGTGTTTTAATGTGGACAATAACTCCAGTATCATACCTTTTAGAATCTCCATTTGTTTATTATTGCTGCTATTCCCGGGGTGTTTAGCGTTACGACATCACATTCCCGAACACTACAGAGCCTGTAGTTGACTTTGGAAGGTGTAAAATAGAACAATATAGCTCCTTTAAATCAGAATTTAAACAATCTGTCCAACTATCACAAGATGGCCTCTGCATTTCCCAAGGCGACATTGCAATGCAACAGAGTATTGTTATAATCCATGAGTCTTTATTAGGTATGACAAGAGACAATTCTTTCATATCTAAATTTCCACCCAAAATGCTCTAACTTAATATTGCCCGTATGAATCTGCCTCCTTGCTCGAAAGCAAAATGTCCACAACTTATGTCCTCGTTCTACCCGTCACGCCTTAATTGAGATGAAGATTGAGGATTTTTGATTTTCTTTTTTTCAGAAGCTGCTGTAGCCATGACCTTTAGCTGAGTGATGGTCAGTGGACACTGCAACATCATAATCGAAACTTCCTGAATTTAAAAAAAAAAAAACATTTGTGACTATGGAAGTCACTGTTCCTCATCTCTCCTCTGACATTAGATTTATTTCGGGGGCACTTCGCGGTCCTGGCTTCACCCAGTGCATCTCTTAAATTGCCTTTCAGCCGGGGCACGCTTGTTGTTGATGGCGCTTTCTTCTGAACAACATGAAAAATCTAATAGGTCTGAGCTGCGACATTTAATTTCAAACCCTCTCCTGAACTCACATGCCTCCTTCGCTCCACTCAACGCATTATCTCTGTCCGCTCGGATATTGGCAGTGGGATATTCTGTCCACTTTCTTTGACGGATACGCTTCAGACTCCTGTCATATGTTGTGCTCCAGTTCGCAGATGTTTTTGCAGATGTTATCGGTGTTTCGTCTGGAATCAAAAGCGCCCGCGATCAGAGGTGGTGTGAGTTCACTCAGTAATGTCTCATGTTCTCTTTGCTCCTGACACTGTTTGATGTTCTCGCTGGGTGAAAGGGTACATTTTGATCTGTGTGCACATGGGTTTTGCTTTAAACTTCAGATGTGGCTTAGTAATGGCGAGAAAAAAAACATTAAAATGACGGGTATAACCTGATACAGCACACCTGTTCTATACCAGACAGAGAGAATGTCCTAGGACGTTATTGGCTACATTGGACGTTGCCATTAAAATAAACAAGCACACACTTTCCATTAAAAAGTAGAGAAAAGAGCTGGGAAAAACTGGTAAACTGTCACAATCCGATACGTATCACAATACTAGGGGCCGATCCAATATGTATTGATATGTATCAATACGATAGTATCGATACTTGGTAATGCATCACAAACTATTGCGATCCAATCGGATATTTTGTCTCAGCCCTAGTAAATAGCAACATGATCTAACGCCGGGGCTCCCAAACTTTTCAGGCCACGACCCTCAAAATCACAACTCGGGACCCCCTTCTGTAAAATGTAATTAGCTTTCATAAGAATTTAAGGTGCAAAACATTAAAATCTGGTTTAATGATGTTAGTTTTGATACTGAATTTTGATATTTGGCTAAAATACTTAAAATTCAATGTAACAAATATGGTTCCAAAATCATCCTACGACCCTCACTTCAATGTCCTTCATGCTTTTATGTCAACAATGTAAAGTATTTTACCTTTAAAATCTCCATCAGTATTATAGAATGCGTCGGAAATCCTTAAAATCTTAGCGGTTTCAACGATGCAATCCCAAATGATGTTCTGCTTGGGGCTTATAGTGTGGCGTTTCCGAAGCTGTTTCCGCCCTCCACGCGCTTTGTTTCGTTTGTCATCCCAAAAGATGCACACTAGCCTAATCTACCAAGGATTCAGGGCCAGACTTGAATCAAGATTTGGAGAAAAGTTCCAGGTAATGTTAACAGTAATAGTCATGTTTATGAAGTCTGTACTACATGTGACATGCTCTAAGGCTGCATCATTCAGTAACATGTAATAAGATGTTTGCCGATGTGCATATTGCAGGAAATGCTTCTCTTGTGGGATTTTACACTCTATGATGATGTCTTTTGCACACCTTTGAGTTTCTCGAGTGTCATTGGCGTCGCTCCACTGCATTGAATTATATCTCTCTCCGTTCACCTTGTCCTCCTTTACATCCTAATGACAAAGAGACCCCTCAGACACCTCACATTACCTGTATCAACTCAAGATTTATTTTAAAATTTACCTTCAAAACACCTTCCACATCCTTTCTCTGCCAAATCAGCGTTCTCTTATCAAATTAATTATGCGATTATATGCCCCTAAGTTCAGCAAAGTGACCATGTCTGTCCTGTTTATGGCAATATGAAGCACTCTGCAAGATTGAGCTTGGAAAGTGATGCTGTGTGTACACGAGGACATGTTTCAGAAAATGCGAAATTGTGAACTTTCTTTCCTAATGGGGCTATTTTGCACACTCCTCGCCTCTTCTCTTACAACTTTATTCATTATTATGCCAAGGATATAGTTTACTTTCTGTGAAAGTTTTCGCCATCTGTCTCACTAAAGTCCGGAAATTTACATGCAAACAAGTCCCTTTGTTAATCTGTATTCATTTTGCAGAACTGTCTTGCTTAAAGGTGACTATACTTCTTTCTCCCGTTTCTCCTCGAGCTCAAAAACAGACTCCTCGTGTCCTTCAACTCAACGTTGGAATGGGCGTACACTTTGTACTTTTTGGCACTGAAACGCAGTGTGACACTAAGAAGGAAGTAGAAGACTTTAGGTGATGTATGATATCCCCTCAAGAAAAGTCTCATGTCTTGGTTCCCTCCCAGAGACGAGACAAGATTCAAGAGAAAAGATATTTAAATGTGACTTCTACAATGTGATATGCGCTTAGAACCAAACAATGACTGAAAGAATCAAATATGGCTTTAGTAACCGATCAACTAAAATACATATGTTTTATTCATCTCCTTGTACTGTGAACTCTTTGAGCCAATTTAAGGTGAGTTAAGCTGAGTCTCAGTGCTGCTCAGTGTAGGATTTACTCCAATGAAGTTCCTCAGCAGATCTGATCCAACGTGATTACGCAGACACCGGTGACTCTGTGGGGAAATCAAAAGGTCATACTAGGATACAGTCACCAATGAGTCTGGTCAGTCAAGAAATTAATATAAATACCAAACTCTGCATTGTTTTTTTATTTTAACACTCATATTAGATCTCATGTGGCTCCTGTAAACTTTCCATATCTTGCGCTAGGCAAGAATCGGCTCCAGAAAAAGAACTTTTTTAATTTGCATGTGATTGTTTGAGTTTAATTTTTAACAAGCAAAAGGTTTTATTCCCTCTATTCAACAGCAGGATGTTCATCACTCCATTGTTGTCGGTGTATATCATTTTACAAATATCATTTTACTTTGACATGGGGCAAATTTATTGTCTATGAATGAGACAAGACACGGCATACTGTATATAGTGGTTGTGCTTAATCGTTTCTTTCTTTATCTGTCTCTATCTGTCTCTAACTTTTTATGGTCCTGCACTGTCTCAACCCAATTAGTAACAAATACATAAAGTCCATTATGATGACTAGTATATACTCTCTAATGGTGAAAAATGAGTCTGACCTGTCATACGCTTCTTGCACAAAATGAGTACTGTACACCTCTTTATGAAAAGTAAGCGAATTAGACTAAACTGAAATGTAAAAGTGTAGAGTTTATTCTGTTGAAACATTGCACAGAAGCTCCAACTGTGTACCTGTGCTCATTACAGTTGAACAATGATAAATGAGTTTCTTAGTTTGTGAAATGCCAGTGTCCTGCCCACTGAGCCCAGACACTGAACCTGAGCTACTCAACACCTGCGGTTTCCACAAATCCAACCTGCTGTCCAGTCACAGTGTAAGGCCAGTGTGCATCTGTCACAATCTGGCAACACAAGTCAGTAGGACACCTGCACCGAAAACTCCTCTTTATTTCACAACAGGACTTTCTCTCACGCTCGCTCAGCCTGACACGTGTCACCGTCGCTGCAGTCTCCAGATGGGACGCACTCTGCCGACTGGAGAAAGAATTATGGATACGCTCCTAAACACGGGTAGGTCTGAAAGGTTGGCAAGTGGCAGACGCTGTTTTTTTCCCCTTCACTGGGAGACGGAGAGGGAGAGAGGGAGAGAGGGAGAGAGGGAGAGAGGGAGAGTGAAAGACCGAAAGAAAGAGCGAAAAAGCGAAAGTAAAAAAGAGCGAAAGAAAGGAAAGAAAGGAAAGAAAGGAAAGAGCGAAAGAGCGAGCGAAAGAGCGAAAGAAAGAAAGAGCGAAAGAGCGAAAGAAAGAAAGAAAGAGCGAAAGAAGAAAGAAAGAGCGAAAGAAGAAAGAAAGAGCGAAAGAAAGAAAGAAAGAGCGAAAGAAAGAAAGAGCGAAAGAAAGAAAGAAAGAGCGAAAGAAAGAAAGAAAGAAAGAAAGAAAGAAAGAAAGAAAGAAAGAAAGAAAGAAAGAAATAAAGCCCAGTACATCATCCTTATAAGGTAATTAGTCCATACTTTATTGTTCTCAATGGGCACTTGAGCACTTACTCAAGGTACTGGGGGTACTGGGAATGATTTCAAATTAACAAAAGAGGGTGAAACTGAGTAGTATTTAAATTGTTTTTTTATTTTAAAGAAACCATTTTAATGATAAAAAAATATAAAGGTGTCATGGCGACATGTAGACAAGCAGCAACCTCCCTCCTCCTGGTACAGCTGCGTTTTTGTTGTTTTTTTGCCTTTTTCTGTGAACTGCATTTGTAGTTTCTGTGCTCCACAACATTCGATTTTTCGGCTTTTTAAAAGTAAACAAACAGCTAGCTTATGAGCTAAAGACATTTGAGATCTACACTTTTCTTCTCCTGAAATATTGAAGAGGCAAAGAGCCCCCCACACCTGCAGCACAGTGAAGGTGTCACAAAAGGAGCTACAGGAAACAAAAAAAGGGACAAACAAGGAGGTATCCAGGCAAGAGTCTCAGCTAAGCTACACATGCCTTCTATCTGTTCTATTCTTCTGACTAATGTTTGTTCACTGTTATATTTGTTTGCTATACTCTTTCTAGAAGATGGTGAGAGACTGTTGTGGAACAGAGGGAGTGGAGTGAGCTGCGCAGGAGGAAGAGGAAGGAGGAGGTGGAGGAGCTGACCAGTGCAGGACACCACGCTCTGAAACAGGAGGCAGGGCAGCGTTTCAGAGGAGCAATGAAGGCTCAGGACTAACACAACATCTGAACGCAATTTCTTTCTACAATTGTACAATGACAAATAACGCACTTTCTTGCTTACTTCTTTTTGAACACAACACTACTAAACACTCAATAATCTGGGTTTTAGTGGATCACTTTGCAGGAGTGGGGGTAGAGTGTAAATTAACGACTCAAGGGGTATGTGAGTGAGACAAAAAAGGTTGGGAACCACTGACCTATTGGCCAAAATTGAGAAGTGAGTTCCTGGGCAGGTCCAGAGTAAAGCTGTAAGCCTTTAGCTAAGCAAAGAAGGGCGCACGCTTGATACTTGAAAAATGTCCAAACACTATACACAGACATACTACCATAGCATATTAGCATATTGTCAAACATATACAACCCTGGCCCGGACACACATTTTTTGTTTTTCCCAGGATGAGAAAGGCTTGGTCAGAACAGATTAGTTTATAACACTTCACTATCTTTAGGGTTAGGATTAGGGTCTGGTATATGGTTAGTTTGGATTGGTTTAAGATAGCGTCTTGTGGATGTGACGTCATGGCTGGAGCTCCACTCATCATTGGCTGCTAAAGTCGGCGAATGGCCAATCAGGGAGCGGCCTTTCCCATCTTGGGGGAAACAGATATTGCGGCCTGAACCTTCTTATTGTGAGATGAGAGGGCTAACCACCATGTCCTCATTTCCATTTACCCAGACTTGTATCAGGCACAAAGGATTCATTGCTGCTTTTGCTCCAGTTGCATTTCCTGTCTGTTTTTTTTAAGGATCACAGAAGTCCCTTTTGATTCTTTGATGGTTGAAATCTTTGAAAGTGTCTGCCGTACCCGACTGAGTTTTTGAGCAGACGAACAAAATGAGGTGAAACAGATCACAAAAGCCACAGTGCACTGGGAATGAAAGGTGGATTCAGCGCCATTATTGGCTATTCATAGAGCCTGTGTAGAGCAGCGTCTTATTCACACAGAATTACCTGCTTTTGTCACAGGTGAAGAATCCCACGTGTTTGTGATCTTATGTAGGGCATGGTGTAAATTGCAAATGTATTGTGCATTGCATGAAGAAGTGGAAATGACACTATTTCATCTTTTTTTTCTATTACTTAGTTTGAGGGGATAATGCAGATAAATATCAATCATAATTTTACAGCATTGTAGCAATTTTATGATGAAGTAAAAATAAACTTTCAATATTTATTTTCTAAAACATAAGTGACATAGAATAAGGACGAGGTTAAATAGGTTAATAATACAAATAAAATGACTCTTAACCATGTCTGTGGCATCGGTCTAACCCGTTTTATGCAAATTACTTTGGAGGTATCATTGTTATCGTTTTTATTCACCTGACCTTAAAGTGTTAAAATGTGTTTGAAGCTTGAAATTAAAAGCCTGTCTCCTGCTTATTGAGACTCTGTCAATAGGTCTGAAAAATTATAGAGCGCAAAAAAGTGAAAAGCAGTGAAAAGCAACCAAGCAGTGAAATCAGAACTTCACAAGTGATGGAAAAAGAGCATTTATTTGTGTTATGGTTAGTCAGTCAAATTGTTAATTTGTTAAAAATGTTATATTTATTCCACAAAAAAAGAATTCTACTGCACTGCCATAATCACAATGTTTTATGTAATACACTGTTCCAAATTATTATTCAACTCATCGTTTCAATACATTTTAAAGCGAAAATGGTCATTTGTTGAATTTGTAGCATTAGGAGGTCATACTTACTGAAATCAAAAGCTATTTAAATAAATAAAAAAGTATTAACAGGTCAAGTTATATTTTACCATAGGAGCCCTTGTGTGACAGCAGCTTAAAAATTATTAAATCTATTAAACTTGTGAGTTTTTGGACAGTTTCTGCTTGGATTTCTTTGCAGGATGTCAGAATAGCCTCCCAGAGCTGCCGTTTGGATGAAAAATGCCTCCCACCCTCATATAAGTTTTTTTGGGTGAGGCTCCAAAGGTTCTCAATAGGGTTGAAGTCAGGGGAGGAGGGGGTCCACATCATGAGTTTCTCTCCTTTCATGCAAGTGATGCAGAGGTATTCTTTACAGCAGGACATGGTGCGTTGTCATGCATGAAGAGGATTTTGCTAGGGAAAGCACGGCTCTTCATTTTAGCACAGAAGACAGTTGTCAGTCAGAAACTCTACATATTTTTCAAAGGTCATTTTCACACCTTCAGGGAGCCTAAAAGGGCCTAAAGGGGCCGACCAGCTCTGATTCTGGTCCAAAACATGACTCCGCCACCTCTTTACTGACGTCACAGCCTTGTTGGGACATTGTGGCCATTCACCAACCATCCACTACTCCACTGATCTGACCATCCAGGGTTACACGGCGCTCATCAGTGAACATGACTGTTTGAAAATGAGTCCTCATGTATTTCTGAGCCACTGCAGCCTTTTCTGTTCTTCAGCATTCAATTAACCGTTTAGGGGAGGCCCGGATAGAAGGTTTATGCACAACTGCAGCCTCTGGAGGGTCCGACACCTTGATGTTCGGGAGACTCCAGAGGCACCAGCAGCTTCAAATACCTGTATGCTGCTTTGTAGTATCTGTTCTCTTAATCTCTCTGATGTGTTTGTCTGGCAGAAACCGTGCATATTGTGCCTTTATCTACACAAACCGGAGTGTGCTCTGAATCATCCACAAATTTCTTATCAGTACGATGATTACACTTAATCTTTCATGAATTATCGAAGGTTTTCATACCTAGACCAAGGCATTCAACTATTTCACGCTTTTCATCAGCAGAAAGACCCTTTTTCTTTACCATATTGCTTGAAAATGATGATCTGCTTAATAAAGTGGAACACCCTTTTTCAGTAGTTTTTCCCTTAACTGGGCTTCCCAACTAATCATCCCAGGTCTCTGAGATTAATGTCAGTGATTCATAGAGCCCCGAGACACAATATCATCCATGAGTTTCATTATTATTTTTATTATTTTTACCTTTTTGACACAAAAATACAATTTGCATAATCATTTGGAACGCAGTGTACAGTCAAAACTGTGACAAAATGTAAACACACAAAAAAAATGACAACACGTACAGCATCTCAACAACTACGACATTCCTATATTATATATGTAAAAATACTCCACAATATTAGGTTTTAAAAATACAAAAAGGAATGTTTTTTTTATTCCACTACCTGTTGTACAAAAATCCAAACATGTTTCACTGTTTTGTTCATAAGTACGTTTTACACTAGTGCTCATTTGCATGATTAACCTCATTTACATTGCAAATCTTGTGTTGCATAATTTCTATGATTATTCAGACCTAATTCTTTCGCAACTAAATGATTTGCCATTAACAGGAGCCAATCACGCAGCATTATTATTATTAATGTGCTTGTTTTCGTACTCACTGCTGCATAATATTGACGTGATAAATCAGTGAAGGAACTGAAATAATATTTAGACCAAGTTCTAATTTCGCTTCACTCACAGAAACCTTTTTTCTTCTTTTTTGTGTGCAATTTAAAGCATTTAAAACCACTTTGTTTGAGAAATGTAGTTTAGATTTGAGGAGTTGGAGGCAGTGAACAGGGTTATGTTATCTTTCACCACTCTGTTGGTTAAAGATACAGTGTGTGAGGTTTAACATTTACAAAATTGGATACAAGGCATAACTTGCGATGCCGCAGGTGTTTTTTCCGTTTCGGAGCATCCTCATGTATCCTCCTTCACCCCAGCTCGTGCCCCAACTGCAGCCAAAAAACAGACAAACACACACCTCAGTGAAGCCAATGGTGCATATTAATCCCCTGTAATAGTCCTTGGACAGACCTGTTTTTGATGATCCAGTAGTCCTGCCCCCCCTCAGAGCCGTAGCCCACCAGCAGCACCGCGTGGCTCAGGTTACCAGGGTTACAGCTCGGCTCGTCGTAGATCCCTGTGACACAAATAAACTGGTTATGTTCAGCCGGCCACCGGGGAAAGAAAAACACACACACATTTTTGTAAAACCTGAGTACACTTTATAAAAACATGTCGCTTTTGGCCGACCAGGAGACCATGTGTTTGAATCAGACGTTAATTATGTTTATTTCAGGCTTGTTTAGTTGCAGTCAAAGTATTAGACAACAGGAGCTGCAGCCAAACAATGGTTTGCAGATGGATTCACTGTCACTTGATATGTTTATATGTTGCTGCTGCTTTTAATTGTTTCTTGATGTAAAGCACTTTGGTGTCACATTATTTACCTAAAATGTGCTACATACTGTAAGTAAATGTGGCTTGGCATGAAAGGAGACAAAATTGTTCAAAAAATAATTACTAAATAAAAACTTTCTCACAAACAGACCTTGGCCAGTGGAACATAGACACAAAGGGTTTACAACATAAGTTCACTGAATCATGGAGACTCAAGATGTTGCTACATGTGTTACTTGTTTGAAGCACCTGAGCTGTAGAAGAGGAAGCTGGCGTGGTCCGCATCCATGGCCACAGTGATTGGTCCAATGGTCGCCACGGCATCAGCCAGTGCCTGCTCGTCTCCTTTAGGGATGAACCTGTAGTCCTTTATGTGGGCCACGGCCAGTCGACTGTCATGGAAACAGGGCTGAGTGTCCTGTTCAGGAATACACAGGTTACTAACGCAGAAGAACGGTGTTGAATGCAAAACATTATGACCACCTGTTTAATAAAGCCCATAGTGCATTGAGCACTGGCACATCCTGAACCAGTATTAATGTCTTCATCATTACATGATGACAGTGTAGTCTGCTGTATGAGTGGTCAGCAGGGCGTCTTTACTTTCGAACACAGTGGTCTCTACAACGCTCCATGATCAATTGTTTTGCAGGTTTTCTGGCAAGAGAACGGAACGTCCGGGACAGGGTTGCCAGGTCCGCGGTTAAAAAAACTGTCCGCGTTTTTTTGCCTTGCTGTAATCAATGTCAAATAGTCTAATTCTATCTTATTTTTGATCCAAATCACTATTTCGAAGGCAAATCCAAGGCTCTGTAAGCTGCTTTTTCAATAAGGGACTAACGATATAAATGTCTGTGTCGATTGAGTCATTTTTACCATTTCGCATGTAAAATACCTTATATTTGAGCAGCATCAGCTTCGCAGCGGCAGAGTCATCTGCTATAAAATAGTCCCTCAAAATGGATCGTTCATGTGATGCAAGGTCAGTTATATTCCAAAAATTATTCTATCGACACAAACATTTATATCGTTAGTCTGGCGTTATAAGTGATTTGCCTCAGGTACTCTGTGGAGGGTCAGACTGTTTTTAATGCAGGCTAGCCTTGCATTGGCCTTGCGCCACGAAACTCTTCAAATATAAGAACAGTATATAAGATTACAAAAAAAACAAATATCTCCAGAAATCAAACCATAGAGAAACGGCCTACCACTGAAGTGTATGGGTAGTTGCTTGTTGACATGAGTCCATTGCTGATCACATAGTCGTACGCGTTTGCCATCCATGCCCCGCTGCACCCGTATGTCCCGTACGATTTGGAGCAGTCGACCAAGTTCTGCTCGCTCAGGGACACGAGTTGGCCATTCTGTTTGTACATCTGCCCCTCTATTGCTCCCGTGGTGCTGAATGCCCAACACGAGCCGCAGTACCCCTGTCAAAAATGATTTAGGACAGTTTAAAGAGGTTCGGGAGCAGTTTCAGTGGGGCGCAAAAAAAATCTTACCTGGTCCTTCACTTCACTGACATAACCTGTGTTCCTGTAGTCGACAAAAAAGGAGTCTAACTTGCGAGCGTTGGAGCGCAGTTTTCATGCCGAGACCGCTTTGCCCCTCTTCACAAACTGGGCATCTATCACAGCACCTTGAAGGACTTGGTATTCCTGTCGTGTCTATGTTTGAAAACCACAAGGAAAATTGTTTGTAGAGTGATTAATTTTCTAACTTTCATGGGTGATTAATGATGCGAATGCTCCGTTTTGGAGAGGAATAGACAGGCACTTAACCAGATCTCCGTATTTATTCATAGCCATGGCGAAGCCTCTCGAGCCCAAGAGAAACCCCTGATTACTGTCCTCAATCAGCCGCTTGTTCTCTTCCCAAATAGCCCTCCTCTCCATGTCGTCCTACACACAAACAGCAAGTGAATCAGCATTTATTATTGACAATATGGCAATAGCATTCAATAACTACCGTATGTCAAATATCAACATTAACCCGCCTTAACCTGAGGCTCCCAAAGTGGAGGTCGAGACCACACAGCACTTTGAGGTTTCGTTGAAATGTAAAGTGCAATATAAATACAATTTATTATTATTATTATTATTATTATTATTATTATTATTATTATTATTATTATTATTATTATTATTATTATTATTATTATCATCATTTCAAAATACACTTTAGGTCATATGTGTGACTGCACCTTTTATATTAAGCTCATGCATGACGGTAATGCGGTCTGAAGTAACAACTTGACAGAGCAGGATTTCAGAAGCAGTTATGGTGAATAGGTCTGGGCTTATTCTACACATTAGGACATTACTGGAACATGTAGGGGGAGGAAAATACATAATTTTAACATTTTTAAACTCTGTATAGTCCCTTTAAAGCAAAACTAAGTAACTCATGCCCCAAGAGGCCATAATGGCCACCTGCAGTGGCGCTTGGCAAAATTATCTATTTGCCAAGCTGCAAATAGATAATCAATCAAAAAATATTAGGAAGTGAATTGGGGTCAGATAAAACAATGATTACAAAGTATTTGAAGAGATAGTCTGTAAGTTTAAATGTTTTACAAAATTGATTCTGTATAATTTACTGCCTCGGCTTGCAATTTACACTGCGGTCCAAATTATTATGCAAATGACATTTTTTTCAAAAGATTTTCTAAATTGTCAACTCAAATGAGAGTCAGCATCATTTTCAAGTCTTTAACTGGTAGAGGATCATTTAATTGGTTGAAAAAATCTCCCAGTGATAACAGTATTTTTTTCAAAAATGAATGTAGTAATAACCTCAAAATCTAATGCAACTCATCATTTCAATACATTTTAAAGCTTGTAATTAACTGAAAATGGTCATTTGTTGAATTTGTAGCATTAGGAGGTCATATTTACTGAAATCAAAAGCTATTTAAATCAAAAAAAGTATTAACAGGTCAAGTTATATTTCACCATAGGAGCACTTGTGTGATAGCAGCTTAACAATTCTTACATCCATTAAACTTGTAAGTTTTTGGACAGTTTCTGCTTGGATTTCTTTGCAGGATGTTAGAATAGCCTCCCAGAGCTGCCGTTTGGATGAAAACTGCCTCCCACCCTCATAGAAGTTTTTTTTGGTGAGGCTCCAAAGGTTCTCAACAGGGTTGAGGTCAGGGGAGGAGGGGGTCCACATCATGAGTTTCTCTCCTTTCATGCCCATAGCAGCCAGTGATGCAGAGGTATTCTTTACAGCAGGACATGGTGCGTTGTCATGCATGAAGAGGATCTTGTTAGGGAAAGCACGGTTCTTCTTTTTGTAGCATAGAAGACAGTGGTCAGTCAGAAACAGAAATATTTTTCAAAGGTCATTTTCACACCTTCAGGGAGCCTAAAAGGGCCTAAAGGGGCCGACCAGCTCTCTCCCCATGACTCTGGCCCTGTTGGGACATTGTGGCCGTTCACCAACTATCCACTACTCCATTGATTTGACCATCCAGGGTTACACGGCGCTCATCAGTGAACAAGACTGTTTGAAAATGAGTCCTCATGTATTTCTGAGCCCGTTGCAGCCGTTTCTGTTCTTCAGCATTCAATTAACCGTTTAGGGGAGGCCCGGATAGAAGGTTTTTGCACAACTGCAGCCTCTGGAGGGTCCTACACCTTAATGTTCGGGAGACTCTAGAGGCACCAGCAGCTTCAAATACCTGTATGCTGCTTTGTAGCATCTGTTCTCTTAATCTGATGTGTTTGTCTGGCAGAAACCGCCCATATTGTGCCGTTATCGGCACAAACCGGTGTGTGCTCTGAATCTTATCAGTATGATGATTATGCTTAATCTTTCATACCTAGATCAAGGCATTCAACTATTTCACGCTTTTCATCAGCCTATTGCTTGAAAATGATGATCTGCTTGATAAAGTGGAACACCCTTTTTCAGTGTTTTTTCCCTTAACTGGGCTTAACCTGAAAACTAATCACCCCAGGTCTCTGAGATAAATGTCCGTGATTCATAGAGCCCCAAGACACAATACCATCCATGAGTTTCATTATTATTTTTTTATTATTTTTACTTTTTTGACACAAAAATACAATTTGCATAATAATTTGGAACGCAGTGTAATAATAAGTAAGTAATATTGACTTATAAAGGCTTTTTATAATTGTACTCAAGTAGAAGTAAAAAGTAGCCTATACCAAATAAGTAAAGTAAAATGTAAACACTACTTTGATACTGGTATTTCAGCATAAACATCTGATCATTGTGATATTAGTGATGTCACCCAACAAAATACTGCCAAAAGTGTGATGTTTCCAAACAGTACTTGTATTAGCGCCATGTTTGTTACACACCAACCTCGTTACACCCACCTCGGATGAATGTATGCAATATGCTCCCACCACATGGATGAACGCATGCCTCCACATGGCCTCAGCTGACACTACTGTGGGTAAGCAGCAGCTCCCCCTGGCGGCACGTGAGCGCCACCGTCACTACAGATGATCTGACCGCCGGTGTGTCTGTGCGGTTATCCCGAATCATGAGTCACGAATGAGGTGCGCAGGATCATGTCTTTTAAGGTAGCTCTTTGCATCACTCTTGGACACACATACGAGTTGCGAGGCCCAATGCAAACAACGCATCACCTGCCCCACCGTGCGTTCAGACACTGGTTTATTGTAATAACGTCCTACATTTGGGGATAAAATAATCCGGAGGAAATAGACGGGATTAAGTTGGTTTTGCATAGTTTTCCGTTTTTGACGAAATGTCCTAATATTATAGTCTCTACCCCGTGCATGAATGAAAGCAGGCACAGTACTGCAGCCAATGTTTTGATGCTGCCTATTACCCATTAAACCGATTTAATTGCATGATGATAGTAATCCTCTTCACATCCAAAGCCGCTCCAGCCTAAATGCTTACAGATGCCGCACAATGTGTTGCCTTTAATTGATATTGTTATATTCAGGATGTCTTTCACAGTTACAAGCCATATTTTTCACTGGACACAATTTACTTATTTGTGAAGTTTTTGCTTATAATGTTGACATACAAAAGTCTATGCTGAAACCAATGCTAGCTTTGATTCAACCTGGATAGACTCAAACAGACGAAAGCAGCGATTAGGAAGATTTATTGACATGTATATTAGTTTTGGCGATCAGACCCCGTTGGCTTGTGGGACTCCGGAGGCAGCTGAGGGGTACCGGCAGGCCAAACGTGCTGCAGCTCATGCGGTCGCAGAGGCAAAAAATTTGGGTCTGGGAGGAGTTCAGAGAAGCCATGGAGGAGGACTATCGGTCGGCCTCGAGGAGATTCTGGCAAACCATCCGGCGCCTCAGGAGGGGGAAGCAGTGCTTCACCAACACTGTTTACAGTGCGGGTGGGGGGCTGCTGACCTCGACTGGGGGTGACCTCGATCGTCTTCCGATGGGAAAGCAGAGGCTGGGGACTCGGAGGTGGGCTCGCCCATCACGGTGCGGCGTTAGCAGTGATGCGGTCGCTGTATCGGTCTGTCGTGGTGAAGAAGGAGCTGAGTCGGGGGGCAAAGCTCTCGATTTACCGATCAATCTACGTTCCCACAAGATCGCGAATACCACCGGCCGAAATGAGTTTCCTTCGCAGGGTGGCTGGGCGCACCCTTCGAGATCGGGTGAGGAGCTCAGTTACCCGAGAGGAGCTCGGAGTAGAGTCGCTGCTCCTTCATGTTGAAAGGAGCCAGCTGAGGTGGCTAGGGCATCTGTTCCGGATGCCTCCTGGTCGCCTCCCGCGGGAGGTATTCCAGGTATGTCCTAGTGGGACAAGGCCTCAGGGAAGACCCAGGACACGCTGGTGGGACTATGTCTCCGAGCTGGCCTGGTGTCGCCTCGGGGTCCCCCCAGAACAGCTGGAGGAGGTGTGTGTGGATCGGGAAGTTTGGGCATCTCTGCTAAGACTGCTGCCCCCGCGACCCGGCCCCGGATAAAGTGGAAGAAAATGGATGAATGGATGGATGGATGGATGGATGGTCTTTAAAGTGTCAGTTGTTCAGACGGTAGATGTAAAACTCAGTTGACCAAAGTGGATTGTGAGAGTAAGAGAGTTATAAGCCAAATCAAAATTAGCTCACTGTCAAGCAAGCCCTCATTATTTTTGATAAAATATTGCTCAGAAATTGATTTTCTGATTGCATTGGGGCACTACGACCTGGAGTGTGCCTCTTGTTGTCAAAATGATGCTGTTGTTCGTCCATCACCACAGAAGCTGGCAATGGACAACTCCTTGAATGGCTCATATTGATTTTCTCCAATAGCACTAAAGTGTTGTTTACTATTTTGTGGTGTCATTCCTTGTTCTCGTCCCAATAAATGCCTAGTCAAGCATCTATTGATAATTTTATTTCGCAAACAGTTTCAAATAAAATGGAGGAGAAATATAGACCAGTAACAACAAAAACAAGCTGCAGTTTGTCCTTCAGTTCAACATTTAATTCAATGACTAATTGGCTGTATCCGACCAAGCAAAATAACTTTAGCTATATTTAGTAATCAATCATTATCAGTTCTATACAGACACAACTTATAAGTATATATTTTCTTTCATGACATCATCAGTCGCCATTTGTGTCGTAAGTAAAATAATAAATAGTAAATCAACTACTTCACTAGTTTACTACTAAAATAATTGTTACTTTCAGCCACAAAGGTTTTATCATTACTTTCTATCATTTTTATATGTAAGACCACAGGGGTTACATTTGATTAGTTAAAAGTGGTGAGTTTGCCCACAAAGTTATATCCATTATGGGCCTGAATCACCCTGCGCTCCATTGTTTTCTCTCAGCTCATGCGTCTAATACTATAATGGTGGTCTGAGGCCAGTGCTTGTTGTGTGTATTTACTGCAGAAGGAGACTCTCCTGGCTAATGCAGTGTTTTGGGCGGCTCGGCAGGGGAACCTGGCTTTACTGCAGCTGCTCCTGAACTCTGGACGAGTGGACGCCGACTGCAGAGACACGGTACAGACACTGCACGACCCGAACAGCTTTGAAACAGTCCCACGTCAGTCTTGTCTACAGGGATGCATTAACCCACAGTTTCTGCAAGCATCGCTTCTCAGTCAAATGGTTGTTCCCTCCAAAGCAATTGTCAATATACACTTTCCTAACCAAAAAAGCCTTCACCAACACATACCAAAGATTCTCTGTGCAGTTCAGATCTGGATTCTGTGGTGGCCATTCCATGCGTGAAAATGACGTCTAATTCTCCCTGGCATAGTCAACTTTTAAATATACCTGCGCCATCAGGGAAGAAGAAATCCATTGATGGAATAACCTAGTCATTCAGTATGTTCATGTAGTCAGCTGATCTCATTCTTTGGGCACATAAATTAGTGTTGCAGCAGACCCCAGATCATAACAATAAGTTAAATCCAGTCGGGGACTTTTTTTTTTTGGTCCGGCAGTGTATTTCACAAACACTAAATCAAATTCCCATTTTGAGTCCCGTTTTGAGTTGATTCGCATAAAGCACATAAAGGCCACTGCTGTTTGGTTTATTGGAGAGAAAATAGAGTTTTTTTTCTAAGGAGATTAAAAGCATTCATGCATTTACATTTAAATTGAACCATTTCTCATCTAATCGAGCAATTTCTTACAGCTTTGCGAGGAAGTATGAAGTAGTTACTGACCAAAAATGTGCATAATTAAAACTGAATGTAAAATGTCCATTGTTGGGCTGAAACAACAACTAATTGATTAATCGACAACTATGATTCTTAAAATTACATTTTAGTCATCGATTAATCGTTTACACAGACTCAGAAAGAGCAAAAAATACATGAAAATGTACTATTTTTGATGAGAAACTACGTTATTGTTAGCAAATACTTAAAGAAGAACTAAGTAACTGGTTTACCTTTATAAATCCTTTCCGTAGTCCCTCTGGGGAAATTACAAGTGTTGATGGGATGATTGGGGGGTCTTTCATCTCCCCCTGGTGTCTCTGGCCAGGAAACCACACTTGCAGCTTTCCCTGCACCGGGTGGAAGCCACCAATACACACTAATGGAATCACGAAGAAGAAGCTAACAGGCTAACGGTGAAGCTAACTGTGGGCTAGCACCACTAAAACAGTATTTACAGCCAAGTTTGAGTGAAAAAAAAATATGTCCATTGTGTAATTGGATGTACAATATCCATCTCTCTCTTTGTCTTTTCTGTAAGCGTAGTATTTACTCTCTCAGACAATTAATGAAATTTAATGAAATGTTAAAAAAACGCAACATGCTATGGCACTTGTGGCCTTTAGGGGCATGAGTTACATAGTTCTGCTTTAAGTTTAAACCAGTTTGGAATAAACATAAAAGAACTCTCTCCCCGATAAAGTGCCAGTGCAGCCTCCAGCCATTAAAGCTCAGTGGCTGAACTTTGGAAGCTCTTAGCTTTCAAATGAATGCATAATCGATGACCAAAATAATCATTTGTTGCAGCCCTCCATAGTGATTGCTGGTAAAATGTGAATAGGTGTTCTCATGATGGCAATTAGGTATTGGGTGTAAATGTCCAGCTACTCATATACTGGACACTTTTCCATACCTATATGTATAGGATATTTTAAATGCTCACATTAAATATAAAAAAAATAGTCATAAAAGTGAGTACTAACTAACTAAATAAAAAAGGGAAAATAGAGTGGACAAGAAAGCTAAAATAAAACCGGATGTACTTTGCTTAATTGGTGGGTTTTGAAAATGGCAGGCGCATTACCCCTTAACCTTGTTCCACATTACAGTCATGATCAGGTATTTAGAGGTGAACTCCTCAGCACACTGGCGTAAAGGAGCAGGTAAATAGCCGTGTCTTTCCTGTGCCTGATCAGACAGGTTCCACGGCTCTATTCTTCGCGGCGCAGCAGGGACACCATGACGTGTGCAAGCTGCTCTTTGAGTTCGGCGCCTCCACTGACTGCCAGACAAAGGTATGCTGCTGTGGGCACAATGACGCTGGCTGGGGTGGGTATATAACTGTGGGCGGATGGGAAAAAACAGCTCTGATCCAAACATGTCTGAAGCTGTGAGTGAGTCAGAGAATCAGCAGCTTTGAGGATTGGACATAAAGGAAAATCTCAACATAAAAACAGATTTACTGCATATAAAGACATGTTTGATAAGAAGTTTGTGAATCCCCATGCGGCTAAAAATAGACTGATGTATTGTCATAGCACAGCAGAACAGAGAACAATTGTTTGGAAAGCACATATAAAACAAACTTTGATTTACAATAGATTCTAAAAAACAATGTAGTCTAATCTTTAATCTCTGCACTAGTGTTTGTGCCAGGCCTTGTTGAATACATAAAACTTTGTTAGCAAAGGGGTCTCTGAGCGCTGTGGGGGGATTTTCCAACAATTTAACAGCAACATTTTGTAGCAAGTGATCAAAAACAGGCAAGTTTATTTGCCATCAGTGTGGGACCCGGAGACATGAACTCGAGACATTGCACTGGTCTGATGTTATGCTTCCACATGAAGAGGGATAAATGCCCTCTGTTGTGCGTCATACTGATATGCAAGCCAAAACATACAGTACAGAGCTGGTGCAGCTGTGCAGCATGACCCAATATGATTAATGGCAATTTGAGTTTATTCTCTTTCTCTGGAGAAAGTTGCATCAAAAGCATTTTTTGGGGTTTAGATACATCCGATCCTGTTTATATTGTGCATTCTTCTGATGTATTTTGCACGGACTGTTTCTTATGCGTAGGACGGTGGCACTGCCCTCACTGTTGCCTCTCAGTACGGACACTCCAAGGTGGTGGACGTCCTGCTTAAGAATGGAGCAAACGTTCATGATCAACTAAATGTAAGTGCCTCTGCACCTCCTTCTTCTTGCAAAGTTGGTACAACGCCAGATAACCCCTCTCTCGTCTGGGATGTGATCTTTAGTCTTCCCTCGTGCACTCAGTGGGGGTCTTGTCGAGTCTGTTTCCCTCCAGAATTACAAATCCCACTATCACTCACCAAAAGGAATACACATTGCTACATTTATGGGTATTTCATTGCCTGGTTAACACCAGACTAAAATCACAAGTTATATTTAGTCTGGGGACCACCGATTCATTTTCTCGTAGGAGAGCTGTGGTTTATGATCGTCCATAGCCGTTTATTGGACGCTACGATTGTCATACAAAATCATGCGTCTGCACGTAGTCATAGCCAATCATATTATCGTATCTGATGACGTATGAAATAAACTATTTAGAACATGGTCTAAAGCTTGATCGAAAAATAGCATGGCGCCTGCTGCTGTCATGTTGGATCCGTAAATAAACGTTTTATTTATTTATCCGTAAATAAACTACATTACAAGCTTCCGTATATCGAATAGTGCGTCATTGTCTTGCCGTCCCTCCTCGTTCTGTGATTGGTTCCCAAATCCATGAGAAAATTGCGGCCCCAGGTTGCTGTGCTGTTCAAGCGCACATAGCACCACAGCGTTAGCCAGGTAAGGTATTTCACTGTGTTTTTATACATTTTTTGATACAGATCTGACTCTTGCTCAAATATATTACTTAACCAGATATTCATTTTTTTCAGTTTTATAGCACACACAAAAAAGCATTTACCCCTGAACTTGAAGATGCAGGTCTGCTCAAAAAACAGTATCTTGAGACCAGTGCCTTGTTAGCAGTCTACATTGTCAAAGTACTGCAATTTATCTTTCTCCGCTTCTAAAACAAAGAACTTTCAGTAAAGTTGGAGTATGGGAGAACAAAATGTAAAGCTCTTTGAATTCCCTCAACAGTGACCAAACGAGGCTGATGCCTGCATAATGTGAACCTTTTTTGTTTTTAGGACGGGGCCACTTCCTTGTTCCTGGCCACTCAGGAAGGTCATGTGACAATAATCCGTCAGCTGCTGTCGTCCGATGCCAAGGTGAACCAGAGCAGAGAGGTAAAGTATAGACAAGTCCACGTTTGCATTTTCCATTCATTACTGTGGAGGACACCTTGCAGAATTTTGCTGGTGTCTGCTCTATTTCCACTACATTGATCCTTATCTGTGCTCTTGTGTCAGGACGGCACTGCCCCCCTGTGGATGGCAGCTCAAATGGGACACAGACACAGACAGAGATATTTAAATTGGTGGCGGAATATTCTATTTTCATTGGGCCAATTGAAATCACTTTAGGTAGAGCATAATGATTATTAGCATACCACATTAAACAGGATATGTGTGCTGGGAATAATAAAATAGGTATTAAAATGCTATTCATAATATATATATATATATATATATGTCAGGGGTAGGCAACGTCAGGCCCGGGGGCCAAGTTCGGCCCTCCAGCATAAAACCTTTGGCCCCCAAGAGAATTTTGAAGAAACATTTACTGATTCATAAATCAGAGACCAAATACGTGAAAGGACTAAAATATGGAAAATATTGTCAATATTTTCACATTTCCCAGGAAAACACCCCATTACATTATATATCATGAGCAAAACTTATATTTGTAGAGAAAAAGTGCTTTACTTTGGGCTAAAGTTGTGAGTTTCGGCCCTTGGTGTTTTGGCAATGAAGAGAATCAGTCCTCCGTGACACAAACTTGCCTACCCCTGTACTATGTTGTCTCTGTGGCCCACCGGCATGAACAAAAAACTTATGGGCTTCAGCCTCATTTAGTCTCTCACGATATTTGAAGTCTATCTTTAAGTGTATTGTCAATACATTTTTGTTATATAAAGTTACGCTGGAATAGGCTAAATGGCACGGCCACTTTTTCACTAGAACCACGCTGACAAGTCTCCAAAGCTGCGCATTTACGATGCGCGTCTCCAAATGCGCGCGGCCAATTAGCATAATTAATTCGGCAAAAATAGCGTGAGCATCCTGCGGCTTTTGTCACTGTATTGGCCTGATGGGAGTCAATTACAAAACATATAAGGAAAGGGAAACTTTCGAGGTTAAAACGAGGAGAGAAGGAGCTCTGTCTCTTTCTCTGACTCTGCACTTCTCAGCGCAGGCAGAGGTAGGGACTCGCCTCACTTCATGTTAAACTGTCATTTGTGACAGTTTAATCTAAGGCCCGCTAGAATAGGCTAGTGTTAAATAAAAAGCACATAAGAGCGAGGCCAGACTACTTCCTAGCTCTGTGTCGTTGCACTGCAGAGCCCACCTCATCAAAGTCACTGATGAGTTGAAGCGCACGTCTTCTTATAGTATCAATTATGAGGAAATTTAGATAGATTTCCATTGACGTCACACTCCCGCACATGGTTCCATATGGCGCCATCATGTGTGTCAAGGGTCTAATTGTTTGTGTTACGGATGGATCATTGATAATATGTGAAGAAGTAGTGCTCATGGCAAGCTCACAGAAAGGGCTTAGAAATTGACTTTTGTTCCAGGAAATAGGAAATACTTTTTATTTTGATTTTTGTCAAGTACAATAGTTAAACTTCTTCCACAAAATGTTCCACACGCAGACTCCATGCAGTTAATGAGAAATTGGCTCCTGAAACAGGGAAAGTTTGTGAAAAAATGGTCATTTTAGCCTCTACAGGCATTTTTGACTCCAATTATTTAAAAAAGTGTAAAGGCCACAGACTTCAAATTTTACAATAATAAAGACAATACTAAAAATATTCAACATGTGGAAAAAGAAGGTGGATAGGAGTGTTTTTAAGAAATAACTTTTGAAAATATGCCTTTTTTGAAATATGCATCCTATTGAAACAAGCACACTATGGGACCTACCATTTCCACATGACATTTTCAAATCAGATTTTATGAACATAAATAACAAAGTGCTCCAGATAAGTTTCAAACATTCTTTTATTTTTTGTGATTTTGGGGTTTTTAACCATCAGAAACAGATCAATTCTTGGCATATGGACGAAAGCTTGACTTCAGTCTTGCCTGTTAGATCTTGCCTGTTATATATAAGACCTTCCAATGCAGTGGTTCCCAAACTTTTTTTCTTGATTCCTCTCCTGCGCATGCTGTAGTCAGGCTGCGCCTCTGTCAAAACATTTAAAAATTCCCCCGAAAAAATTAAAAGTTTACCAATGTGCAATGTGCATTTTAAACACATTTTCTGAAATTAGATAGTTTTATGCACCTGTCGTGATTGTTAACCATTTTAATTGATCTGAGGCCAAATGTATGATCTGATCCTCTGACCAGACAAAGCTCTGGGCCCCACCTGCCGTCCCAGGAGCCCCCGGTAGGAAGCCTCGCTCCCCAAGTTGGGAACCCTGTTCTAACACACTCTATCCAGGCAAGGAGGCTGAAAAGTTCTTGCAGTTAGGGTCCTTTAAAGGCTCTTTTTGATGTAGAGTGTGACTCCTGAATATACTGTCCTTGTTCAGTGTTTCAAAAGTTCACTATTATTTCTCAGATTAGACGGTGATCAGAGCAAAATCAGCTTGAATCCTTGACATCAGCCGGTCAGACCTGAAATCAAAAAGTACCCTTAAGTTTAATTTACAACTAGTTTACTGTATGTTGATGCTATACTTCATATTCCAACTAGTTTTTTTTTTATTACATTGTATGTACTGTTTTGGGGCCCATATGAGTAGATTATTAGTTTAAAAAAATAAAGTCTAGTATCTGTGATGATAATGGATGATTGTGGACCTGTGCGGGGTTAGTTGTACCTTTTCTGAAACCGCATCCTCGTTCCTTTTCCTACGCACTAACACTCGAAATGCATGTTCCCTCGAAGGAAAGGTCTGTCCTAAGCAGAACACGCAGCAGGAGAAGTGGTTTATAAGCATCGATGCAGACTTACAGGTGTGTGTTACACTAGAGAGCAGCCTCATGCACCAAACTATTTCTGTTCCATGTTTATTTAGAAGAGTCAAATTTTCCAGTCATACAGATATTTGATAATGAAAAAGAAAGCAGAAATGAGACCTAATATTGGCAAGTTTTAAGAAGCTAAAATATAGTGTACATATGAACAATCTGAATCTGAAACTCTAAGAGGAAATTAATGTTAAGTTCAAATAATTAGTGTAAGTGGGAAGCAAAAGGAAGGAGGCAGTTTCAGAAAGGGCCAAGGTCAGATGCCACAGAGTCAGACACATTTTGTTCTAGGCCCAAGTGAGAATTTGATGAAAAAAATAATAATCTTACTCTGATATTAATTTAGGCCAACCCAATAAATCCCTGTAAATCTAAATGCATGACTTGATTATAAGACGGTGATAAACAGAAAAATACACTACATACCTCTAATCTGAGGCCTCTGACGACTCTGCAGTTTATTGATGATCTTTAGAAGAGTGCTTATCAGAATCATTTCTCTGTTGTCCAAAGTCCTCTAGACAATCACAGGAGATCTTGTATGTGGCCACAGATGGCAGGTTCTTCCACTGTAAAAATACAGTCAAAGCAGATTTTAAGTTTTTAACAAAAAGTACACAGCCAATAATCAAAGCAATATCTGAGGAGCCAAAAGGACAGAAACTGAGAATTCAGAACTTAGATTCCGCGGGCGGTCTCTTTTTCCTCCAAGCTCGGGTCCTCTACCAGAGGCCTGGGAGCTTGAGGGTTCTGCGTAGTATCTTTGCTGTTCCTAGAACTGCACTTTTCTGGACCGAGATCTCTGATGTATTTCCTGGGATCTGCTGGAGCCACTCCTCCAGTTTGGGGGTCACTGCCCCGAGTGCCCCAACGACCACGGGCACCACTGATGCCTTCACCCTCCAGGTTTTCTCCAGCTCTTCTCTGAGCCCCTGGTATTTCTCTAGTTTCTCGTGTTCCTTTTTCCTGATGTTGAAGTCACTTGGTATTGCTATGTCGACCACAATGGCTTTCCTCTGCTCTTTGTCCACCACAATGTCCGGTTGGTTCGCCATTACCATTTTGTCCGTCTGTATCTGGAAGTCCCACAGGATCTTGGCTCGGTCATTCTCGACCACCTTTGGAGGTGTTTCCCACTTGTACTTGGGGTTTCCAGCCCATACTCTGCACAGATGTTCCTGTACACTATACCAGCCACTTGGTTATGGCGCTCCATGTAAGCTTTCCCTGCAGCATCTTACACCCTGCAGTTATGTGCTGGATTGTCTCATTGGCCTCTTTGCACAGTCTACACCTGGGGTCTTGTCTGGTGTGATAGATCTGGGCCTCTATTGCTCTGGTGCTCAAGGCCTGCTCCTGTGCAGCCATGATGAGTGCCTCTGTGCTGTCCTTTAGTCCGGCTCTGTCTAGCCATTGGTAGGATTTCTGTATATCAGCCACTTCAGTTATGTGTCGGTGGTACATCCCGTGTAGGGGCTTGTCCTCCCATGACGGGACCTCCAGCACCTCATCTTCTGTTCCCCATTGTCTGAGACATTCACTGAGCATGTCATCTGTCGGAGCCTTGTCCTTGATGTACTTATGGATCTTGGATGTTTCATCCTGGATAGTGGCTCTCACACTCACTAGTCCACGGCCTCCTTCCTTACGGCTAGAGTACAGTCTCAGGGTGCTGGATTTGGGGTGGAACCCTCCGTGCATGGTTAGGAGCTTTCGCGTCTTAACATCTGTGGTCTGTATCTCATCCTTTGGCCAGCTTATTCCTGCAGGGTATCTGATTACTGGCAGAGCGTAGTTGTTTATTGCCCGGGACTTGTTCTTGCCATTGAGCTGGCTTCTTAGGACCTGCCTTACTCGTTGGAGGTATTTGGCCGTAGCCGCTTTCCTTGTCACCTCTTCGAGGTTGCCATTTGCTTGTGGGATTCCGAGGTACTTGTAACTGTCCTCAATGTCTGCTATTGTTCCTTCTGGGAGTGAGACCCCTTCTGTGTGGACTAACTTCCCTCTCTTAGTCACCATCCGACCACACTTCTCTAGTCCGCATGACATCCCAATGTCTTCACTGTATATCCGGGTGGTATGGATCAGTGAGTCGATGTCTCGCTCATTCTTATATATATATATATATATATATATATATATATATATATATATATATATATATATATATATATATATATAATCCCTCGACTATCTGCTTCTTGTGGGGATTAAGTCACATCCAACCAACTCTGGTCACGGCTGCATCAACACAGAGCGAACACAAGAGGGCAGCAGGTGTCCCTCTACAACCCTGGTTACTTTTTGTTTGGATTAAAAGTAATTTTTTCAGGGGTTTGGAAGTGACTTTAGCACTATATTTGTGGGGTTTTATGGAGCGACTAAACTAACTAAAGTTTAGTCTCTTTGTCTGCACATGCGCCCTGCGTATATTTCTCTCGTCTTTAGCCGCTGCTGTCTCCCACAAAGGAAATGACCATATTTGGATTACAGCGCCATCTTGGTCAGCGCCTTTCGTGCTACATGTGGATACCAAACATGTCAGTATTTGTGAATGAATAAGTGTGGGGAAAGACCAGGGAGCGACACAGACTGTCGTTACCAGGGAAACCGCAGCGAACAAAGCTGAAGAAGCCTCCAAAGAAGAAGGAGTTAAGGCTGAAGGAGGCAGCAGAGGCTAGTGCAGGAGGAGAGTCTCACCAGGAGGGGGCAGCAGAGGCTAATGTAGGAGGAGGAGAATCTATTTACGCCCACACATATACAGATATATAGTTTGAAGTTTGAAACCGATATAGAACACTCAGGAAGCCCAAAGAAAAAAAACACAAAAAGAAACACCAAACGAAAATGGTTGAAAAAACAATACAAATGATAACACTCACACAAAAGTGAATAAAGCATTTTGGCCTTCTCAAGCCTGTCCTTTGCCGATTTATATGCCTCCTTTAGTTTGATGAATCTCTCCTGCAGTGAGAAAAAAAAGCAGTATAAATGATGTTATGTAAATGCCCTAGTGTGTAGTGTAGTGTAGTGTAGTGTAGTGTGATGATATGCCGAGGTTTATTGTAGGTCAGATGGTCCTAACCTTTTTCTTGGCGCCCTGTTGTGAGGTGCGGTCAATCTGTTGTGGCTCCAAGTTTATCCCCACCAGGACCCGCCCCCACAGCAGCGATCCCAGGCCACACACTAAAGCCACTGCCCACTGGCCGATGCTGAGCGGGACGCAACCAAACGTCTCTCCTCCAAACTGAACAATAATGACCTGCACAAATAACAGGACATCAGCTCTTTATTACATTCCATAGTCACAAACAAATACTGTCAGTCCAAACTATTCTATTTGATTTGTTTCTCTGGAGCTGGCTATTGTTGTCAGTGTCAACAGTGACATGCCTCATGAACATGTGTATAAATGTGGTGGATGTTTACTTTACTAGACTCTAAATTTAAATCAGTAATATGAATGTATTTGAATTTTTCACCAAGAAATTACAGATGGAAAAGGAATAGAGTGAGGGCTTTGTGCAACTTGAGACACAGAAGGATTAACCAACACTTGCTTCTTGGCGGTTATGACTGTACTGCATAACCCAGCAGTGTTTTCACCTGAACCATTAGGGTTCCCACGAGTATGATCTTTCGTGCCCCGAGTGCATTGCAGATCTGCATCACCATCATCATCATTGTATCCCGCTCGATGTTGATAAAATGTTCACCTTAAAACAAGGAACACATTGGTTTAAGGCAGAGGTTTGTGAAGATACTCATCCTCAACAATGTAGTCACACGTTTCTGTTTATTGTCAGCAATTAAGTTTTACATTAGACAGCTAGTCATTAATAAACACTGTTTTATAAACAGTATTTTTTATATGTACAGATCCTTTCCAGAAAAATTTGAATATCATGGAAAAGTTGATTTATTTCCACACTCCAACACTAAAGTAGTGATTGTTGCACGAAGAGCAATATGAACATGATGAGGAGCTGGGACATGGCGTGTCCGAAGATGTTCTTGATCATGGTGCAGGAGATGAGTGGTTTGTTGCGTCCATAAGGCTTCCGCAGCAGCAGAGAGTCTGTGGGAAGCCCCATGATCAGAGCCAGACATACAAAATTGGCCATGATCAGATTCACCCACAGCATCTGCACAACCTTCAGTGGTGAATCCTGAGACAACACACAACAAGTTAATTTGTTTGATACCTTAATAAAGTGAAATAAAAGCATGTGGTGGAGGCATGCACAGAGCTGTAACGCATCGCCCGCTCCATTGGCCCCATGCAAAGACTATGTGCGGCTTTGTATCGATATTATTATAGATCCATGCTCTGTATACAACATGCAGCCAGTGCTCCTTCAAGTTAATGTTTGTAAAGGAAGGATAGGCAATTTACCTACAACCTAAGTAGAACTTAGGTTCAAAATTTACACTACACACATTTTACTTTACATTGTGGAATAGGCATATGATACTTTTCTAATAACCTGGCCTTTACTACTGTTATGAGGTGTGAGAGGTGGAGAGGTACAAGTAGCACCAAGAACATAGTGCTCTCCTTTATCGGTAAATGGCTCATGCACATATTCAGGTGACAAAACCTTCCTTTTGGCCCAGGCATGAGTTATTTAAAAGTTATAATTACTTTGAAGTAGTTAGAGGAGCCATCAAATGACTTTTGAGGTTTCATTTTCTTCAAAAAACATAATCATGAATTTCTACTAGTTTTGAAATGAGTGGTTTGACACATAATACCTGCTCCACAGAACCAGGATGGGAGACTGTGAGGGAATAACAGTGAATGGCACAGACTGGCAGCCTTTTACACATGAGATATACTGTATAAGCAATTAGGTACAACACGCCCACTAATAACTTTATGCCTTTTCCAGCTTGTACTAAGCACCTGTCTTGTTTAATGATCTCCTTAGTTAGTGTGTGGTTATCATAAAGTGTCACCCTATATTTTTCACTCCACACAAAAATGAACTGTCAGATTGGTGTATTTATCAGGTGGTGCAGGTGGTCACTGGATGAGCAGTGGAGGATACACACATCTGGCTCAGTTAGTGCCACACAGGGACTTTAATCACTGCTGGGGGTCATTTTGTTCAATGTAGACAGTAATGTGCCCAATCCTTCACACAGGACCATTACAGGTTGAACAGAAGAAATTAACTCTTTGCAAGACTTTCTCTGCTCCACATAAGGCCAAAAAAAAAAAAAAAAAAAAGGAAAAACTGACATAAACGTGACGAAAACGAGAAGCTTTTCGATTTGGGTAAAGAACTGGAGAAAATGCGCCTCCACCCTGTGTAATATGCAATGTTAAAACTATGACTGGCAGCTCTGAATAACCCAAAGTGACTGTAAGTGACATTGTAATTCATTTTTTCATTTAGCATCCAGGGCTTAAGAAAGTCTTCCATGCGTCTCAATGTCCTAAACCTAAAATTGGTGGCTCTCACTTTACATTGGAGGTCAAAGCGTCAGACACTTCCCAAAATGTGCTTTCAGAGATATTCCTCTCTTGTACAGTAGCCCCTGTGAACTCGCCAAATCATGAAGGATGAGAAATGTGATGAATTATGCAGTGGAGGTGGGTGAGTATCTCGGCCAAGTTGGCGACGCTACATCCTCACAGCATGGATGCATATGCATGACTAAAAGGAGAGACCCAGAGAAGCTTTCGGCTCATTGCAAAGTCAATTAGTGTGAGAAAAGCATTGATGTAACCGGTGAACACAGACATAAAACAACTTGACGGCGGTAGTTTGTCAGACGGGAGGTTTGTCAATGGCACTGAAGTACTCATTACTGGGCTATGACAAGCCAGACACGGCTACTTTGGGTATTAGACGGGGGAACAGTCTGGTTACTGAGCTGTTCTCCCTGTGTCTGGGTGGGCTTCCTCTTCTGGAAATGAAGCATAGGCGTAAATTGAACCTGGGAGACCAATTTCAGCATCACCTACCTCCAGCCAATGATCGTGTCCGTGAGGGTCACACCTCCACCTCATCCAATCAACACAGAGCCACACCTTCGTAGCAGCCAATCATCGCCCTCGGATCTGCTTTTCATGGTTTCATGGTTCGTTCATTTCCCAACTGTGCTGCGACTCACCTCCACCCTGTCTCCGCCTTTTTCATTTACGGCTCTCCCTGCTGCATCCTTCTCAGGCCTCCCACACCACCACCAGTGTCCAGGCTCCCAGGGGAAGACATCCCCAACTATAACCTGCCCAGCCATACTAAATTTAATTCATATACAGTATCTGATGTCTACTGCTGGGGTCTGATCAACAAAAATATACACATGTCCATAAACATTTCTAATCGTTGCTTTTGTCTGTTTAAGTCTAGCTAGGTTGAAATGTTCTTTCATGGACAGTAAGCTACACATTAACTTTACCTTGACACAGGAAATCAAAATCCCGAGTGGCATCCATGGTGTCAGTACGTATAGAAGACAAACATGTAGTTGGGCACTGCGCATCTGCTGCCCTCGTGTGGAGAACATGAGTATTACATTGGGCGTAGGTGCGTGTATGGGCGGTACCGAGGTGTGAAAGGTGCACACACTCACAGGCAGGGGGTGAGGAGAGGGGCTAGTTGGGTAACCTTAATTTTTGTTGACCGCTATCGCTTTATCAAGGTTTTTGTTTTTGTCAATCCAGTATTCATCATATGAATATATTATTGCCCTAAATGTCCATAAATAAATCATTGAAAGGCATCCTAAATCCAGCATCTCTGTATAGCATAGTGCATTACACAAATCTACAGGACCCAATCATACCCCTCAGCGGCATTAAGGAAAAGGAAACTACGCCGCTACAGTGTAGTTGGTGCGTCTACCTATAAAGTTGTGGGTTTAATTCCCACGGCAGCTCATTGCAACCTTTATATTGTATTCATAACTGCCTTGGCCAAAGAGAAATCACGTGGATATTTGACAATGTGTGTCAACCTCGTAACTAACTGGCCATTGTTAAACGTAGTTGTTGTTATAGGAAGATGCAATAATGGGCTTAATAATAATAATGGCTTAAACTTGAAGAGTTCATTTGCAAAAACGGATATTTCTGTTTTTCTTTTTCTTTTTTTAAGTAAGAACAAGTTACTTTACATTTGTATGGCACTGAAAAGTCTGGTAAAGAAAAAAAACTTTCAAGCATATGTTGAGTTTTTTCAATGGCAATCTGTTTTTGCAAATGAACTCTTCACTTGTTATGCACCTTTCAAGCCTGTGTTACCAAGTTTCTCAAAGCGCTACACTTTTATCTTTCTCGCCATACTTGGCGGTGGTACTACTGTAGCCACAGCCGCCCCTGGGGTAAATAGGTCCCCCCCGACACACACTACATTCATTCTGGCCTATTGTACATGTTGTTAGTGGTAGGGGAAACCACGGGGAGAACATGCAATCGTGTTGCCCAGATGTAGAGCAGAGGTGCCCAAAGTGCAACTAAGAGACACATTTTTTTCTTGTTGCATTGGCACAAATTGCTGGAGATAGTTGTTTTAACTGCCAGTTTAAGAATTCTACTTGATTAAAACCTAATAACAAATATTATATTATGAGAAAGAGCTGCAAACAGGTTCCAAGGCTGAATAAATGTAAGGGGTATGGTTTAAACTTCTCTTAAATGCACCCATTTCAATAGTTGACTACACTGACCCCTGATCTATGGCCCTCCAACTTCATTATGTGGCAATCGATAAAAAAAGCTTGGACACCTCTGATGTAGAGGATGTTTTGTCCTCGTTATTGATTGAAAAACCTCATGGATAAGTGCTTACATGATGAGTGCTTACATGAACACATGAACACACACACATTGTGCAGAGTGAACTGACATTCACACCTGTTGTAATGCCTTTCGCACTGAACACCACTGAGCTCTACATTTGGATGTTTGCTCTGCCCTTGTCGAATATCCTGAAAGAGTCCCCTTTAAAACAAGGTAACATCGGTTCATGTGTGCTTGGGATTTATGAAGCAGATCCTATCATTGCCTCAATAACAAAATGCTTTATCAGCTTCACAAACATGGACCACATTAGGTAAAAACACAGACGCATTTTATTTCTGCAGTGGATGAATGGACATTGCACTGATGGCATACAAATCGACTTAGCCTCGCGCAGAATGGGAGGTGATGCGCTACACCAGTGGTTCTCAAGTGGCATGGCTTCGGGACCCACCATTACCCAAAGATGACCCAAAAAAAATGTCATTTGTCAAATATCTTATAAAACATTGTATTTTCCACACAGGTTTTTACTGAAAAGGCAGGAGATATTATTAAGACTGAAATTATGATCAAAACAACACATTAACTGGAAGTCAGCTGTGTTTCCATGCACTTTCAGATGGAAAATATTTTTTACAAAAAAGGTTCCGCAACCCACTTTTGGGTCCCGACCCACCAGTTGAGAATCACTGCTTTTAATGACAGAAAAATGAGACTTGTATGAAAATATATTTTAAACATGATTTTATATTGACTTCCAGCTGTTTGCTTGAGGTCCAAACATGATGTGATGAGGTCAGTATAGTTAATGGTATATACATAAAGATTTAGCATATTATTAACAACTAAAACAACATAAAATAATAATAGAGGCGTAACACACTTCTCCGCAATGAACAAAAATACCTCGAAACTCAGTAAACACATTATGCTACAAACAAACCTTACATTTTCATCTTTTTAAAACTGTAACAAAGTATATTAAGGCCGCACGGCTTGTTCCTTTGCATATTGTTTGCAGATTTTCTTTTCTTTTTTTAAACAGTCTTTTATGCCATAAGAAAGTACTTGGACTCAGTAAATGTCAGGCAGCTGGGCATATTTGCGATCCCAGTATCCACCGTTGAAGATCCAGTCCTGGGATTTGGTGTGTGGGTTTTGGCCCTGTTGAAACCACCTGGAAAAGGGGTGAGCTTATTAGTATTCAGGTCGAGCATCTAGTAAACAGAAAAAGACAGCAGGCGCAAAAACAAAACTAAAAGCAAGAAACAGAGATAAGCCATGCGGCACACTGAGCTAGCTGGTAATTTGCATAATATCGGAGACTATTTCTGGACCAGAGGGATCTTTCAAGTGGTTTAGCCAGTGTTAGATACAGTCCAACTGGGAGGGGAGTGATTGGCATCTTGGGTAATTTCATTTAAAGCCAGTGTTTTTTTTCCCCTAAAATTATCATTCATTTTGTGGGGAATCAAACCGATAAGAGTGAAGCGCTCTGGATAGAGACAGACAGAGGCGGCAGAGGGGTCACATGACACACATCACACGGTTCAGACGCATCAAACATATGGCAGGCAGCGCTAACCTTGGGCCGAGGGCAGGACTCCTGAAAATCAAAGTGAGGATGCAAAAAGGAAAAAAAAAAGGCAGGTGGGAGAGAGAAAGATTTAGCATTTAGCATTTCAAAGCATTAAAAGGTATGCAAAATAGATCAAATGACGGTCAAATATCACATTAAAAACGGGAGAGTGGTCACCCAATTGTAACCACTCTCTCTAATAGGAGAGGTGGGTGAAATCAATGAACAATCAGATAGAGCCAGGAAACCAGTGACTTTTGGATCTGTGAACTGAGCCTCTGTCCCCCAGTACATGAAAGTAACCCAGAAAAAGTACATATTGTTTGAGCGATCTAAAATCCACTGTGACATAACATTTTTTGCCCCGACCCAGAGGATGAATCACAGATCACAGCCTTGAATCTATTTCATAAAGGAAAAAAAACAACTATTGAATACATTTACACACCAAAAACACAGCATTAAAAGGCGCACTATGCAACTTTTTATGTTAAAAAAAATTGATATTAGTGCGTATTTGACCTTTGAGAGACCCAGTGTCTGCTCAGGTGGCTAAATAAGCGCCTTCACTTTCTGCCCTGGTGGCCTCTATGATGCTTCAGGATCCATCTTATTTAAACTATTTTTGCATTTCTGGTGTAAATGTATGTGTAACCATGGAGACAGTTCAATCAACAGTGAAAACCTACTAAAAGTCTTAAAAACTATTGATCATGGTGTGTCTTAGGGGCCGCCAGGATGTTGAGTAAAGGCGCTATGCTAACCACCCAAGCAGCCACTGGGTCAATGAAAGGTCAAATACGCACTAATATCAACATATTATCAACATATTATCAACAAACTCTAAGTGAATATGGACATGTTGTACATCATTTTGAAGCTAAGAACCTCTAACATTTGACTGCTGAGTTGGTTTTAACCTCTGCAAACTTATTTTTGATCGCCGCGCAAAATTCAGCGGCTAGCAATAGCATGCTGGGTCAGACACTACGATACAAATATACCTAATGTAGCTTAATAAAATTAAATCAGCCACTGCTGTAATGGCCAAGTGTTTGTGTAATGAAAGGATGTTAAAGAATGACAGATATAATATATTTTTAATGCTCTAGTTGTGATGATCAGATCATTTTATGTGAGTTGTTATATATATTATATATCAATGTAACCTAAATCGCCTGTCATATAGGAGGATATTTAGTGTAGAAAAGTCCAGTGATCCTTTTTAAAAGTGTGAAAAGTGTTTCCATAAGTTTATGGGGGAAAGAAGACCATTAACTTTTTCACTCAGAGAAAGTCTCTTGGTTATTATATAGATATCGACAGATTCTCAAACCCCCAGTATTGGTATCGGTAAAAAAAGCAAAAAAGCTCCATCGGTGCATTTCTAATAAAAAGTTGCATAGTGCACCTTTAAGTATTTGACCTTCAAGTACCACCGGGCCAAGATCATGATCAAATCAGAACTAAAGTGGGTCTACAATTGACCCAAAGGCTTCAAATGCTACCTACAGGTATTCATAAAGTAAACCTTAACCTGAAAGCAGAAAAAAAAAACAATATCTCTATACTTAAAATGAATAAAGACTACAATTGCAGTTGACCTTGTGTCATATGTACAAATGCCACCAGTGGTACATGAACCACAGTTTTAAATATGGCCCCTTCTCGTACTTTAATGCTAATTCTTCTTCCCGTTTCTAACACATCAAATTGACAGAATGTTCACTTTCTGCCTGACAGTTCTTTATCCCTTCTCCTCACATGTGTCAAAAATAATCCATTATCCACCAGTCCATGGTCCTGATTTTATGCACGATTCTAGTACTAGGACATATTCTTTGGGAGTACGCTCTTTCCTACCTGGTCTTCCACTCCTCGTCTGACTTGGCGCGGCTTTTGCGAGCTGCTCTTTGTTTTTCCTCAAGCCTTTTCTTCTCTTCACTGGCGAGATCTAAGAATCAAAAATTTAAAAAAAGCAACTTCAGATCTGACTTTTATCTTTTGACACTTGGGGCTAATTTGGTTGAGCCCAGGATGAAAGGGGGGGTGTTACCGATGTCTCCGTTCTCCATGGCTCTTATGTCAGGCCGCAGTCTGCAGTCGGTCTGTGGGATCACCCCCTCCATTTCCTTGTGAAACTCATTGAGTTGCATCGCGAAGGACGTGAAGTTGTACATCTGCAAGTCAGTGTGGAATCCATAAAATATATTTCAGTACTGTATCCCGCCAAAGTGTGCCTCGAAACTGTCAAATCCTGAGCCTTGAAATGCCAAAGACTAAAGTTATGAAAGTTATTAAAGTTAGTTTGGGGATTTGGAGCAGAAATATCAAACTTAAAGGGCAAGACTAGATTAGGCTTCCAAACAACTGTGGTTTCCTGCAATCTGTCGCTTGTAGATAATGAATAGTATGTAAATACATACAAGGTCAATTTACAAGGTCGATTTTTTAAATATGGTTTTCATGCATTTCATATTAGTGTTTATTATTTGATGACTTTGATGTAATTAAATTGACAATCTCTTGGCACCTCCTGGATGGGAGGTAAAGCTCAAAAATAACCCAGTGTGTTTGACTACGTTCTGAAAACTTTTGTTTCTGGCTGGTACTGACAGTAATTGGCTTTTGGATTGTCGAATAAAGCAGGAGTGGAATCAAAGCTAACACGCTGTTTTGACATTTCAACAATTTTAAGTTTCTTTTTTTGGTTTTGATATGCTTTTACTCACACAGTAGTTGAAAGTTAGTCAATTAAGACCAGGGCCGTCTCAATGAGGTTGAGAAACCGGGCATTTGTCCAGGGCTGAAGGGGCCCCCACATGATTTTGCTGCATGAACCAGCAGGCTTGTAAATCAAGAATATTTTATAATAAGCAAAATTTACATTTTCTACGAACAAAGAGGGCCAGCTCTTTTAAATCTTAATGCAAGATTACGTACTGGGCCTCCAGACTCTTTCACTTCTAAAAAGAAAAAAGAGGGGGCACTAGTTATCACTGTCCTGAGACTAACATTAACTAAAAACAGAGAAATTCAGTTGTTGGCAGAGGACATACAACAGACAGAAATAACATACAAGAAATAAGGTTTTAGCCGTGTACCTGAGCAGAGTTGGGCGGTCGGGGCGGGATCCTCCACAGCAGCTGACTCCCAGGGATCACCTGCACAGTGTCAGTGGCTGGAGACGGCCCTTCCTCCTGCTCCTCGCCGCCCTCAAACAGATCATTTTAGAAAATTACTAAATGAAAACAAACAGCGACGACGATATCACAAAACATCAGGCTAACAGATGCTACAGGAGGCTGCTTCTATCTAACCAGTGCCTATCCCAAAAACATGTATTACTAAACAGGTGAGGTCCAAAAAACTGGGCTAAATAAGAATTTATCCAGAAAGAAACAAGAAAAGTAATTTAAATGAATGCTGCTCTAAACTAAGATAGTAAAGAAAAACACAGAATAACAATACTGAGATACAAATCAACGCCACACTGATCAAAATCTGTATTGACTGTATGAGCAGCAGTGGCTCAGAGGGTTGGCCCCACGACTCCACAGATCGGCTAATTCATCGAAATCTGCACTTATTTGGAAGCCACAGCTCTAAATTAATCCAACTCCCTCGAGGATCATACCGACTTAGCCTTCTTCTCCTCAGGTGTTTTCTTGTCGTTTTTCTTGTGAGCGCCCGACTCCATGGTGTACATGCACTCGGTCCACTTCCCGTAGAGCGAGCAGAGCTTCTTCTTGCTGTAACCACACACAGGGACACACAGCCTCAGGCGCAAACACGGGATAATCAGCTCCTAAAAGCCACTCGCACATTGTGTACAACTGTATTTAAACAGGGCAAAGATGGGACAGCTTGTGCTTGCTTCTAACTTCACCCCAGTTTGGAGCTATACCTTTTGCATGACTGAGTGCACCCACAAAGACCTGACAGTTACGCATCAACTCGTCTAGGCTAAGGTAAGAACATATCTCAATATGGAAAAACAGTGGCCTATTCCTTTAACACCATTTTGAACGACAGTGCAGGATTTTAGAGGCAGTTGTGGTGAACAGGTCTGGGCTCATTCTACACATTAGGACATTGCTGGAACATGTAGGGGGGGAAATACTTCATTTTAGCATCTTTAGTGTGTCCACATGACTGTAGTTTTCCTCTATCAGCACTGAGGAGCGTGAAGCAGCTTGAATACAGATAAGATAATACCAAGAAAGGCTATTTAATTTTTTTTTGTCACTTAGTGTGTGTCTTTCAAGTAAACATTTCAATTATATATATTCGCGTTTGTGGAGGGTATGGATACTTATGCAACTCACTTTATGTGAGAGTAGCTACATTGCAACACAACTGCATTGGTTTCGCAAATGGAAAAAGTTCCTCTGGGTTAGTTTATTTTTCTCAATGTGTAACTCTGTGTCAGCCCTAATCGGTGCTTAACAGTCTAATCGACGAGGCTTTTAACAGTGCTTTTAACAAGGCTTCCTCTTCCTGGAGAAGGCAGGGTGTTCTCAGCGATCTATAAAGAAAACTCAACAGCCTAATGTTGAAGACAGAAATAAAAACTAGGTTCACAATCCCTTTTAAAGGAACCTTGAGTCAAGAAATCAGATACTGTACCTTTTATCCAAAATATAACCCTCCACTTTGTGCAGCTCTTTGCCAAATAGACCACAAGGTTTGAAATTCAGGAAGCACCTCTCACCGGTTCTGAAAAGGAAAGTTGGAGAAAAGTAGCTGACACTCCTGCTCCAGAATTTCTTTTCTGATTTATTCTGACATGGCCAAATCCCCTGCAAGATGAGTGTGAAGAAAGACAGAAATAACTACTTTAAAAAAATTGTCCTGATGATGCCTTTAAGGGAAGCTCTGTCATGGGTGTATAATATACAGTGGGAGAAAAAAGTGAGTACACAGTGTGGAATTTCTTACATTTCTGCCTAAATTTGTCATAAAATTTGGTTAATCTTTATGAAAATGACAAGAATGAACTGCAGCAGTTTTCTAAAGAGGAATGGTTCGAGATTTATCCTGATCGTTGTGAGCGTCTAATCTGCAACTACAGAAAAGCAGTTATTGCTACAAAAGAAGGATCAGCCAGCTATTTAATACAGGGGTTCACTTCCTTATTCACATGCTGTTGTGAATGTCTCATGTCTCAGCTAAATATTGTGAAAAACTTGTGAAGTAATTGTTCTGTTGACACTGTTTAATCATTCTTGTGATTTTAATAAAGATCAGACCACATTTTATGACAAATTTAGGCAGAAATGTGAGAAATTCCACATGGTGTACTCACGTTTTCCTCCCACTGACTGTACATCCATGACAGATCCATATAGTGATGCCCTAAAGTTGTGGACAGGTGATAAAATGCTTTAAAGCTAAAAAAACAAACACACAAACATCTAATCTAAAGTATCCAGATCATAGCAATTCAAAATTATTAGATTAGACATTATTAGATCTACTACATCATTCCCATTGCAAGATATGACTGGTGACTTGTTGGCTGACGTCTCCTTTCTGTTATGTGTGCACCACTGCATTTCTTTGTACAATGATACAGCTTTTGCTCTTACTTGTGATTGATTATCTCCACATTTCCATACTGCTCTATCCACAGCTGCCCCACGATGATGTTATGGACACAACATGTAGGATTCGTCCATGTGTATGATTCGTTAAAACTGCGAGAGACAAGGACACATTGACATTGTTTGTAACAGCTCAGTCCATAATGTTTTCTTTGTTAGGAGAAACTCACTTTGGTAGCTCCAGTGTGATGATGCCTTTGGGTTCGGCCTCCACACTTTTGCCCCAGAACTTGAGTTTGGGATAGATAGATCCGTGGAAAACAAAGTCGCGCTGCAGCCCCTCTGCGTGGAAGGCACTGATCGGAGGGTGGTGACTGACCTGCTCCGAGAGCAGACGGAAACCCAGGTCCTCCCTGAGCAGCGGCAAGCACAAAGTGAGAAAGCACAAAGTGAGACATTGTTTAGAGAGTGCTGTAATACTCACATAAGTTACACTACAGGGATACTATATTTAGATATCACTCAGTAGCTGGGTGGTCTGTACAGTTGAAGTTCACAAAAAATAAATCTTATTTGTAAATATATTTCTTCGAACTGTCCTAAACCTTTAACTTGGCAAGAGCTAGATTAATATGACAGTGTTAACATAAGCACTGATATCAATCCTGGATCGCTCCGGCTACATTGTTTGGGGAGATTACGCAACACAAATCCATTAAATATTTCCTTTTTAAAAATGTATTTGTTTGTATGTATGTAGCAGCAGAATACCTGTCGTTGCTGCTATATTAATAAATATCCATTTAATCCAAACCACTTTCGGTTCGAACTCAAATGGTTTGGTGTGAGCCGTGTAAGATTGACAAAGATTTCTTTAAACAGAGGAACGAAAATTGGACAAAATATGTTGGTAAATTTCAGCCCAAACTGTGGCTGAATATGTTATACAGCAAAAATGGCTGAACAATGTAATGATTTTTTGAGAAATTTAGATTTAATGCCAGTTTCAATCCAATTTAATATTTTTAATGTAATTTAAAGCCGTGGATTTGGCACAATTAATTTAAAGCAGTACTAAGTAACTTGTTTACCTTAATAAATTTGCTGCCACCGGGTCGGAGGCCCCAATACACACTAATGGAATCACGAAGAAGAAGCTAACAGGCTAACGGGCAAAGCTAACTACAGGCTAGCGCCACTTTAGCAGTATTTACAGTCAAGTTTGAGTGAAAAAAATAATCGCCATTGTGTAATTTTGCCGCGTAAACCTATGGAATAGCTTGAATGTGTCACGATGTACCACAGTTTGCCAATTTATATATATATATGTATAAAAACATGGTCTTCACAAACTATGGAGCTGGAAATTAATTATAATTTAAACAACAATTTTAACAATCAGTAACATTATTGTCGCTGGATTTCTATGGCCGTGATGTGTATGTTGTGGAAAGATATTCATATTTTGTAAAACAATTGTTGTAAATATTGAGTATCTCAGTTGTGCAGGTTGTTGTAAAAGAAGAACGATTTCAGCTTCTTTTGCACCTGTAAAAATATCAAGTAGAAAGGGGGTGGGACTAAATAAGTCACACTTCATCCCACTCCTCTTTGAACAATTGCTTGTACTGGTATGCATTACATGTATTATTATTGTTTTTAAATTGTTCGAAATAAACTAAACAAAAAAACAATAATAAAAAGAAATAATTGGATGAATATCCCTCCCTCCCCCCCTTTTTTTGTGTCAGCGTAGTATTTACTCTCACGAACAATTAATAACTAAAAAATCACAACATGCTACGACACCTGCAGCGGCGCTTATGGCCTCTGAGTTACTTAGTACCGCTTTAATGACTTTTAATGCCCTGTGGAAACCCTGTAAAAGAAGCATTGCTAAGCCAATAGAAAAAGAAAATATGACAGTGAAATGTTCTCAGAGTGAAAGGAGCAAAACCTTAACCTACAAACTTTGGCACAGACGTATTAACCAAACTATATTTTAACAAAAACATTGGAAAGGCTGGTTTAGACTTTCTGTATTTGCTTGTGACACGATCAAAGGTCAAACAACAGACGAACACTAGAGAAACTAAATGAAGTCACCTGACCCCAGAGACACGTCTCAAATGACCTCGTGTCCCGAGTGTTGACACGAGCAGCGCCCGGACAAAGGCTCAGACACAAAGCTTCCTGCGGAGGCGAGAATCGTGATACGGAGGCTTTTCTTTGATATAATTTTCAAGAAATGTTGTCTCAGTGTCAGGAAGATATTGGGTACATGGTAACTGCTCATTCTCTGCCACATGGTTGGGAAACATGAACAATAAAAACAGAGGAAAACATAGTGAATACCCTTGAAGAACACGCTCCAATTTATTGCTCTGTACCTGACAATGCAGTTGTGACAAAAGCAAAACGCCTTTAAACCACTATAAAGGAATGAAAAGTTTCCAGTAGAAAACGTCACACACACAAAAAAGAGGAGTTAATAGTTAGATCAATAAGAAATACCGATACACAACAGTGAACCTTGTAAGTGACAAATGTGTTCTGTACTTGGAATTTGAATGGTCATTTTGGAAGAAGAACATCCTCTACAAACAACAAAATACCTTGTCTATGGGGTTCTACTATAGCCAACCTTGTAGTTCAGACCCAAACATTTTCTCAACTACTGATGCACAATGGTTAACCCTTTATAGGTCAAGTGACTCTTTTTGGTAATTTCTGCACACTTAACATATGGCCTCCCTGCGGCACATCAGGAAAGTAAAGAAACATGTTGTCCTCACTGTGCCAATCAAAAGAGATCACCCCACATCACAGAGCCCACTACTGTGGCATTTGACCAATCAGCAGAGACCGGTCACGCGCTCAACTTCCTATTTTCTCTGAAATCTGAAAAAGACCCGTCTGGCTAAATTCACAGTATACATTTCTGTACATAACTTGAAAACTTAACATGGTGAGTTGATGAAATTCACACGATTTACTGGTGAATAATTGTTCTCAGTGATGATATGTGTGTTGGTTTTAGAGGACGTAGTGAAATGAGTGAAATTACAGCATGAAAAAGGCAGGCACCATATTTGAACATACATACATTCACTTAAACCTAAAGTATATTTGGTCATGCCCGTTGCACATTATTATTCATACTCAACGTATTTTCTTGACAAAAGAACCAATAAACCCTAGGACTATTTTTTTTAATGTTGCCAAAGGTTATTTTTAGAAAGTTTTTAGGCAAACAATACTGGAGGTGGCTGACCCTACTCACTGCGTAAAGCACAATCACATTACAAAAGCGCTTGCCTATGACAGGTGTGACCATTCAAATAACAATTGCTGGGTTGCAGGTGACGTCACAGCATTCTAAAGGCCTATACTGTTATATAGAGGAAAAATTATTTTGTCTTTGAGGAATTTTTTGGTCTTGTACAGAGAGATCATGGACCCAGTGACTGATATTAATGATCATTTTTCTAATCCATACATTGTCTTTTTAGCTACGACTTGTGGAAGTGTAATGCTGTTAATAGGAAAAACTGGCTCCTGCCCCCCGCTGGGTCCGGTGACATCATCATATTCTAGAACCTGCAACCCAGCAATATCACAAAACACGTCTCCTGAGTACCAGCACCCCCAAGACCTGAAAGTACTTTTTGTATGTTTTATATATAAACCTTTGTATTTTTTTTACCACTTAAAGAGCAATGAACTAAATATGGTAACTTTATGGTGGTTTACATCGATTTTTTTGAAACATTTTACATCAGAAAAAAACTTTTGTTATGTCCCTAGATATAATAACAAAGATGCCCCATTCAGCCCCATTCATTGAAAAAGGTTACCGAGTCCTCCTGTGTGAACCTTAATGGCCGCTCTATCTCCTTCTACGCAGCCTGTTCCTTAAAAGTGCAAAAAAGCAGGAAGCCTTGCGCTCCATGGGCGGGTGGAGCCTCCACAGAGCTCCAGAGCTTGATTGACAGGCTCAAGAGCCAGTCAATGTACTAAAAATACTTCCAAATTTCGGGGTTTTAACCAAAAGCCAGCGTGGTTACAAATATTTCACCTACCCCAGTGTGGTCACAGTCATGGGTCATAGCGATTTTTAGAAAAAGAAAAAACTCTTTGGAGCCGGGCGTTTAAGCTGTTCTTGGGACGTTTCAAGTCCCATTAGAATAAATGCTCCCAAGTGTCTCTTGGTGGAGCCCTGGCCACCAGGGGGTGATATTACAGCAATGTCAGCTCCTCACCATAAGGACTCATTGAAATACTTTGAAAAATTAATTTCAACTCGAGAGTGTTATTGTTAGGGTTAAAATGTAATGTTAAAATGTAAGCCAAATCTTAATTTTCTTAAGTAGTAAATAAATTGCTAATATAATCGCAGTAGAGGTTGTGCACATGACAGCATGGTAACAGCATAGCAAAAGCATAGCAACAGCATGGCAACAGCATAGCAACAGAAGTAAATGTCTTGCTCAGTATTTGCTTTTTGACACAGTCCAGAATGTTGAGGGTCTGTATATAGAAAATGGTATGCATACTCTCTATTCTTAATACTAAAGCCCTATAGTGAAGCTTTGAATGGGTCCACATACCTGACCAGTTCATAGGTTTCTCCCAACAGAGGGTTGAAGGGTTTTCCTGTGCGCTCCCATTGCGAGGCCACGGCTGAGACGGCAAACGCAGCAACACACTACAAACAAGGACAACAACCCTTAGCTACAACCACGGGGTAAGGTTTCATAAATCAGAGCCAGTGACAAGTATCCCTGAGGGTACTCAAGTCCTGGCGCACTCCTAGGTTAGTTCTTGGTTTGTTTTGAGAAAACTTGGCTTCAATCAGCACCAACAGCTTCTCCAACCAGCACCAATCACACATTACATTCACACAAGCAAGGAGAGTGTCTCGCCCAAGGACAAAATGGATCTGGGATCGAAATACCCAACGTTCCAGTTATAGGACAACCACTCAACCACCTGAGCTACTAGTTTATGGTTTGGTTCGTTAAACATGGAAAGAACGATGAGTTCCAGTAAACTTTCCAGCTGCTTCTGCTCCTGTTATTTTCTGATAGGGGATTAATTATCTCCCTCTAATGAATAAATATACACTTCACAATACTAGGGCTGGGCAATTAATCGAAATTTAATTTAAAAAAATCTAATTTGGTCAATTTCAATTATCATCCTGGGAGTTTCTATTCGACAGATTTACAGCCATTTCTGTGGAAGAAAGATTTTTGTGTTAAATGACAATGGAGGAAGGTTTTGTTTTTGTTTGAACCCCTCCTCCCCCCATGCATGGTATAGACAAGTCGTGCACCCCAGTCCAAAAATAATGCCCAGGTAGTTGCCAAGGCTGGTGCGACTTATACTCCGGAGCGACGTATAGTCCAGAAAATACGGTACGTTTATAATAAAGGTTTTAACACTGCAAGAGCTTATAAATGGTCACATTTATATAGCGCCTTTCTACCTGCTTTAGGCACTCAGAGCGCTTTACGTCAAAGAACTACTCACCCATTCACACTCTCATTCACACACCAGTGTACGCAGACACTGGAGTCCAGGTGGGTGAATCTTGAATTATTTACCAGGTAGCCTCTACACGCTATACCTGTTTGTTGTGCAAAGAGCCCAGAGAATCACTGATCTTGTCCAATCGTCTCACCTTCATCCTCTCTATCGAGTCCTGCGAGGCGTTGGCCTGTTGTATTAGGTACGTGTGCTCCATATACTCCGTCAGACGCTGCAGAAAACTCAGCGGTTCATTGAAAATCACCGGCATTGTGATCTTTGAGAGCTCCTGTGAACGCAGCCAAAAGGAATAAGGACATAAGGTTTCATTACTCACAGTACAAAAATCGCTCCATGCATAACACCATTGACAAAGTAATATTTGAAACAAGTGCGGGTTAATAGTGAGTTTAAACTCCGCTTCTCTGACCCTCTAAATTATTCCCAAACTGTACATTTTAAAGCAAAACCTTCAAGTGCAGAAACCTCTTTTAATTTCCTGTCACGCCTGGTGTGGGACCTTGGTGTTTTTCAGATGAATAAAATAATGCTTCAAACACTCAAGTAAAAGGAGAATTGCTTTCTTTTTACCATTCCAATGCAGTTTCGCAGGATACTCCAGATACTGAAGTCATTTCTGGAAAACATCGGCGCAGGCAGACTGGCCCTGAAAAACACACATTTAGATCATTTAGTGCACGTTGTTTTTAACTATATTGTACAGAGCGTTTAAATACTCAAGCAAAAGACAAAGTACAGATAAGTGTTGCCAAAAAACTGCTGCATAGATACAAATCAATACAAAAAGTGCAAAAAATGTGCTGGAAAAATGACAATAACACAATAAAAAAAGCAACAAAAGCACGACTAAAGAGTGATGAAAAAGCAACAAATAAAATGATTTTAAAAAGGGATTAAAAAAAGGCAATGCACAACAAAAACACTTCCAAAATGTGACAAAAACGTGGCAAAAGAGCGACAAAAACGCACTGGAAAAACAACAACAAAGCGACAGAAACATGACTCAAAAGTGATGAAAAAGCAGCAAAAAAATATACGAGAAAGTCATGAAAGAGCGACAAAAAAGTGACAAAAATGCAATGAAAAAGTTCCCAAAAACATGACAAACATGAGAAAAACAAGCAGCGACAAGTTATTGTAGGTCTAGCTTTCAAATGAGGCATTACACTGGCCTATAGGCTGCAAGCTCCTGTCAAAAAGCTTTTAGATTTGGGTAAAGCTGAACTGCAGAAAAGGCGCTTGTTTAAAGCGGAGGTTAAGAGGTTAAACTAGGTACTAGATACTCAATTGCACTTTTATCCCCTAAAATTGATTTGATTTTTTGATAAACAATGCCAGACAGAAAAGAGAAAGTAATGGAAATGAAAAGCGTTTTAAGAAACAACCATTGCCGCATTTTCACTTTGTTAGGCCATGTATTTGGTCGCTGCAAACAGACTGAAATGTATCGGGCAATAAAGTATTGCTATCCTTTCAACCAAAACTGCCCAAAAACGGCGCAGAAAATGGCCTGGACATTTATCTAATAACCTGGGACATTGTGACATATTTTCCAGGTGAAAATTGTCAACAAAAGCGAGAAATGGATTGCGTGGCGTCAAGGCGGAACTAAAGCTCTGGAAGCTATCAGCGTAAGTATCAGAGGTGCTGGACAGCCTCCCAAAATCCCATTTCCTCCAGCGTTAAAGTTTCACTCATACAGACACAAGGGGCAAAGATCACGCGAGCACTCAAATGTCTGGGATAAAGCGAGTGGGATGAGAAAAGGCGAGAGCGAAGAGGTAATGTGCTTCAGCAATCGAAGTTAGTGATGATGAACTGTTTATTCGCAATCACCACACTGATGAAGACAAAGTCAGGAAAGAAGCCAGGTTATAGCACAACATGCTAAAAGAGGTCTTCAGCATTGTGAGCCTCTGTATATTACATATATGATTGTAGCATTTTGATACCTGGTAATTGAAACCAATAAAGTGTTTATGTATCAACTGGAATTAAATGTACCAAGGCAACCACTTACAGATTATCTCCTTATTATGGCACCTGCTGTTGGGTTCTTTGGGTATAAACTTAATATTTGTTCCTAGAGCTGATGTGATAGAAACTGGAACACGTAAGAAAACAAAATTACTTTTCCACTTAACATTTGATGAGATTTACTCTGTTTTTGCGAGCATAGCCTTAATAAAAATCGCATGGTTACTAAAAAATGTGCCAAAGTTGAGTTGTATTCTTGACATTCCTAATTTAATACATGTTAGCCTTCTTTTGGTCCTAATTTTGTCATTTTAAGGCTTGTTTTGACACATTGTGATGAAAAAACAACATAATAATGTTTTTGTTTGCTTAATAGAACATATTATATTGCAATGGTTTAATTTTCATATCCCAATTTGTTTTTCTCATATCATCCCCCCAGTCCAATGGGAAAGCTGCACTTTAATAATATTTGCTGAAGAAGTTGATATGGTTCTGATAAGGATGTTACAATGTAAAGTCCATCACAGTTTGTTGCACACAGGGCGACATACACCACAACACCAATAACTGCAGAAGGTCATAAAGTCATGCCTGATCGGAGTATTTCGAAATTAGATTTTGAACCGCCGTCTAAAACTGCCCAGAGCAAATAGCCAGCACTGGATCATATCGCAGCACCAAGCGATTATTGCATTACACAGCCAGCTTATCAATATTTAAAAGTGCCCACACAGAGCTGTGGCCCTTTCAATACAAGTCTTTCCCGTTCACCAAGCCAGCCACGCTGAATTATTAACATTTTGAAGTGGAACAACCTCCCCCAAAAACAGAAATAGTCAACAAAAACAAACAGTGTGGAGTGTATTCAGGCAAATAGCAGCTCATTAAGGGCATTTTGTGATATTTATGGAAGAAACATAAAAGGCACCCAAACTTGAGGCGCAGAGATGGGCTGACCTGTGCTCCGAGATCCCATTGGGCTGATTCTGGTCCTCGTCTCCATGGTGATCCAACATGGCGGACGGGCTGCTGCTGTTGAACATCACAGTGTCTTCGTCGTCGTCTTCTTCTTCTTCTTCTTCTTCGTCAGAGGAATGACTGGCTACGGTCTCGAATCCACTCAGGGAACGGTCCGACCCTGAATCTAACATGAAATACACAGGAGGGAAAGATTGTGAGAAAGTATTTTTAGAAAGGATCCCAAATGGTAAAAGGCGACGAAAAGTAGTTGAGCCGCAATTTGAGGCTCTGAAATCCCCAGGCGCGTGGATGATTGTCCAAACTAGAGCTAAATAGAACTGGGGGGAACATGCAAACTCCAAACAGAAGGATCTACGTGGTCTGAGAAGTGCATTAAGGATCTTTTTGTTGTGAGGCAAGGGCACTAACTACTACAACCCTGATGCTGCCGAGGCTTGAGACTCTGCAGATGGTGAAGGCAAAGCTAGACATAGAGACTCAAAGCATGTACTCAATTAATTATTGCTACGTGAAATAAAGAATCAGAGACGGTGCCATGCGTGGCAGGCATTACACCAGATGCACTTCCTAATAAAACAAGCGGTGAGAGCAGGCGATGTGGTGGAAGTGTCTTGCATAAGGACACAACATTAGGTTAGACCAACAAAACTGTTACATTTGTAAAACAATTAGTATAGGTAAAATATACTGCAACTGTAAAAAACACTTGGTACTCATGTCATAGCTTTCCCAAACTTATTACTCTTATTACTCCTAAGAAAACAAAATATCACTGCTACAAAATGTATGTAATATTGTAGCTGTATACATCATATAACACTTTTTTAACAAAGTTCAAACAACTATACTGTAATACACCCAACAGAAAATAATTCAGAAAGTAGATCTTGCTTTACCCCACTAAAAACTCAACTACAGTTTATTCAGGAACTTTGTCAAACTATCGTCCACTGTAGTAAACATCAAACTTGAAAAGTCACACATGAAGGCAAAGTTTTTACCAACGCAGCCCATCAATCATAATTAGTGCTGTCCATTTCAGACGCCACACGACATGCGCGTATGTGCATCAAAGTCACATCCTCTTAATCCCATGCAGTGTCAAACATACCAGAGGCATTTACCCCCAGCAGGGAGGGAGACTCCGGTGTCCTAAGAGTGAATGACAGTCATGTGACCAAAATCTCACAGCCTTTGTGGGGTCATTTTTTATGCTCACAAAATATAGTAAAGTTGGCATTTTTACAATAAAATGTGATGTAATATTATTCATGTCGCAAGGAGCCACAATAGAGCAAAGTCACTGAGGTCTTCCATCTGACTGAGAGTTACACATTTTTTTGTTCACAAACCCAAAAGTAAAACATAAACATGTTAACTCAAAAATGTGCAGAAGTTCAATTGTCATGATTTTGCTAATCTAGCTTAGCCTTTAAAGTCTTGTTTTGACGATTTTTTCAGCAAAAACTAACTGGCTACCAATTTTCATTAATATTTTACGTACTGCTCCGCAAACTGCCACCTTATTGTGGTAGAAGGTTTGAGCGTCTGAACTAGGAGCCAATATGTTGCCCACAGCTTTGTGAACATAGTAGGGTCACAAAGTGCCCACGGGTCAAGGCTGACCGGTCAGAAGAGTGTCTCTCATCATAAAGGAAAACCTTTATGATGAGAGACCAAAAAGGCCAGGTGCATTGCTTAAATTGGAAGTTCCATCGTGGACTCACCACCTGCGGGAGGAGCCATAACGGGCTTGTCCAGTGAGAAACGGGCAGCTTGCATTGTTGTCTTCATGACACGGAAGAATGAATGGATAGAACGTACTGTGTTCAAATGGTTTCTACAAATATCGCAATATTGAAGTAAGACCAAGTGGGCACCTTTCAACTGATTTTGCTACAGTCAATACTGTTTCCATTATTCATTATAATAGCGAAAGATAATGAAATCTACAAAAGCCTGTATGCTCAAAGTCGTACAGGAGTTTTCCACCGTAGAATAGTTTTAAAGTCATCATCTGTACAGGGTTGTTTTTACACTTAAGAACTATTTCAGTTTCCAAAGTTTTTGTTGATCATTTTCTTGAGCTGGGAGTCAACCAGGTAACTTCACACTTTGCACTCACCAGGCATCAAAACATACATGACAACAAGGTTTTTTACCGCTCCAGTTTTTGGCACTAAACATTTTGCACAAGAAAATTTTCTCTACTCACCAGACACGGCGTCGTGAAACTCATCCTCGCTCAGCGGGCTCCTTGGCGAAGATCCTTTGACCATCGACTGCTCGAGCTCGTGGTGCTCCGTGGCCAAAGTCTGCAGCGCATCCGACAGGATCTTATTCTTCTCCAACTCGTGCTCCAATTTCAAACTGCGCACCTGAGCTCACGCCAGCACACCGTGACAACAGACAGAGACAAGGAGACCGCGATGAGTCACGGCAATACATGGACATCATTTTATTTCATCAACTTCTGTAAGAGTGCACACAAGCAAAATCATGATGAGACGTTTTTCATGCCAGAGCAGAAGACTGAAAAAATGTGTGGGTTGCAAAGTCGTATTACATTACATTATATAAAACATGCATAGCTTTAATCCTGTTCAATTATCTAGAGATGGAGAGACACTACTAGTACTATTCCTATGTATGCTGTGTGCCAAATAATCTAGGTGACATTAGTAAATACATCGTAACTATTCAAAACTACTAAACATTATCAATATTCCCAAGTCAAGGCCAAGTCAACTTAAATCCATGCTAGATATTTTGTTTTTGTTTGGCACATGCATCAAAATATCGGCCCTGATTAAACTAATACATCATATTAATGAAATGCACTTTACTATGGCTTGTACTAATATTACCTTAAATGGTCACATCGTTCCCAACTTTCTGTAGATACAAAAATGTTTGTTTCATTTTATTTGGTCAAACTGTGAGAATTGAATTTGTGTCGCAAACTTAATGTAATCACAATATATCTGAAATACTGAAATGACCAAAGTAAAATTATGCAGCTACAACAAGTAACAATATCTCTACTCAGGATGAAAATGAAAGACAACTGATCGACAGTGGCATTTTTATGTACGCGCAATCATTGCTCAAGATAAAAGTAAAAACACGGCCCCAGAGAGCGCCCGTTTGTGTGAAGACAACGAGTGAGTCCGTGTTTAAGCTGCTCAAGACGTTAGCATGCTACCGGTTAGCATTTAGCATTAACATGATAAACACATGTACACTAATAGTAACAGCTCAGCTCTGTTACTGTAGTATTTCTTCAGTGTTCATAGATGTTAGCCACACGTGTTTATTGTGTTGAATCAACCGTCAATCGTTGACAGTTGGTATCTGGTAGCATGCTAACCTCTTGAGCAGCTTAAACATTGACTCAGACTGAGACTCTGTTGACATGACAAATTGTAAAACTCACAGAAAGGTTTTCTGTTTCCTCTTTGATGTGTTAATTTAGTCTGAGGAGTGAAGCAGAGCTTCTTACGTCTGTGCCACATTTGCTGGTTTTATCACATAAACGTCTCTGGGGCCGTGTTTTTACTCTTATCTTCTTGAGCAATGATTACGAGCACATAAAAATGCCACTGTCAATCAGTTGTCTTTCATTTTCATCCTGAGTAGAGATATTGAGATATTACTACATGTTGTAGTACTGCATAATTCTACTTCGGTATTCAAAATGGCCGCCGGAACTATGCGTGATGTCATTGGAAACGCATGTATAGACAAATAAATGGATCTGATAGGCAAAAGATATAGTCTATTGCAGTAGAAACCTTTTGGCTGAAGTAGCAGTGATTGTAGCTATAGTTATAGAATGAGAAGAAGAAGTAGTAATAGTAATATCAGGTGCAGGTTGATATGTCTTTTATAATGCATTGAGGCTTTTGAATGGTACAACATACAGTCAATTTTGAATGTATTACTTCATATCCTTTTTTTAAATTAGGTGTAAAAAGTATTCTATTTATCATTCAAATATCTACTTCAGTACAGTACTTGAGTAAATGTATTCTGTCACCGACTTCCTCTGGTCGCAGTTCTATGCTCTGCTTTTGGCTGAAAATAAGTCACTATGATTTTGCTTGCGTGCACTTTTTAAATGAGGCAAAGGCAGGGAAAAAGAGATGGATCGGAGCATGTTTTTGTGTAATGGAGGACAGCTGCCTTCATGTTGCCGTCTCAAATGGCCAGGCAGCAACATGATTCTGACGCGGGAGGCGGATCAAATAACGAAATAGACTCAGATATAAACCATTAGTAAAACCTCTCCTTTTCGGGCTGCGCATTAGAGTTAATAATATGATGTTTTTCACTGACGTTTCTTTTTTTTTCTTCTCAGATTTCACACAGATTTGAATGATAATTGAAACAAAACAAAAGATAAAAAGATTTTACGGTGGTGATTTCAACTGAGGATTTAAAAGCCCTTGGCAAACACATTGGATTATTATCCAATGCTGATGCTAACAGCCAGCGCTTTTTTACCTCTACTTTTTATATTAGTCTATGGACAATAGAGAAGTCCACGTTTATGTTAATGGTGAATTTACAACATCCCATCCCGAAACTCTATTCCTTGGACTACTTTTCAGCCGCAGGCACTGTTGTTGTGGCATCTACAATTAATTAAGTGTAAATTGATTAACACTGACATACACACAGTTTACTAGAGTGATCTTGCAGCTTGCACATGTGGCTGGGACGGCGAGAGGTACTATCAGCTCCTACAGTGTCCTCCCTGGGGTCGACCAGCAGGAAGTTCCTCTTTAAAGTTCAATGTGTTGCATGCAACTGTCATTATGGTGCAATTTACACCACTTCACCTCTCAGTCTAATGTTTCCTCACCAGTGGAGGATAAACAGTGTCTTGTGACCAGAGGTTGCAAGGCTAACTGTAGTTAAATGAGTCTTCATGTTTAAAATTGACATATCATCATAATTAAGGCTTAAAACCATTATCTTGTGGTCCCTCATTTAAAAATATTGTCTATAATAGATGAGGCAGAAATGAGTGAGAGACTGTCCTGGAGGAGCGCCCTCTTCAGGCAGTAGTGGGAAGAACACATCATAAAACAGTGGAAACAAGCAGCTTTCACGCTAACAAATCAATGGTGTTGTGATGAATGCAATTTGGGCTCAGAACGATTCCGGTGATGGATAATGGACTTTAAAAAATTGGATTTTGTGCTCCCTCTAAAATACAACAAAATCCAGGAGCTAAAGATTGGTGTGCTTCAGCAGAAATAGAATAAACAACCAAAGAGAAGAGGATTAATCAAAACGGCATGAATGAATCCAAATATGACAGGTGAAAAAAAAAGGTGAATGACCTCTGTGAATGCTGATATCTCCCATTGGTCTTCATTCCTTTTTCTACCAATATGCAAAGCAAGTACTTCACATTAAGGAACAACCATTCAGAGAAAAATGTGAAGTGTCATGCCCAAGGGCACAGCAGCATTATGCACTGGAGGGAGGCGGGATCAAGTCAGGTCAGTATAACTGTAGTGGAAATCAGCACCATGGAGCCTCTACTGGCTTCTTCAGTCTATTTCTCTTTCAGAAACTGCACATTTGTAGATTTACTAAGCTGTTCCTGAAGTCATGCCACATAAACAAATATTCTGGGATACTTTTTTTGGCTTCATTTGACAGGACAGCTCAAGGCTAAAGAGGAAATCAGCAAACTGTTGAAGCAGGGGCCTGACCCCAAAACGCTGAGGCTGGAAAAGTGTTCTAAGTTTGTGCTCAGTTTTGTCAACTAGGATATTACTCAATAACACTGATTGGACATGCCCAAAACACCTCTCATGGCGAGCCGTCTAAGTGGCACCTGGAACAAACTCCCTAAGCCACCATCGTTTGCTCCTCTCAATGTGAAAGAGCAGAAACTCTAATCCGAGCTTCCCCCAAGTGGCCGAGCTCCGCGTCCTGCCTCTTAGCCTGAAGAGGAAACTCAATTTGACCTCTAAATCACGATGTGGAAATGGGAAAGGTTTTTCTTGTTCTTCCTTTTAAAAACAGGCTTGAAATAGACCCCTCCTTTGTCGTTACGTGAAGCGAACACTTCCTGACTGACACACTGAAGAACTTCAGGACGCGTCACTCTTTGATTCAGGCTGTGCATAAAAAGCTGTGGTCGCGCCACGTATCAGTTCAACAATCAGCGGCAGACGCAGTGACTAATTCTCTCTCAGATCCGCCGCTCAGATCAGACTCACTGCTGAAAATGTTTGCTAAAAAAGAGACTTTGATTGTGACAAACTACAATTTTTGCATCTACAAAACGGGAGCATAGATTACAATCAGGGCTGAAATTAGATACGTCCACTTTGGTGAAATTACATGTGCAGCGGTTGTGGTATGTATAGCTTTAAGAGCAGCTGTAGTAATTATCTAATCAGATATTTTACAACATCCTCGTTCAGATGTGAAGCACACTCGCCACATATTATAATAGCATGCTTGTATAACTGATTACAGGGGAGTAAAAGTACTGCCCGAGCTACATACAGCTCTAAACTTAGATCAACTGTATTCACATGGAAGTAGTATATAAATAGTAACAGTGGTTTGGTGAAGTACTTTAAAGTAATTAGGGCAGCACATTATAAGAAAATTAATTGATATTTAAATACAATCTTGCAAATTGGAAAGAAGATATTGCAAAATTTCACCAAACCACACATTAAACACATTATATCCAAATAGCCTTAAAGCCTTGAAGGTACAATGGGAAATAAATGAGGCTAAAAATAAAACTGAACTCATAGGCTGTCGACAAAAACTTAAAATCTCAGACAGATGGAAGATCTCAGCAATTTTGTTTTGCATTGGCTTTCTACAATGTGGATATTGCGTCACCAAATATTGCACATTTCACACCGAAACATCCTCCTCCATAGATGCATTTCTTATTTCAAAAGTTTGTGCCATAAATGTTTTTATGAAGGTCTGGCCAATGTCATCCCTTGCAGATTTGTCTGCATACATATAGTTTCTCAGACGTGCAGTGCAGACTTTCTCAAACATTAACTTTAAATAGGTTAAGTAACACTATACGTTTAGAGATTATGAGGATTTTGATGGTCCTTGAGACACTCACCCCCTCCTGTCTGGAGAAGAGGCTGAGACACACGCTTAAGCTGGCGCTTGTTTCGCCGGACAACTCGCAGATTTCTTGCATTTTATGGAGGAATGTGGATGGAAACTCTGCAAAACAAGGAAACGCGCAGTTAGCGACATTGGCACTGAAACAGAAATAACAGCTAAACGCAGATAGACGGTGCAATCAGGGCTCAATAAGCAACAGTAAACATCAGGTGACAGAAACAGATGGAGCAGGATGCTAGAAAAGCTTTTGTTCATTTACATTTGCTTTATGTTGCATATGGAAACATTAATCATGAGCCTTATGTTCCTGTCCATTAGCGGATCGGTGTCTGGGATGTTTCACATGTTTAAATAACACAAATGACAATTAAATAGATTTACGTCCGAGCAGCTCGTCGTTTTTCAGCATCGACATGAAGGATGCCACCTCCCTGTCTAGTTTCTTCTGACTGACGTCGGCTGCCTGTGAAAGACAGAGCAACAAGAACTTCAGAAAACAATCCCTTGAAATGTGTTTCTGTCTTGGGGATGTTTGCGAGAAATGAGGTGAACAAAAGGGCGGTGGACAAAAACACAAAGCAAAATATATAAAATGCAAATGAACGTGCTGCTGAGACCCTTTCTTGCAATGACTAAAACACTTTAGTTCAAGGCAGAAATACCCACTGAGCCAGAGCCATCACAGCGGGAGAGGCAAAGCCGGAAAGTGCCAAGGACCCAGAATGTGTTGCCTTAACCAACAAATACTGCATTTATGCAGTTACTATGAACAATGCTTCCTAAAATGATCATAAAATCACAATAATGTGCTTTGTTGACACTTACTACGTTTGAACAGTTGCGTCTTATGGCTGAGGTTGATGTGGGATTTGCACAATTTCTTGTGCAGGGCAATAATTTGTTGTGACACTCTTAAAGAGTTCAATTTAGAATTAAAATATGTTTTGTATGTTCACATGATGGATCTACAATGATATATTTTCAAGGTCCGATTAAAATAAACATCTGCATTTATTCAGATCATCTTTTGCAGCAGTTCACAGCAGAGCACTCCCGATCACAACGGTTGGACTCGATTTGACCAGAGTTCTGCCACTGCTCTAGTCGCATTGCAAAGGTTTGGTTACATGAATTCTCCGCAGTAGCTTTAGCGGGTGCGTTCAATAAGCCTGCTATTATTAATTTCTTATAGGAAATTGCCAGTGGGTCAGACCAGATTGTTTGGCTGACTGGATCTGGCCCCCGGGCCGCCAACTAAAGAGGCCGGATCTATAGAAAAGGCTCTGCACCGAGCCATAGAATCTAACAATCTCGCCATAGTAATAAATTTACTAAAAGGAATAATTTAGTAAGTGAAGTATCTCCAGTCCAATACATCATTGATACAAACTCCCTTAAAACCGGCTTTAATCAAACATAATGTCTGGATCCACAACATATTATATCATTTAAAAATGTTGTTTGCAAACCTGTAGTGACTCTGACAGTTGTCCGAGGGACATCATGTCCTCCTCGTCCTCCGTCTCGCTGCCCTGTTCCTGGGAGCAGTAGTGAGTGCTATAGGCCGAGTGCTCCTCCACAGCATCCAGCCAGGCCTGACAACAGCAGAACACAGAAAAATGAAGACACAACTTTCTTTATCGAGCTTACCCTGTAGCCACAGAAAAACAGCAGGGTGTTTGCAATCAGAGGAAAACTGGCGTTCACTTTTCTTGTTGCCTCTGGATCGTTGTGCGCCGACACTTTGAAGTGATGCACACTATCATCAAAGCACTTGAGTGTGAAAAAACAGTTGTCTTTGGCTCGAATCTGTGAAAGCAAACACAAAAAACAAACTGGTCACTAGTGCAAATGTCACATAACACAGTAAAACAAGAAGTAAAACAGGCAGACGTAATTATAAATCCATTCTGATACTTTCTTCATCCTTAAATATTCTTTTTTTGCTTTTTCTTCATAGAGTATTGACTACAGTATATCCACATCAAAGTAGCAATGCAGACTTTATGAAACGCCTTTTTTACGCCAAAAGACAGTGCAGGCCTCCAATAATTCAAGCTCAGTTACAGAATTTTGGAGGTTCACATGAAGAATGGCAGGTCTGTCCACAAATTGTCAAAATAGTGTGCTTGTATGTAGCTTCTTGCAACCCAAGTTAAGTTGTAGTCATAATGCATTCTTAAAGGTGCATCATGTAATGTATTAGTATGTATTAGTATGTATTTAACCTTTAAGTGCCCCAGTTGTTGTATGAATAGTTAGCATAGCATCTTTACTTTCCATCACAGAGGCCTCCATGATGCTGCAGGATCAATTGCTTTGAGAGTTTCTGGTAGGTTTTCTCTGCTGACAGACCCTCCCACCAGAAAACCAACAAAACAATTGATCCTGGAGCAGTGTAGAGACCACCGTGTGAAAGAAAAGGCGCCCAGCTAACCAACCCGAGTCATTGAGTCGATAAAATGCCAATTGACTCTGTGCATAACTTCAAATCATAACAACGGCGCCCAAGAAGTCACTTCCTGTTTCGATCATCCAGTACGCCAAAAGTGCTTGTGCTTTCGTGTTAATTGATGGTATTAGAGAAAGTGTAAAATGTGTCAATGTGTCTTTGGACATAGTGTCACAGTTGTAAAAGGTATTAGGCAGAATAAGTCTTGACTTCAGCCTAAACCCCTTTCGGTCAGGCTTCTTTAGCACTTAAATATTTAAAGTACATGTTTTTTTATTGTATAATGTTTAAAGAGGGAGTATTATGCTTTTTTCAATCACATAGCACTAGTCTATAGCACACTACAATGATGACGAAACCTTCTGTTGGTCTGTAAATGCAGTAAATAAGAATAACTGCCTTGTATAAAATTGCTTCTAAAAATGGCTGTAGCAAATGTCTTGAAATAGGCCTCTGTCTCTTTAAGAACCTCTGACCCTTTCCGACACGCCCCCTCCACACGCTGTCTGTGGCATCAGTGGGGAGGGGGTTCTGCTGAGGAGCAGTTGTTGGTTACTCGGCTGGTGACGAAAGCTCGGAGGCATCTCCAGGAGGTGGGGGCGTTCCTAGGAGGACTCAGGCAAACTTATCCCTAAAATGGCCGCCATCAGCGTTTTTACAGATTACTCAAAAATACGTGAATGTGCCAAGACAACACAGGGAATGACACAATAACATGATGTAAAGCTTGAAAAAGTCGATTTTGCATAATACTTTTAGATCTTTGGAAAACATGTGACAGAATATAATTAAATACACACATTTTAAGTGTTTTGTCTGTTAATAGTTACGCAGAAAGAAAGAATAATAATGAATAAGATGGTGCTTTTATTTTGGCGTGCTGGATCGAAACAGGAAGTCACTTCTTGGGCGGCGTTGTTATGATTTGAAGTTATGCACAGAGTCAATTAAACGCAAATCACATAAATCTCCATTGTGAGCGGAATTAAGTCTTATTTTATTTTAAAACCTAAACCTTTAAAGTCAATCTTTTCATACATTTACACATAGCTTGATTTTATTTAAAGTAAAGTACAAAAAAAGTGAACTTACCAAACAGCTCGAGTTAGTGAGAGATTTGCAGCCTTGCCTTTTGACATTGGCCACTGCATCTGACCTTGTTTGAGGCAAGAGAGAGAGAGACAGAAAGATTAATGTTTTTTTCTTTTTTTTCTTAAAGGCTCATTCGATCCCGCAGCTGATAAAATCTCAATTGGGATACAGTGCGTGGAAGACGTCTATTTTTAAAACCAGCAGCACGTGTCTAATGAAAAGCTGAGACCTTTTCATATGTCAGGGGCAGCGATCAAAGACAACGTGACAGGAGATACGTACTGTTTGGAATACCAAGACAAGACCCCATCCTGCAGAACGACCCAGTACGAGCGCCAGCCGAAGAATCTCGAGCTCTGCAGTCGACACGAGATCACACCTTATATAAAATTGTCAAGCTATATTTTCATCAGTATTATGACTCCTTACCTTCCAGAGAGGCCCCTCAAATTTCTTCACATGACGAGTTGTTCCCTGCAAAAAGTTGAGATTGGATTATAAGCGATAGCGAGTTGATAATAAATATGTATGGAATAAACAATGTGCTACGTTTTGTGGTTTTAATATGGAAATATGCAATTGCAGGAAAATGTTTCAAGTAGTTATCTGTGCTGGGCTGTTTTTTTAATTGAAGACTTTTCACCTCTCATCCATAAAGCTTCCTTAGTTCAGCTGTTCTCCTGGTTGCAAACTGGGCCTGTACTTATATCTATGGCTTGTACTGAAGAAGTACAAAGGCCAAAGAGAATATTTGGATTGAGGAAGCTACTACATGGATGAGAGACGAACAATCATCCATCCATCCATCCATCCATCAATCCATCCATCCATAGGCCACAGTGTCAGGAGGCTTAGCAGGGACTTTCCTCAGCTCCTCCATGGGTGGGAACCCCCAAAGCGTTCTCAGGTCAGCCAGCAATGTCTTCCCTGTGGACTCCTCCTGGTTGGACATGCCCAAAACCCCTCTCGGGGGAGGCGTTCAGGAGCAGAACAGACAAATGAGCCCCCTCTCAGTTGGCTCCTCTCGCGTGATGGAGCAGCGACTCTACTTCAAGCTTCCCCATGTGACTGAGTTCCTCACCCTAACTCTCAGGGCCTTGTAGCCACAGCTGCCCCAGGGGTAGACTGACCGAAGCGAGGCTGCAAATCTGCACCATCCGACCACTCACTCACACTACATTCACCCCAGGCTTCCTGGTGTTCCCAAACGGTCTCCTATCGAAGTATCAACCAGGCCCTTCCCTGCTTAGGTTCCGAGATCTGATGGGATCGGGCAAAGGTGATATGGCCCTAATATACAATGTATTAGTTGCTTTAAAAATATAAAGCATAAATAAAAATTTAAACCCTTCACACTGATCACCTAAATCAACCTAAAACTATAATTTAAGGCTAATTTCTAGTTAAAAAAAAGTATTATTTTTTTTTAAGTGGGGGGCGACAGTGGCACAAAGTCGACTCACCCGATTTATGTTGCTTTCAAGGACTTGCTTCATCACAGCGTCATTGGCCAAGTCCAAGGCTGTTTGGCCTGTAACACACATACATGCAAAACAAATCAAGTCAATGGATTATTGACAAACTACATGCTCACAAACTACAAGCCCAACACAGTTCGAGGCACATCAAGATTGATCAGGTAGGACAAATTTTATTTATTTGCTATTAAATCTGAGGCTACTGCAAGTATTCAACAATTTGCAAAAATAGTAAATAGTACCTTTTCAGTGGGTTTTACACAGGATTTCCTTTGTACATTTCTCCACTAGTGCAAATGTGGTCATGTAGACTGAATAACTAGAGACTTGATAACACCCTGAATACTGTCATTTACTTAACATTGCAGTAGCACCACCAACATTCTACATTTGGCTCACAATATGTATAAATTATCTTGGTTTCTGCAGAGGGTTGTCTTTGTGACCTGATATGATCTTTTCAGCTTCATTGCACAATGAACAATATCACAGTATCAGAGGTAATTTGGCGTTATTGCCATCATTGTAGGTGCGTCATACCCTGCTTATTGTTAATGTTGGGACTGGCTCCGCTCTTGAGCAGCTTCAGGGCGCACTGCTTCTGCCCACGATAGGCTGCACAGTGCAACGGCGTGTTACCCAGCAGATCCGTGCAGTTGATGTCTGGAGGCTTCTTCCTGCTGAGCTGGAGCCAAACGCATGCAACAAAAACAGTCAGGCGGAGGAGAGGGTTATTATTCAGGAGAACACCCAAGCAGAACCAAGCCTGTTTTTTGTACATCGCTAGAGCAATTAGACCAGTGCATTTCTGATACTCGTTGTTGATGCTTTTGGCACTTTGTGAATTTATAAAGTCTCACCAATTACAAAGATGGTACAATCTGAATAAGTTAAGTTTGAGAAACACTTGGCAATAGAGCATTTACTTTAAAGTTTGGGTTTGAAGGATTTAATCTTAATATTTCACAAACATATCCCACTTGTGTTTCTCGATATGATTTTTTTTTTTTTCTCAAATTGGTTATATTTCAATGAAAACGAGTGTCAAGTGAGGCGTTCAAGTATCTCGGGGACTTGTTCACGAGTGAGGGACGGATGGAGCGTGAGATCGACAGACGGATTGGTGCGGCGTCAGCACTGATGCAGTCGCTGTATCGTACTGTTGTGGTGAAGAGGGAGCTGAGTCGGGGGGCAAAGCTCTTGAGTTACCGATGGATCTACGTTCCCACCCTCGCAGGGTGGCTGGGCGCACCCTTCGAGATTGTGTGAGAAGCTCAGTTACCCGGGAGGAGCTCGGAGTAGAGTTGCTGCTCCTTCACATCAAAAGGAGCCAGCTGAGGTGGCTAGGGCATCAGTTCCGGATGCCTCCTGGTCGCCTCCCTCAGGAGGTGTTCCAGGCCTGTCCTAATGGGAGGAGGCCTCGTGGAAGGCCCAGGACACAATGGAGGGACTATGTCTCTGGCCTGTTGTCGCCTCGGGGTCCCCCCAGAACTGCTGGAGGAGGTGTGCGTGGATTGGGAAGTCTGGGCATCTCTGCTCAGACTGCTGCCTCCACGACCCGGCCTCGGATCAAGTGTAGTGTAGGAAAATAGATGGATGAATGATAACAATTGCAATTTATTTGCACATGGAGCCTTCATCTCCTCTGGCACGACTTTATGAAACTCTTTATGGAAGCTTTTAACGTGTACCCATGTAATCATAACTGTCCTGAAATATTTTTTTATTTGATAGGGACAAGTGAGAACAATCAACATGTAACACGCTACAACATTTACAGCCGAGGTTAATTTGCAATGTCCGTCCATAGTCTCCTTTGTCTTGATCCCACTGTCCTTGTATAAATTAGCACATTAAGTCTTTTTTTCCCTTATTTTTTTTTACTAGTATACATTCCCTTGCAATTTCAATTCAGCCTCACCGACTTGATCTCCAAAACATCGAACAGCGGTGCCTCTGATGTACTCACTCTTAATCCTATCCATCCTTTTCACCAAAGAGAATCGCAACACCTCCAGCTCTGCATCCTGTTCTTTGATCTGGATGCCACTGTATTTAAACCAAGCCACATGGCCAAACTCTCAGACACAATAAAAATATGTTAAGGTATAAGATTTTCCCCTCACCAATTGGGTTAGGGTGGACAGGTCTCCTTCTCGTGCTGCATCCAAAAGGCTCTCTTCTAGTTTTCGCTCCTCTGTCCTCTCAGCCGCTGGTATTAATGATAAGGTTATCATTTATACATAAAACCTCAACTTTTAACTACATGTACTGAGGATGTATTGATGTGTCAGGTTTGTGGCTGTCTCACCTTCTAACATGTCTCTGATCTCTGCGTTTTGAGTGACATCTTTGGGAATCTGTGCGGTCCCATTGATGACTGTTGCACATGCATCATAGTGTAGCAGCTGCATAACAACCTCCTAAAACATGCATAGTTTGATTAAACGGATGAATATGTGTATGCATATATTAAATTCAAAGCCATTTTAAACTTTCACCTTTCGACCTGTGAAGGCAGCTTTGTGTAGTGGTGTATCACCGATGTTATTGGGCAAATTAACATCTGCCCCCGCCTAATAGAAGACATGCAAATATTATTACCCTTGGGTTTGTCAAAACAAAATCAACTTTTATGAGAAACATACCCTAAGTAATTCCTCCACAACATCTTTGTGTCCAAAATAGCAAGCCAAATGAAGAGGTGTCCATCCTAGATTAGATTTACTCTTTCCTAAGAAAAAAAGAAAAGAAAATGTGTATTATTCATGCACATGGATCACAAAAATGCAATGCTATATCTTACGTAATTCTATTGTAGATTAAACAGTTATACAGTAGGTCTTGCACGAGGTCATTATTTTTAGACGATGAGGACGACTTAAAGAAAAAATTATGCAATGTATTGTATTCCTCATACAAACCATTAATCATTAGCAAATAAATGCTAAAGCAGGTATCCTAATGTGTTATATTGGAAGTTCAAGTAATCAATGATCTACTAAATTAAATGTTCTTATCTGACAATATAAAATGTATACACGTACAGGTACATTGTGACTGGTTTAGAGTCGCATACCTTTGCAGTTGATATTAATCGGTGTCTCTTGCCTTGATTTGGACAATAGAAGTATCTTGATGCCAGGAAGGTCACCATTCCTAGCACAATGCAAAAACTGTTCTTCTGGCTCCAACTCCTCCATGCACACCTACATAAAACAGGAGAGGGGACGGTTGATGCAAAAACTGCTGACATATACATAAAAGAATGCAATGGAGTGTTAAATGTAGGATTATTACTAAACTGATAGAGAGGTCGTCAGTCACTGGACCAGCCTGACGGGAAGTACATGCTCTTTCTTAATTCTTGGTTCACATGACTTTCTTCAATTGCATGTGTCATGTTAGTATGGCTTAGCTGTCAGAAGCCAACACCCACCAACGTATCTTATTTATAAACAGTGACAATTGTGAAAAACTGACGTAAAGAATGAGAAAAGCCAAACATTCTCGGATAAGATACAGTGCAGCCACTGTAGATGTGGTTGAGGTGTGGTAAACAAAAGGCTGGGCTGGCAAACAGGTTTACCTGTTGCCCTAAAGCATGTGACTCTAACTGCTTGTAATAGTTATTACATCAGAGTGGAATGAGAAAAGTACAGACAAATCAACAGATAATAATCTGCCAGTATGTTGTGATGATATATATTCATAATTATGCAGGCTAACCTCTTTGTGACAGTGTGTTTTTGTTAATCATGTAGAAACGTGGGTGAATTGAAAATATTACAAGCAATTCAATAATGTAGTTTATCTTTAGTATAACGGTGTATTACCCGTCTAAGCACTGGCTCATGACTTGTAAAGTCTGTAGGCTACTTGGAAGGTTTTATTTATTCTCCACATATGGCATTTATCAACTTCTTGACTGCCTTATATTAGAGACAAGAATATTATACAACTATAGTTTTGTTGCCTTAAAAATGCTCTGCTAAAAACAGTGACAAAAGACAACGGTATCAGTATCATTAGTTCATGGGTAACAGCTGGTTGAGCAAACAAAGGATGAACTTACAGCTTGAATCAGCAGTGAATAGTGAATTCCAGCAGCGTGACCAGGCAGGACAGGTCTCCCTCTCTCTCATACACAGGCCTTGTATGCTGCAGCATGTGATGTTTTAAGCCCATCTGAGCCGTGTTTGCCCCACAGTAGCTTCTTTTTCGCCTCAACGCAATCGTTTACTAGCGCGACATCAAACTGTGACACTACAGCTCATGCCTCATTTCCGCTGTCGAGACTTCATGACTTGAAGCTGACCGCTTGCGAAAGACTGAGTGACTGTCAAACGCCTCACACACGCGCGCCTCTGTCCTGTGTTTACATGAGCATCAGCTGATTTCACACAGCGGAAGTGTCGACTCCAACCACCGCGACCTTTCAGCGTAAAAGACCATATTTCATTCTTATATGGAAAAGATATAGACAAAAACTGCTCATCAACACACAATATTACAAATAAGGTTCACTTGAAATGCTAATCCAAATTATTTTCAATAAATACCCTAAAACTACCCAGAAAAAAAATTAACTATGGGCCACGACATTTGTTTACATCTTCCTTAACCCGGAAGTGCTCTATGCTAACGTGCTAGTTGCTGTCAAGTTTGTTAACACAGCACAAACTGGTTGATAAAAAAAATGTGTTTTATATTTTTTTGCTAAGTCAATTGACAATGAATCAAAAAGGCTATAAAATTGAGAAAAAAATCTAATCTAATCAGCTGATACATACAGATCATTTCTCACATAGTTTTAAGGCACTTTTACACACTAGAATTTTAACACATAATAAGGACATCAGTTCATTTTTAAAAGGAACAAAATTGGGGTTTACATTCAGGAATCTACACCTATGTAAATAAAATGTACTCAAAATTATGAAATTATTATACATATATTCTATTTATTTTTTTTATCTTTAATAAATACACCAAAATCTGCATGGGTACATTGTTCTTTACCTTCAACAAATTATATAAATCAACCCAAAATTTATGAACATTGTTACATTCATAAAATAAATGTTCTGGAGATTTGATCCATTTGACAAAATGTACACACGTTGTCTTGAAATTGGTATCTAATTCTTAAAAATTCTTTACAAGGGTATATATCATTCATGGATTTAAAGTGCACTTCTTTCATTTTAGGTAGGAGCGGAAATTATAGTTATTCATTTTCTGACCAATTTGGAGATAATACTTTCCTTTTCACATGGAGGGGGAAATATGTATTTGTTAATGAAGATCTTAAAATGGAATTATTACATTTTACATTAAACAAATTGGAGGAGAGTCTCACCAGGAGGGGGCAGCAGAGGTTAATGCAGGAGGAGGAGAGTCTCACCAGGAGGAGGCAGCAGAGGCTAATGCAGGAGGAGAGTCTCACCAGGAGGGGGCAGCAGAGGTTAATGCAGGAGGAGGAGAGTCTCACCAGGAGGAGGCAGCAGAGGCTAATGCAGGAGGAGGAGAGTCTCACCAGGAGGGGGCAGCAGAGGCTAATGCAGGAGGAGGAGAGTCTCACCAGGAGGAGGCAGCAGAGGCTAATGCAGGAGGAGGAGTCTCACCAGGAGGGGGCAGCAGAGGCTAATGCAGGAGGAGGAGCGTCTCACCAGGAGGAGGCAGCAGAGGGAAATGCAGGAGGAGGAGAGTCTCACCAGGAGGGGGCAGCAGAGGCTAATGCAGGAGGAGGAGAGTCTCACCAGGAGGAGGCAGCAGAGGCTAATGCAGGCGGAGGAGAGTCTCACCAGGAGGGGGCAGTAGAGGCTAATGCAGGAGGAGGAGAGTCTCACCAGGAGGAGGCAGCAGAGGTTAATGCAGGAGGAGGCAGCAGAGGTTAATGCAGGAGGAGAGTCTCACCAGGAGGGGGCAGCAGAGGCTAATGCAGGAGGAGGAGAGTCTCACCAGGAGGGGGCAGCAGAGGCTAATGCAGGAGGAGGAGAGTCTCACCAGGAGGCAGCAGCAGAGGCTAATGCAGGAGAATCCATAAGCTCACAGCCTATAGGCCAGAGTAACGCCTCATTCAAAAGCTAAGATCTTCAAAACTAAATGGAGCTTTTCCTTGCGTTGTTGCCACATTTTTTGCCACTTATTCATCGCTTTTTGTCACGTTTTTGTCGCACTTTCGTTGTGTTTTCTTCCTTATTTTCATCTCAATTTTGTCGCTATTTTGACCATTTTTTACCAAGACGCTTTTAGATTTGGGTAAAGCCAAACTGTGAGAGTTAAGAGATTAATATCTAATTCCTAACATGATTTATTGACTGACATTTACATTTTTCTGATTTTTCCACTAATAGAGAGCTTATTTTAAAACGAAAGATCCGAAATCTGCTCTTGTAATCTTCTTTTAGTCTTTGTGATTAATGTCACAAAATAAAACCATAAATTTAAACCTGGTTCGATCCATTATTCAGATTTCTTAACTGAAAATATGGGAAATTTGGGGCATTTGTATGCATAAAAGGGCTTATTTTTTATATGAAAACATGAAATGACAGAAAACTTGCAATAGTTTTTTTTTCTTATATTTAGGTTTCACATTGACATTGACATTTAGAAATGAGCCCACGTGCACTTCTTTAGAACCGCAGCAGTTTGATCAAGCTGTCCAATTAACAGAGGACAGTTTCCAGAGAAATTATAAGAGATGAAAAAGGCGATCAGATTTGTTTTAAGAACTAGTGAGGATTTAAGTTCAGATCTAAAACAATGCTCAAGTATTAATCAGTTCAAGAAGAAATATAAAGAAAACATTTTTCTTAAATATGAGACGACAGAACATACTCAGAAATTCATGCTTCACAAAGGGCCACAGTAAATCATCTCGCGGGCCGCATCTGGGCCTTGTGCTTGACACATGTGGCGTAAGAAGTAACGCTAAACACTGCTAGATTTAACCTGAAACGTTACTGAAAACATAGAATAGCCATCAAAATATATGTTGTAACCCACCTCTGTCACAGACGCAGACTTTTGCAGCTGCCCAACTGTTCATCTGCTGCTCCGTTACCAATTCATTTATGAAAACTTCAATGGAGTTTTTTAACCTCTTACCGCCCGCCTTAAGCGAGTGTATTTTCTCCAGTTCAGCTGGACCCACGTCTGAAAGTTTCTGGACTGGAGCTTACAGCCTTTAGGCCTGAGTAACACCTCATTTGAAAGCTAAGACCTACAAAACTGATCTAAACTGATTTTTCTGTGTTGTCGTCACTTTTTCACTTCCTTTTTTTTTCCCCATCTATTTTGTTGTGTTTTTGTCACAATTCTGTTTTGTTTTTGTTGCTGTTTTGAGGCTTTTTTGGGTCACTTTTTGACACTTTTTTGTTGCGTTTTCATCCTTTTTTTCTTCTCGTTTTTGTTGCTATTTTGATGCTTTTTTCAAGAAGCTTTTAGATTTGGGTAAAGCCAATCTGGAGATAGTGTGCTGGGATCAGGTGGGGGTTAAGAGGTTAATAGACTGCAGGGCTGCAGAGAGCGATCATGTGTTTAACCTCTTAACCCCGGCCTTACTACACATTTTCTTCAGTTCAGCTTCAGCCAAATCTAAAAGGTTACAGCCTATAGGCCAGTGTAGCGCCTCATTTGAAAGCTAAGGCCTACAAAACTCATCTAAACTGATTTTTTTCTAGTGTTGTTGCTGCATTGTTGTCACTTTTGGGGATTTTCCCCCCCAATGCTTCTTTGTTGCGTTTCCGTCGCACATTTTTCTCACTTTTATTTATTTATTTATGGTTTATTTGGTCGGGACAGTGCATGTTAATGAACATACATGGGTCTCATGCATGTAAACAAGCCACACCAGATTATAACCTTGGGATAATTTCCATCCGTCGTCCCTCCTGCACACTCTCAAGCACACTCTCATCCATCCTGCCCTATTGTACATGTTTTTAGTGGTAGGGGAACAGTTTCTGTTACTCTTTGTGGCTTTTTTGTAACACTTTTGTCACACATTTTTTTTGCTCTTTTGTGGCATTTTTATCCTCATTTTCGTCTCATTATTGTTGTTGTTTTGACACTTTTTCAAGAAGATTTAGGATTTGGGTAAAGCCGAACTGGAAAAAATGTGCTTGGTTCAGATGGGGGTTAAGAGGTTAAGAAGCTAACCCAGGCCTTTAGCTCATATCTATATATTTTGGTCCAATATGTATCTTACTAGCTGAGACCTGGCCTTTCGGCCGGGCCTCGCTAGTCTCCACATTTGATATTCTGAGATTATGAGTTAGTCCCTATAACCCGTCACTCAGTATAGCTGTAGACCCGCACTAAGTAGACCAGTGGTTCCCAACCCATTCCAAAAACTACATAAGATAACATATGACCTAAGACACAGCGGTTAGTGCTCGTGCCTCACAGCTCGAAGGTCCCGGGTTCGATTCCCACCTGGACGGGGCCTTTCTGTGTGGAGTTTGCATGTTCTCCCTGTGTCTGCGTAGGTTAGTGGTAGGTTATAAAAAAGATGTGCAATAGGTTAATCCTCCAGCCAGGTGTTTCTGACCACCAGCCTGGCCCCACATCATGGAGATGGGTCCCCGAGCGCCGGCCCATACTGGCAACTCACTGCTCCTACAGCTCGCCCCATGCGACACTGCAGAGAATTAATTTCTCTACAGAGATTAATACAGTATACCTTAACTTAACTTACTCAATGCGTTTGTTAAATGTGACGTCACACACAATAATAAGCTACTTCTGGGTCCAAACTGTTGAGAGTTCCACAGCAAAAACCCAACTTCATCTGAAAACTGCCAAAATAATAAATAAATCAATAAACTAATCAATAAATATATTGTCGAATAATTACCAAAATATCACTGCAAATGCTGAACCAAAAATATTATATTTTTAGTGGGGGTGGGACGCGTTAATTTTGTTTAACGCAATTAATCGTATTTCTCTCAATTCCACTAATCATTGGCTGCTAAAGTCTCAGCCTCTCTGCATTACTAGTTATGCTCCGTCAATAGGTCTGAAAAATTATAGAGCGTAAAAAAGTGTCTCACCAAGCAGTGAAATCAGAACTTCACAAGTGATGGAAAAAGAGCATTTATTTGTGTTATGGTTAGTCAGTCAAAGTGTTATTTTGTTAAAAATGTTATGTTTTTTCCACAAAAAAAGAATTCTACTGCCCTGCCATAATCACAATGTAATACAGTCAAAACTGTGACAAAATGTAAACACACAAAAAACGACAACACGTACAGCATCTCAACAACTATGACATTCCTATATTATATATGTAAAAATACTCCACAATATTTGGTTTTAAAAATACAAAAATGAATGTTTTTTTTTTATTCCACTACCTGTTGTACAAAAATCCAAACATGTTTCACTGTTTTGTTCATAAGTACGTTTTACACTAGTGCTCATTTGCATGATTTACCTCATTTACATTGCAAATCTTGTGTTGCATAATTTCTATGATTATTCAGACCTAATTCTTTCGCAACAAAATGATTTGCCATTAACAGGAGCCAATCATGCAGCATTATTATTATTAATGTGCTTGTTTTCGTACTCACTGCTGCATAATATTGATGTGATAAATCAGTGAAGGAACTGAAATAATATTAAGACCTAGTTCTAATTTCGCTTCACTCACAGAAACCTTTTTTCTTCTTTTTTGTGTGCAATTTAAAGCATTGAAAAAAACACTTTGTTTGAGAAATGTAGTTTAGATTTGAGGAGTTGGAGGCAGTGAACAGAGTTATGTTATCTTTCACCACTCTGTTGGTTAAAGATACAGTGTGTGAGGTTTAACATTTACAAAATGGGATACAAGGCATAACTTGCGATGCCGCAGGTGTTTTTTCCGTTTCGGAGCATCCTCATGTATCCTCCTTCACCCCAACTCGTGCCCCAACTGCAGCCAAAAACAGACAAACACACACCTCAGTGAAGCCAATGGTGCATATTAAACCCCGGTAATAGTCCTTGGACAGACCTGTTTTTGATGATCCAGTAGTCCTGTCCCCCCTCAGAGCCGTAGCCCACCAGCAGCACCGCGTGGCTCAGGTTACCAGGGTTACAGCTCGGCTCGTCGTAGATCCCTGTGACACAAATAAACTGGTTATGTTCAGCCGGCCGCCGGGGAAAGAAAAACATACACACATTTTTGTAAAACCTGAGTACACTTTATAAAAACATGTCGCTTTTGGCCGACCAGGAGACCATGTGTTTGAATCAGACGTTAATTGTGTTTAATTCAGGCTTGTTTAGTTGCAGTCCAAGTATTAGACAACAGGAGCTGCAGCCAAACAATGGTTTGCAGATGGATTCACTGTCACTTGATATGTTTATATGTTGCTGCTGCTTTTAATTGTTTCTTGATGTAAAGCACTTTGGTGTCACATTATTGACCTAAAATGTAATACATACTGTAAGTAAATGTGGCTTGGCATGAAAGGAGACAAAATTGTTCAGAAAAATAATTATCAGTGGAACATAGACACAAAGGGTTCACAACATAAGTTCACTGAAGCATGGAGACTCAAGATGTTGCTACATGTGTTACTTGTTTGAAGCACCTGAGCTGTAGAAGAGGAAGCTGGCGTGGTCCGCATCCATGGCCACAGTAATTGGTCCAATGGTCGCCACGGCATCAGCCAGTGCCTGTTCGTCTCCTTTAGGGATGAACCTGTAGTCCTTTATGTGGGCCACGGCCAGTCGACTGTCATAGAAACAGGGCTGAGTGTCCTGTTCAGGAATACACAGGTTACTAACGCAGAAGAACGGTGTTGAATGCAAAACATTATCAATCAATCAATCAAAAGAACTTTATCATCCCAAAGGGCAATTCTGATCGCTGTTCTCTGGTCATAAAAAAACAATAAAATGTAGACACATACAACCACATTCGATACATACGTCATGAACTGCAACTGCAATATAGGTGCTTTATTTGAAACCATAGAGAAACGGCCTACCACTGAAGTGTATGGGTAGTTGCTTGTTGACATGAGCCCATTGCTGATCACATAGTCGTACGCGTTTGCCATCCACGCCCCGCTGCACCCGTATGTCCCGTACGATTTGGAGCAGTCGACCAAGTTCTGCTCGCTCAGGGACACGAGTTGGCCATTCTGTTTGTACATCTGCCCCTCTATTGCTCCCGTGGTGCTGAATGCCCAACACGAGCCGCAGTACCCCTGTCAAAAATGATTTAGGACAGTTTAAAGAGGTTTGGGAGCAGTTTCAGTGGGGCGCAAAAAAAATCTTACCTGGTCCTTCACTTCACTGACATAACCTGTGTTCCTGTAGTCGACAAAAAAGGAGTCTAACTTGCGAGCGTTGGAGCGCAGTTTTCGTGCCGAGACCGCTTTGCCCCTCTTCACAAACTGGGCATCTATCACAGCACCTTGAAGGACTTGGTATTCCTGTCGTGTCTGCGTTTGAAAACCACAAGGAACATTATTTGTAGAGTGATTAATTTTCTAACTTTCATGGGTGATTAATGATGTGAATGCTCAGTTTTGAAGAGGAATAGACAGGCACTTAACCAGATCTCCGTATTTATTCATAGCCATGGCGAAGCCTCTCGAGCCCAAGAGAAACCCCTGATTACTGTCCTCAATCAGCCGCTTGTTCTCTTCCCAAATAGCCCTCCTCTCCATGTCATCCTACACACAAACATCAAGTGAATCAGCATTTATTATTGACAATATGGCAATAGCATTCAATAACTACGAAATATCAACATTAACAAAATTAGCATTATTTTACACCCGCCTTAACCTGGGGCTCCCAAAGTGGAGGTCGAGACCACACAGGGATCACTAAACTGGGCGTCCAGAGATTCTTTCAAGATATAAAGTTTTTAAACTTTTAAAAGTATATATTTTATCTCGGAAATTATGACTTATAGCAAAACTAAGTAACTCATGCCCCTAGAGGCCACAAGCGCCACTGCAGGTGTCGTAGCATGTTGCGATTTTTTACTCATTAATTGTCTGTGAGAGTAAATACTACACTGACAGAAAAGACAAAGGGAGAGAGGGATATTGTACATCCAATTACACAATGAAGATATTTTTTTTCACTCAAACTTGGTTGTATATACTGTTTAAGTGGCGCTAGCCCACAGTTAGCTTTGCCCGTTAGCCTCTATTAGTGTGTATTGGGGCTTCCGACCCAGAGGCAGGAAAGTTGCAATTGAGACACCGGGGGGAGACTAAAATTGCAACTAAATTTAGTCGACTAAATTTAAGAAGAATTTAGTCGGCTTTGCATTGATAATATTAATTATAATCATATTTAATCGTGTTCCTCTGCTTCATGTTTCTGCTCCACATGAACAAAGCTCAGAGCTGATCCTTTGGCAGAGAATTTACATGATCTGAGGCTCTTTCAGACGGTCAATAGAAGTTTGGATGAATTTAATCTCTCCTTCTCATTTTTATTTAGTCTTATTTTAGTTGACTAAAATATCTGGACATTTTAGTCATAGTTTTAACTTAATTTTTTAATTTTAGTCGTCAATAATTTTCTTTGACTAAAATTAAGACTAAATATGTTAGTCGACGAAATTAACACTGCCCCCCAATCATCTCATTAACACTTGTATTACCCCCAGAGGGACTACGCAAAGGATTTATTGAAGTAAACAAGTTACTTAGTTCTTCTTTAAGACGCCAAGCTGCAAATATAATTAATTAAAAATATAATTTGAAGAGATAGTCTGTCAGTATAACTGTTTCACAAAAATGATTCTGTATGATTTACTGCCTTGGCTTGCAATTTAATGTAAAGTAAGTAATGTTAACTTACAATAGTAAAAAGTTTAATTCAATTCAGCTTATAATAAATCATCAATCTATGACAAATGTGCGGTGGTTGTACATGGCACAAATGTACTATACCACCACAATACTTACTGACTACAGAACAGTAAAATAACCTAGTCTGGACTTAATTATTAAACTACTGGACGACCTATAACCTACACAGGTTGTTCGTATTTATGACCAAAACAAAATCCAGGCAAAAACTAGAACTAGGGCTGAACTAAGATAAAGCCAGGTTTAGCCCAGCTCCAGCGGAATAGTTTGCATAAGAGTCAAACCCTCTCTTCGTAGGTGACGCCGTGGTCGGACTTCCACATCTCCCACTCGGACGCGGGCATCTCCTCGGAGTCCAGGGCGGCTCCAGGGGGCGGTCCACATAACAGCAGGGAAAACAACAGCAGCAAACCGACCTGCAGAGCTGCAAGACAACAGACGCTGAAAAACCACAAACTAACTCATTGCCTGGAGTATGACTGCAATATTTAAAGTAACACTGCGGAACATTTCAGGTTGTCACAAGAGCAACTTAACTGTTGTATTTCGGAAAACATGAACCAAACCCGCTACAACAAACAAACAAACAAGCCTTTCATAAAGCAACTGGGAGAGGACATAATGAATCAAACCATTTGGCTACAAGTATATACCAAAAGTGGCAACATCAAAGTAAAATAAGTCAGGTCTGAGAAAAGGCGACCCTTAAAGATGTGTTGAGAGGCATTTTCCACAAATAAAACACCTGTGAAATAATAGTTGTATTTTGGTCTATTTTCTGGGTGAAATGTCATGCAGTCCACCTTAAGTCCACCTTAGCAGCAATAGTTAAGTTTCTGCTACAATGGGAAAGTATTTGGTTGGCTAATACAGCTGATGACCAAGGTTGGACATGTGCAGAAGTCAAGTGTCAAGTAATTTGTGGAAATATGAACAAGTTTGGTGAATATTTTCTAAAATTACCTTGTGCGTTACACTCACCTGCGCAGTTGTGAATAGATTCAGTCCCCATGTCTGCTCAGCTCCGCTCTTTGCGTCACCTTCACTCTCAGTCTCCCTGATATATAGCTTTGCAGTAAACACATGTTTTGGTGGACTTGGGTGTGAATCCCTAAATCAACACCTGAAGAGCTTATTAGTCGACAAAAATAGGACACATCCCTTCAGGTTCGCAGTAACACTTCTATTATCATTTGGAAAGAGCAGCAATATTGTAAATCCTCCAAATGGCAGGTTATAATTGTCCATAACATCTGACACACAACTTTCCAACAACTTTCACAATATACTGACGGCAAAGAAACTACACGCAATGCAAGAAAGTGACGTGATAAAGAGTAGTTTTTGAATACAGTGTTCTGTACTTCTTCTTGGAGTAATGTATTCATAATTTAAATGATCATTTTAATCCCGAATTGCTTGCATTTTTGTGTATGTAACAGTGTATTACAACTAATTTGTTACTTTTGTGACCAAAAAAAATGAAATGTTACGCAGTGTGGCTTTAAGGTGGATAACCAATAAACATCAATATCACAACACACATTTGGCCTCCTAATTTGGTAATAAAAATCAAGAGTCCAACAATTTTGAAGTAACAACACAGCCTTACTTAAGTATTCTACATTTTTGACCAAACAAACCCCTCCTCTTAAAGATCTGTAATTTGGCCTAAAACCTCTTGTAGGCCATTAAAGGCGCATTATGCAACTGTTAATATGAAAAAATAAAGTTGACATTTGTGCTTATTCTACCTTGTAGTGACCCAGCAGCTGTATGAGTGGTCATCATGGCACCTTTACTTTCCATAACAGTGGTCTCGCAACGTACTAGAATGAGAGGGTCCGTCAGCAGTGAAAACGTAATTGCTCCTGGAGCGCCATAGATGCCACTGTGATGGGAAGCAAAGGTTCCATGCTGACCACTCATACAGCCGCCAGGTCACTACAAGGTCAATTACGCAGGAATGTCATCTTTTTTTTTTACATGAAAAGTTGCAACTTTAAGTAGTGATGGTAAGAATAATAAAATAAATATTTCCCCATAAAACAAGCGGGGGTGACCAAAATGTTGTAAGAGAGGCTTGATATAGGCTAATTGTACTCAAGTAAAAAGTAAACACTACTTTGGTACTGGTATTTGGGCATAAACATCTGATCATTGTGATATTAGTGATGTCACCCAACAAACAAAACACAAAATACTGCCAAAAGTGTGATGTTTCTAAACAGTACTTGTATTGGCTCCATGTTTGTTACACACCCACCTCGTTACACCCACCTCGGATGAATGTTTGCAATATGCTCCCACCACATGGATGAACGCATGCCTCCACATGGCCTCAAATGACACTACTGTGCGTAAGCAGCAGCTCCCCCTGGCGGCACGTGAGCGCCACCGTCACTGCAGATGAGCTGACCGCCGGTGCATCTGTGCCGTTATGTCCGCGCCGCCGCCAACACCCAAACACAGTGCGGCAAAACAAGCATAATGGACGACTGCGCTACGACCTGAATCATGAGTCACGAATGAGGTGCGCAGGATCATGTCTTTTAAGGTAATTCTTTGCATCACTCTTTGACACACAGCTGCGAGGCCCAATGCAAACAACGCATCACCTGCCCCACTGTGCGTTCAGACACTGGTTTATTGTAATAACGTGCTACATTGGGGAGGAAATAACCCGGAGGAAATAGACGGGATTAAGTTGGTTTTGCATAGTTTTCCCTTTGATGAAATTTACTATTATTATAGTGTCTACCCCGTGCATGAATGAAAACAGGCACAGTACTGCAGCCACTGCAGCCAATGTTATGATGCTGCCGATTACTCATTAAACCGATTTAATTGCATGATGATAGTAATCCTCTTCACATCCAAAGCCTCTCCAGCCTAAATGCTTACAGATGCTGCACAATGTGTTGCCTTTAGTTTATATTGTCTCCAAATAGGATGTCTTTCACAGTTACAAGCCATATTTTTCACTGGATGCAATTTAATTATTTGTGAAGATTTTGCTTATAATGTTGACATAGCCTACAAAGTCTAAGCTGTAAACAATGCAATGCTTTGATTTTGGGAACTATCAATTAAGCCTGTCACGATAACAATTTTGAAGTTCGATATATTGAGGCAGGAAAGTATCTGCCAACTGTCAATTCTCAGGCATTAAAATGACAGTAAACCTTTGTAAACCTAAAAGTGCATCGTCATATCCTAAAATACCACATGAGCTGCAATAAACATGAAATATAAAGTAACTCAATTTGCTTCAGTTACAAATCTAAGTTTTACAAAGAAAACATAGCGGGGAATGCTAAGAAATGTACAGACGATAATCATCGGGCCAAAAATATATTTTTTATCTGTTATTTTTTGAACGATAAGTCGATATAGTAATCGTGACAGCCCTACTATCATAGGTGCATCGTAGAATACATTGCATTTTGTTAATATATAGCAGGGATGTCCAAACAACTGTCCCACAGTTCGGCTGTGGGAACTTTATTTGTTCGGCTTGGAAGCTAACAAATAATAAATCATAATCTTTGAAGTGTCAGTTGTTAAGACGGTAGATGTAAAACTCAGTTGACCAAAGTGGATTGTGAGAGTAAGAGAGTTACAAGCCAAATCAAAATTACAATTCAAGCAAGCCCTCGTTATTAAAATATTGCTCAGAAATTTATTTCTGATTGCATTGGGGCACTACGACCTGGAGTGTGCCTCTTGTTGTCAAAATGATGCTGTTGTTCGTCCATCACCACAGAAGCTGGCAATGGACAACTCCTTGAATGGCTCATATTGATTTTCTCCAATAGCACTAAAGTGTTGTTTACTATTTTGTGGTGTCATTCCTTGTTCTCGTCCCAATAAATGCCTAGTCAAGCATCTATTGATAATTTTATTTTGCAAACAGTTTCAAATAAAATTGAGGAGAAATATAGACCAGTAACAACAAAAACAAGCTGTAGTTTGTCCTTCAGTTCAACATTTAATTCAATGACTAATTGGCTCTATCCAACCAAGCAAAATAACTTTAGCCATATTTAGTAATCAATCATTATCAGTTCTATACAGACACAAGTTAGTATATATTTTCTTTCATGACATCATCAGTCGCCATTTGTGTCGTAAGTAAAATAACAAATAGTAAATCAACTACTTCACTAGTTTACTACTAAAATAATTGTTACTTTCAGCCCCAAAGGTTTTATCATTACTTTCTATCATTTTTATATGTAAGACCACAGGGGTTACATTTGATAAAAGTGGTCAGTTTGCCCACAAAGTTATATCCATTATCGGCCTGAATCACCCTGCGCTCCATTGTTTTCTCTCAGCTCATGCGTCTAATACTATAATGGTGGTCTGAGGCCAGTGCTTGTTGTGTGTATTTACTGCAGAAGGAGACTCCCCTGGCTAATGCAGTGTTTTGGGCGGCTCGACAGGGGAACCTGGCTTTACTGCAGCTGCTCCTGAACTCTGGACGAGTGGACGCCGACTGCAGAGACACGGTACAGACACTGCACGACCCGAACAGCTTTGAAACAGTCCCACGTCAGTCTTGTCTACAGGGATGCATTAACCCACAGTTTCTGCAAGTAATTGTCAATATACACTTTCCTAACCAAAAAAGCCTTCTCCAGCACATGCCAAAGATTCTCAGTGCAGTTCAGATCTGGACTCTGTGGCGGCCTGATATTGTCATCTCTTAAAAATACCTGTGCAAGGGAAGAAGTCATCCATTGATGGAATAACCTAGTCATTCAGAATGATCTCATTCTTTGGGCCTGATCTTGTGTTTCAAAACGCAGACTATAGCGCAACGTTTTGCACTTATTAGGAGTGCACTTTGACAGTATGAAGTAAGTGGGGTGGAGAAACAACAGTTATGTTATGAACAACAGCCTTTTTCCTCCAACCAGACTGCACTGCCAGGAAGGGGCAAGGGGTTGTGGGGGATTGGGGGGTGAACATGTGCATTTGTTTTGCTCTCTCTCTCTCTCTCTCTCTCTCTCTCTCTCTCTCTCTCTCTCTCTCTCTCTCTCTCTCTCTCTCTCTCTCTCTCTCTCTCTCTCTCTCTCTCTCTCTCTTTTTCTCGACATCAACATTGTTTAGCTCACAATGGGGTGAATGGCAAGACCAGTTTATTTAATTCATACACAAGGCATTCACAGCACTTTGAATTGCCAAACTAAAACCTCAATAAAGTTTATAGTTTGACCTGTGAAAGCCTATCATGCTTAAGGAAGAACACAAGTTATGTTATACTGTATTAATCTCTGTAGAGAAATCTCTGTAGAGAAATTAGTTCTCTGCATTTGACCTGTAGGAGCAGTGAGCTGCCAGCATGGGCCGGCGCTCGGGGACCCATCTCCATGATGTGGGGCCAGGCTGGTGGTCAGAAACACCTGGCTGGAGGATTAACCTATTGCACATGTTTTTTATAACCTATGCAGACACGGGGAAAACATGCAAACTCCACACAGAAAGGCCCCGTCCAGGTGGGAATCAAACCCGGGACCTTCGACCTGTGAGGCACAAGCACTAACCGCTGCGCCACCGTGCCTATAAGGCAGTGCAATGTAAAACAGGAGCCGAACATCAGAGCAGTCACCTCCTCTTGCGATGCCCTCTCGCAAGTGGCGAAGGCGCACAGCGCAATATCTCCACTACTCAGAAAATCTCAATTTGCTCGAAGCCTGCGCCAGGCACAAGATCTGGCCTATAGTGTTGCTCAATCTAGACCTGACCAACTGCAGCAGACCCCAGATCATAAGAATAAGCTAAATCAAGTTTTTTTGGGGGTCAGGCAGTGTGTTTCACAAACACAAAACCAAATTCCTATTTTGAGTCTCTTTATGAATCCCTTTGTCAATTGTCTTATATTCTAGTAACACATCAGAAAGATGTCATTTATTATCTAGTTTTCCCTGTGTTCAGTACGGGACCACAGCTCTGATGGTGGCCTCCTACAGCGGACACTATGACTGCGTGAAGGAGCTGATCATGCAAGGAGCTGACATCAACTACCAAAGAGAGGTACAAACGCACTACAAAGTTACTTTCATTCACTCACTGGCTTAATGTTGTGTCATGGATGATGCTTATTGGCAATAAAAACATTCAAAGTTTTACTGCAAAACTTCTCATCGCTTCTCAGTCAAATGGCTCAACAAAAGTGAGTTGAACTGTATAAATACTGCACAAGAGTATGTGGAGGTGAGAGTGTGAAGGAATGTGCTGCTCAAGAAAAAATAGAATGAAACCAAAAACAAAGGGGGTGAAAATAACTAGTCATTATTTTATCTTTCATGAATGCATCAGCCTACTTAGAGTTTGAGATTAAAGAGTCGATCTGTTCAGGTCCTTGATTCGCATAAAGCACATAAAGGCCACTGCTGTTTGGTTTATTGGAGAGAAAATAGAGTTTATTTCTAAGGAGATTAAAAGCATTCATGCATTTACATTTAAATTGAACCATTTCTCATCTAATCGAGCAATTTCTTACAGCTTTGCAAGGAGGTATGAAGTAGTTACTGACCAAAAATGTGCATAATTAAAACTGAATATAAAATGTCCATTGTAGGGCTGAAACAACTAATTGATTAATCAACAAATATGATTATTAAAATAGTTGTCAAATATTTTAGTCATTGATAAATCATTTACACGGATTCAGAAAGAGTAAAAATTACTTGAAAATGTGCTATTGATAAGAAACTATGTTATTTCTAAGGTGAGGGTGTATAAAGTGTTTTGTACATTGTAAATTTCATAGATATTACCTGTCTGTGTCTGAAGGCAATTATCCAATCAGAAAACAGAATTAGCTCCACTCTTATTGTTAACAGATACTTAAAGAAGAACTAAGTAACTTGTTTACCTTAATAAATCCTTTTCGCAGTCCCTCTGGGAGTAATACAAGTGTTAATGGGATGATTGGGGGGTCTTTCATCTCCCCCTGGTGTCTCTGGCCAGAAAACCGCAAAGCTAACTGCGGGCTAGCACCACTTAAGAAGTATTTACAGCCAAGTTTGAGTGAAAAAAAAATATCTCCATTGTGTAATTGGATGTACAATATCCCTCTCTCCCTTTGTCTTTTCTGTCAGTGTAATATTTACTCTCACGGACAATTAATGAGTAAAAAAAATACAACATGCTACGGCACCTGCAGTGGTGCTTATGGCCTCTATGGACATGAGTTACTTAGTTCTGCTTCAGGACTCTCTCTCACTTCCTCAATCCCAGCTCCTGTCCCCGATAAAGTCTCGAATCAATCAATAGTTGCAGCCCTAGTCCATAGTGATTGACGATAAAAAGTGAATAAGTGTTTTCATGATGTTATTTGAAATGCTCACATTAAATATAAAAATGTAGTCATAAAAGTGAGTAACAAACTAAATAAGAAAGGGAAAATAGAATGGACTAGAAAGCCAAAGAACCGGATGTACTTTGCTTAATTGGTGGGTTTTGAAAATGGCAGGCGCATTACCCCTTAACCTTATTCCATTACAGTCATGATCAGGTATTTAGAGGTGAACTCCTCAGCACACTGGCGTAAAGGAGCAGGTAAATAGCCGTGTCTTTCCTGTGCCTGATCAGACAGGTTCCACGGCTCTGTTCTTCGCGGCGCAGCAGGGACACCATGACGTGTGCAAGCTGCTCTTTGAGTTCGGCGCCTCCACTGACTGCCAGACAAAGGTATGCTGCTGTGGGCACAATGACGCTGGCTGGGGTGGGTATATAACTGTGGGCGGATGGGAAAAAACAGCTCTGATCCAAACATGTCTGAAGCTGTGAGTGAGTCAGAGAATCAGCAGCTTTGAGGATTGGACATAAAGGAAAATCTCAACATAAAAACAGATTTACTGCATTTAAAGACATGTTTGATAAGAAGTTTGTGAATCCCCATGCGGCTAAAAATAGACTGATGTATTGTCATAGCACAGCAGAACAGAGAACAATTGTTTGGAAAGCACATATAAAACAAACTTTGATTTACAATTGATTCTAAAAAACAATGTAGTCTAATCTTTAATCTCTGCACTAGTGTTTGTGCCAGGCCTTGTTGAATACATAAAACTTTGTTAGCAAAGGGGTCTCTGAGCGCTGTGGGGGGATTTTCCAACAACTTAACAGCAACATTTTGTAGCAAGTGATCAAAAACAGGCAAGTTTATTTGCCATCAGTGTGGGACCCGGAGACATGAACTCGAGACATTGCACTGGTCTGATGTTATGCTTCCACATGAAGAGGGATAAATGCCCTCTGTTGTGCGTCATACTGATATGCAAGCCAAAACATACAGTACAGAGCTGGTGCAGCTGTGCAGCATGACCCAATATGATTAATGGCAATTTGAGTTTATTCTCTTTGATAAATATTTGGAAAAAGTTGCATAAAAAGGATTTTTTTTGTTTAGATACATCCGATCCTGTTTATATTGTGCATTTTTCTGATGTATTTTGCACGGACTGTTTCTTATGCGTAGGACGGTGGCACTGCCCTCACTGTTGCCTCTCAGTACGGACACTCCAAGGTGGTGGACGTCCTGCTTAAGAATGGAGCAAACGTTCATGATCAACTAAATGTAAGTGCCTCTGCACCTCCTTCTTCTTGCAAAGTTGGTACAACGCCAGATAACCTCTCTCTCGTCTGGGATGTGATCTTTAGTCTTCCCTCGTGCACTCAGTGAGGGTCTTGTCGAGTCTGTTTCCCCCCAGAAATACAAATCCCACTATCACTCACCAAAATGGAATAGTTATCAGTTTTTCATGAATTACACATTGCTACATTTATGGGTATTTCATAGCCTGAGAATACCCGTGCTGCTGTGTGCGCTCAAATCATTTTGAACTGCACAACAGCTTGGGGACCATGGTCGAAATTTTCGCAGCGATTTGGGGAAAATCACAGAACGAGGAGGGACGGCAAGACAATGACGCACTATTCAATATACGGAAGCTTGTAATGTAGTTTATTTACGGATAAATAAATAAAACGTTTATTTACGGATCCATCATGAAAGCAGCAACGGCATATCTTAATCAAGCTTTAGACCGTGTTCTAAATAGTTTAGCTCGAAAGTTTACAGCGGGTACGTCATACGTCATCAGATACGATGATATGATTGGCAATGGCTACGTGCAGACGCATGATAGACATTCGTAGCATCCAATAAACAGCTACCTCTCATAGGAGAGGTGTGGTTTATGAATTAGCGGTCCCCAGATTAAATCTAACTTGTGACCACTTATCACTGTATCACTTTATGCACCATATGTAAATCCAATCATGTTGTTCTGTGTCAATTGTTGCCATATTTTACCTCTTATTTTTATCTTATTTAATTTAATATTCTTATGCATGCCCCTAAAGCCTTATAGCTTAAAGTTTATAGCTTATTTTCATCTAAACTCTGTGCTATATGTTTTTTATGTTTAATGTTACACGTCTCACGAAGAAAAATTCCTAGTTTGTGAACCTGTTTACAAACAATGGCAATAAAAACTGTTCTGATTCTGATTCTGATTCTGATTCTGATTCTGATATTTTGTCTGGCGATAGCCAGGCTAGGTATTTCACAGTGTTTTTATGATACAGATCTGACTCTTGCTAAAATATATTACATTTTATTTTTATGTTTTTCATAGTTTTATAGCACACAAAAAAGCATTAACCCCTGAAGATTCAGGTCTGTTAAAAAAAACTGTATCTTCACAGTCTCAAGATAAGACCAGTGCCTTGTTCGAGGTCTACATTGTCAAACTACTGCAATTTATCTTTCTCTGCTTTTAAAAGCAAAAAAAAAACTTTCAGTAAAGTTGGAGTATGGATAAAAGATAAAGCTCTTTGAATTCCCTCAACAGTGAGGCTGATGCCTGCATAATGTGAACCTTTTTTTTGTTTTTAGGACGGGGCCACTTCCTTGTTCCTGGCCACTCAGGAGGGTCATGTGACAATAATCCGTCAGCTGCTGTCGTCCGGTGCCAAGGTGAACCAGAGCAGAGAGGTAAAGTATAGACAAGTCCACGTTTGCATTTTCCATTCATTACTGTAAAGGACACCTTGCAGAATTTTGCTGGAGTCTGCTCTATTTCTACTACATTGATCCTTATCTGTGCTCTTGTGTCAGGACGGCACTGCCCCCCTGTGGATGGCAGCTCAAATGGGACACAGTGAAGTGGTGAAAGTGCTGCTCTTGAGAGGCGCAGACAGAGACGCAGACAGACAGGTAAAGTCATAAGGATTGAGAGTTGGGACAGCACTGAAATGCCAAGTGTTGCCATGTTTAGCTGTAGGTACCACCAGACCTACACATTATTAAAAAAAACAACTACAGTTTGCTGGAACTGTATAATAATAACTTTCTGGAGAGCTGTCTCAGGACCCACCAGTTATCAACACCAATTTTCATTTTGTTTTACCCTTTAAAACCGGTCTCTTTTATTTTTCCCTTTACTACAGAAAAACTGACAAAGAGTATCTGCCCTGGCCATGATTTGCTATAAGCATTACACTTAGGAAAAGAGATAAAGCAACAGGGAGTGGAATTGTCCAAATGTACAGGACACCAGACCCTAAAGTGTATTTGTGGAGATTTATTTACAAAGTTATTAGACTGTGTAAACTTTCTGAAGTATAGAAATCAAACTGTAAAGGATCCCATAACACTTTTTTTGCATAATGTCTTGGCACAAGTCTTGATTTTTTGTTTCCTTGAAGGACGGTACGACAGCACTATTCAAAGCTGCCTTAAAAGGACATTGCAGTGTCGTAGAAGAACTTCTCAAGTTCTCTCCGTCCTTTGGCCTCCTAAAGGTACAGTTTTTAAATATAGAGCTGCATGTTAACATTACCGTTGTGAACTCATTATAATTGTTTCTTTCCTGTTTATAGAACGGTTCTACAGTGCTCCATGCTGCAGTGATGGGAGGCAATCTGCGCACAGTACAGTTGTTGCTTGGAGCCTGCGCTGACCCAATGTTACGCAATAGGGTATAACATTTTACACAGTTATACCAATTCCCTAAAAATAAAGTGTATTTAGCAGTGCTTTACAATATATTACCAAACTACTCAAAATCACTAAGGTCTTTCGTCTGAGATTTGAATTTCTTTCTTACAGAATAATGAACTTCCGGCCGATGTCACAAAGAACGAGCGCATCCTTAGACTGTTACGTCCCGGCATCTGTAACGGACCCAGTTGATGCTGGACGAGCCCCTGAGCTTCGATGATGTGCACTAGAAGATAATCAATTATTAAACCTAAAAGTCATCCAGCCTGCTACTGTGTCGTATAATAACTAAACGAATGTCTGCCATTAATACAGGTGCACTGACTATTGTGGATATGCAGAATTATGTTATATGCATAGATTTCATACATGAGTGACATTTCAAGCTTTTAATTATCTTATAAAACATTCTTACTGGAGGTCACGAGTGATTGAAGCCTATTAGTAATGTAACATTGGTATGCCCTGGACAGTGGACAGATTGTCACATAGCAGGCATAAAAAAAAAGTCAGTCCAAATCAAATGAATTGGGCAGTATAGAGCTACCACTTGCATGTTTTTGATGATTACAGGCAGCAATGACAGGCTCCATCAAGGGAGATTTAAAGTTTCAGTAAAAACGGTCGGAGGGTGTTTTAGAGTTTCAAAGCGGTGCAAAGAGAGATACTCATTGAATGGCGGTGCACCCTTTTGCACCCCTCCCTTTGAGGGACCTCCTATACGGGCCTGCAAAATAGCCTAATGTCCTAATTTCTTGAGACAGAATTTTGGTATTCATTTTTTTTTAACCAAGTTGCACTGCTTTGGTGTCATCTCCTCTTTGCTGTGCTATATTAATTTATAGCGTTTACTGCAAGTGTTGTAATATACAGTATTTGGACAATTTTATTTCGCTTTTATAATAAATGTAATAAAAAACTGACAGCCAAAGCACAGGTGACGGTGCCTCTGTGTTGGTGTCCTAGGTTTGTGTTCACAGTGTATAGTGTATTTGTGTAAAGTGAATTTATCAAGTTAAGCCAATATTTCCACTAGAATGGTATTAACGCTATTACAGCCTTTCTGAATATTGGGACATGGACATCACATACAAAGGGGTAGGATTTCCAGTGGAACCATACATACAAGTGCTTTGAGTGCCTAATGTAGAAAGCGCTATTTATGAGACTATTCACCATTATATTATACCCATATATTCATAACTTCTTTTTCTTTCCTCTTCTCTTTCTTTCACTCATGTACAATGCGATTGACTGCGGAAATGCGGGAAGCGAATGCAGAAATTGCATAAACTCTTCAATTTGCATAATCTAATTTGCATAAACTGGTAAAATGCATAAAATGTCATGTTGCATAAACTGTATAAACTGCATAAAGTGGTAAAATGCATGAATGGGTTAATTTTCATAAATTATGTAAATTGCATAAACTCTTTAAAATTATAAATCCTAAATGGCATAAACTCTTAAGTTGCATAAACACTTTAATATGCATTAATTGGTTAAATCCCATAAAGTGGTTACTTTGCATAAATTATTAATGTTGCATAAACTTTTATATCCCATAAACTGGTCAAACTGTTGAAATGGCCTCAGTGCTTGATTGGCAGAAGCTGCACAAATGGTTGAAAGTCCTGGAGTCTCCCGATTGGCTGGATTCCCACATACACACCAATGCAAAAATTTCAAACTCTCGTATAAAAAAACTGGAAAACTGCAGAAGGACAATTTTTTCTCAAAACCCACAAGTTGCAGAAGCTGAACATGCACAAAGTGCAGAAGTAGCAGAAAATGCAGAAAAAAGTGCAGAAAAGCATGGATTTGCGGCAGCCCCATTATAAGTCAATGGGAAAAATCTCCGACATTTTGGCCGATTGCGGAAAAACTGTAAATTGCATAAGTCCCAAAAGTAATAGCACCCTTCTCCTCAACATGCGGAACGTTTTGATGCATAACTTGCATAAATTGCACAAAGCATGAAGGTGCTGAAAGCTCTAGAAAATCGGGAAAAAGATGGAAGAGGAATAATAATAAAGAACATGAAAACCAATAATTGACTGCGGAATTCTTCCGCAGTCAATCAATGAGAAAACCTGTCAATGTCCATAATCGGCATCACTATATAAAAAAATAACAATATTCATAGGATAATCTTACAATAATAGACCGTTTTTATTTGTTGCCATACTTCAGACAGCTAATAATAGCTCTAACCCTCCCTCTCTTTCTCTCTGGCTCTTATTATGTAAATGGAAACCTGGGCTGAGCACCTGTCAAAGATGACACTCGATCACGTGACCATAGCGGAAGTCACTAAAGTTTTCGCCAGTGCGGAAGAGACAAGCCTTCTCAAGTTTTACTGTTTTGAAATGTAAAACTACATAGTGAGAGAAGGACAAACAGGACAAACAGGCAGTACGTGTACGGTTTACTTCACAGCGAAACAGTTTTATTTCAGTACTTGGATTTTTAAGGTAACGCGCAATGGGAGGAGGCAATCTACAGGTGAGTACAGAAACTACTTGTTCAGAAGAAAGTGCTCGGTAGCGTGACAAACTATACTGCTGTTTTACATAAAGAAGTCCAGCATTTGGTGAACAACTTTCATGAAATGATCACGCCTTATTGTTTAAAATTACGCATTATCGTGAGGCTACATCCATTCCATTGTTATTGTAGGTGTGGTAACGTGTTACGTCACGCTGACTGATGGAAAATTATGAGTTTGAGATATTGCTTGATTTAAGTTACAAATAATGGGTGCATTTTGATATGTTGGCCCATCTGTGCTGGTTAGTGAGTTACCAAAAGCTACACTGATTTTATATTTCAATTATTCATATCATGGTTTTCATAATCTTGCTATTTAACATGGTCATATCCTACATTGCAAATATCTGGATTCTTCTTTGTGTTGTGCTTTTTCAGAAAGCTATTGATCTCGCCAACAAAGCATCTGCGGAGGACAAAGCCAAAAATTATGAAGAGGCTCTCAGATGCTATGAATCTGCAATACAGTACTTTCTACATGTTATAAAATGTATGAGGTCGAATTTCAAATCGGTCTTGTAGATTTACAATATGTGTTTTCAACCTTTCTGTTTTGTTTTAACCTCTTTCCTGTCCAGATGAGGCGCACGGGGACAGAGCGAAACAGAGCGTCCGACAGAAGTGCGCTGAGTACCTGGAGCGAGCGGAGAAGCTGAAGGAGTATATAAGCAAGAAGGAGTCCGCGCCTCCTGCCAAACCAGTCAAAGAGTCAGACAATAGGGGGTGAGAATTCATTTTTGGGTATTCTCGGGCTTAGCTATAAACAACGAAACAACGAAGAACATAATCATTTAAAAAGAGATGAGGTACTCTTGATGGAACAGATCCCACTGTGTTTGTATTGTCGCACATGTATGATAAGTAACTGAGGAAAAAAACAACCAACTCTACTTCTTCCTCTTTGCAACATTAAAAGGTGTATGCAAAGGTGTAGGCTGGCTTTCCGAACATCTGGTGGCTTTAGTTTCCTCTCCAAAGCGATATAAAGATATTAAATGCGCATGGAAGGTGATAAATCTTGATTAAAATCTGAGTGATCTGAGTAGAGTCCAATAACACCTGGGTAATCTCTTAACACCCACATGAACCGAGCACAATTTCTCCTGTTTGGCTTTACCCAAATTCAAAATCTTCTTGAAAATAGTGTCAAAATAGCGACAAAAATGAGACAAAAATGTGTGACGAAAATGCAACAAAAAGCCACAAAAGGGCAACAAAAAAAACAACAACAAAGAAGTGACAAAATGTGACACAAATGCAGCAACAACGCGAGTAAAAAGATCCATTTGGATGAGATCCATTTGTTTTGTAGGTCTTAGCTTTCAAATGAGGCGTTACACTGGCCTATAGGCTGTGACCTTATGGATCTGAGTAAAGCTTAACTAAAAATGCACTCCATTAAGGTGGGGGTTACGAGGTAAGAGTTGAATGTCTTGTTTACTTGATTACATTGTTGTTTATTGTTTATTTTTTTTCTCATTAGAAGTGAAAGTGATGATGATAAAGACGACTCTGAGAAAAAGAAGTTTAAAAACCAACTCTCTGGTAAATGCCATGTTTGCATACAGTAAACACCAGAAATTAATAAACCCTAACCTTGAAGCAAAATATATGTTATGTGACTTGATATCACTTTTGCATTCAAGGCGCCATTGTGATGGAAAAGCCCAATGTTAAATGGGATGATGTGGCTGGTCTGGAGGGAGCCAAAGAAGCGTTAAAAGAGGCGGTCATTTTACCAATCAAATTCCCCCATCTTTTCACAGGTGTTAATAAAAACTGAAGGATTTGGGTGTTCATATTTGGTTTGTGCATGTAATGTGTAGGATAACCTCTGACTGTGTAGGAAAGCGTACTCCATGGCGGGGGATCCTCTTGTTCGGGCCTCCAGGAACAGGGAAGTCCTATCTGGCCAAAGCTGTGGCCACAGAAGCCAACAACTCCACCTTCTTCTCCATCTCCTCCTCTGACCTGGTCTCCAAGTGGTTGGGCGAGAGCGAAAAGTAAAATCATTGTCGTTATTCAGGATTGTATCCGGACCAATGTTGGGGATTGTAGGACTGTATGATGATTTTAGAATTCTTCATCCACTCAACATATTGAAATCGGACACAAAGGGCAGTTTCATAGATTTACTGATGTTCAATTTGTCACAAAGGTCTAATGAGGTTACAAACATCTGGTATCTGAAATTACATGGGGACAACTATTACTACGAGTAACTTAGCTACACACATAACTCAACACCTAAATCACATTTCTTAAATTATTACGTGAAACTATACTAAATAACATGAGTTAACTCTCAAACACCTCACACACAGGCGCAGACAATTGTGGCTGCCCAACTGAAGCTAACTGACAGCTCAACTGTATATATGGTGCTCCGTTACTTAGCAACCATAGACTCCTCCCACCTAGTAAACTGTATTAGAGAATTTACAACAATCGTATTAACATATGTCAAACAAACTATAGGCACTGTACATACAATCTGGTTGCATTTGTCTCATACCAGGCTGGTGAAGAACCTGTTCTCTTTGGCCCGTGAACACAAACCCTCTATAATCTTCATTGATGAGATCGATTCCCTCTGCGGCTCCAGGAGCGAGAACGAGAGCGAAGCTGCTCGGAGGATCAAGACCGAGTTTCTTGTCCAGATGCAGGGTACGAGTCTGTGCTTTCATTCACATAAGTATTAGTGGTAAGAGAGCGCTATAAAGTTACAAAGTGCAGTCATTAAAATATTTTATTTATTTTAATTTATTTATTTATTTGAAAAGAGACAGTGCACATTAATCAACATTTTAAAATGTAAATATGCCCGAGTTAGCAGAGAAAGCTAATTTTCATGGATAGTCCCTTTGGCAGATGTCAAAGCCAGCCTAAGAAAGACAGAATTAAAGTCACACACTAATTTACAAAACACAATATAGTTACATACATACATAGTACATAAAATGAGCCAAGTATACATTTTCAATATAACTAGTGCTCACAAGTCTGTGTCTCCACAGGCAGTCTTTTCTTTATAAGAAAAGACTGCCTGGCCCAATGCAGTTTTTCTGAGGGGGAGGATGCAGTCTTCCCTCACTGCCCCTCGGGTTACTCGCTCAGTGAAGAGGGAGCAGAGCCAGATTCTATAAATTAAACAGATGTTTTTTTTAATTTTATAAGACAGTCCCAACTTAGTAACTTATATTTCTGTAAATTCTTACAATGGTGATGTCTGTAGGTTTTTTGTCCAATGTTTTAAGCGCTTGTTTGTATAATGATTTCATGGGATTGCTTGTTGTTGCATGTGTGTTGGACCAACTTATGATACAGTATGTGACGTGTGAGATCATGGAAAAAAAGTTTATTTTGGCAAATATAAAAAGATTTGTTGATATACCGTAAATATCAATCTACATAACATCATTTTTGGATGAAAAACTAGAGCGTGTTTCGTTAACACACTGTTTAATTACTGGTTGGTGTTTTCTTTCCTTTCAGGCGTTGGAAACAACAATGATGGAGTCTTAGTTTTGGGAGCCACAAATATCCCCTGGACACTGGACTCTGCCATCAGAAGAAGGTTTGTGAATTAAGATAGACCATACCATCTAGTCAATGCAGAGAAGACCATGTGGATATTATAGGCAACTTAGGTGAATGGAGAGTGGTCGTGAGTCTTTTAGAAAAGCATGTCTGGCGAAAGAGTGCTATCCAAAACTCTTCCTTATTCTTTTCGTAACCAACATGTTTTTGGGCTGGTAGGTTTGAAAAGCGTATCTACATCCCTCTGCCGGAGGAACACGCTCGCTCCTTCATGTTCAAGCTGCACCTGGGCTCCACCCCCAACAGTTTGGCCGACGAGGACTTTGTGACTTTGGGCAAAAAGACGGAGGGCTACTCTGGGGCAGACATCAGCGTCATCGTGAGAGATGCACTCATGCAGCCGGTCAGGAAGGTCCAGACTGCAACGCATTTTAAAAGGGTAAGCTTCAATAGCGTGACACAGAGCTTGTTGGTTCTGAGCATAATGACTCAAAAATGTGTGAATGAAGTATAATACTGCTGTAGGTATGTTTCAGACAAGGGAAGGTAATAACATGGTTAAAACTTTAAACTGTTGATGAAGCATGACAAGTCCCCTTTAAAATCTATTATAGAAAACGCAATCTCAATGGCCGCCGCCATGTTTATTTCCCATACCGACTTTGAAGCTAAGCAGGGAAGTGCCTGGTTAGACCTGGGATGGGAGACCGTTCCTCGGAAGCTAAGCAGGGAAGGGCCTGGTTAGGACTGGGATGGGAGACCGTTTGGGAACACCAGGAAGCCTGGCGACAGTACCGAGTGTGTGCATGGTTGGTGTTGGGGGCTGATGTGCGCAGACTGGTTGCCTGTCCATGAATAATGCACCAAATTGTTAGGCGACTTTGAGCGTCTGGAAAAGCGCTATAATGCATTATTACTCTTATTATTATTATTACATCCGCGGCTGGCCCCCACGTGACGGTCCCACCGGCCGCGGGCATTGGCAACGGGTCCATATGGACCGCGGTGCTGCTGTCACAAAAAACGCGAGTGCACGAGATCTGACTGCCGTGCGTGTGCGCGCATCCAAACAGGGCGATGTGTTTGTGCACGCGTGTGTGTGTGTTCGTGCGTGTGTGTATGTATGTGTGCGCGCGCATCCAAACAGGGCGATGTGTGCGTACGTGTGTATGTGTGCGCGTGCGCATCCAAACAGGGCGATGTGTGTGTATGTGTGTGCGTGTGCGTGCGTGCCCAAAACCTGCTCAAATACGAGCCTCTAATCAAACGCGCTGCTCCGACTGATTTATCCTCCGTGTGAGTAAAAGCGAAAATGAAACTACCACTTAACGAGCGCATGGCCTGCACTGCGTAGTTTTTTTTCTTTTTTTTTTACTTTGCTGCTGTACCATTTGTTTTCTATTTTGCTTTCACGTATTGTGAGCCCAGAGGTACATTTTATTCTAAAGCAGCTTTGAACGCATTGCCAATTTTATTGTAAGGTTATAAATACTGTCTAACAACGATCATTAGGCTATTCCAGTTCAAAGCCAACTTATTACTTTTTTTATTGTACACTACCGTGATGCTCCAAACCACGGGTCCTGCACCGTGAACTAAACTGTTAGAGCTGAACCCCTAATATTTATCCATCATTATTCCACTGTCTCTTGAATCCTGTTCCCCGAGTTTAGCGAAAATATTGTCGTTGTAGTTTATAAGAAAGGAGTACGGGTGCATCAAACACTCCAATTGCAGTTTGTTTGAAAACAATTTTTGCCTTCATTCTTTTACACATTTGTAGTGGCCATAGTTTTTGGAATGGGTTGGGAACCACTGGTCTACAGCTGAACTGTGTGACGGGTTGGACATTTCTTTGTAATCACTCACAATCTCAGAATATCAAATGTGGAGACTAGCGGGGTCTCAGCTAGTAACATAAATAAGCAACAAGGATTAATCAAAGCTCAGGTCAGTACATAATTTTGACAGTACAGTCCTAACACAGCTCCGCTCTGAACAGGTTCGGGGCAAAACCTTTAATAACCCCGATGTCGTGGTGGATGACCTCCTGACCCCGTGTTCTCCCGGAGACCCTAACGCCATCGCCATGACCTGGGTTGACGTGCCCGGGGACAAGCTGCTGGAGCCTGTGGTTTCTACGGTAACGTCAACACTTTTAACACTTTTAACACTTTAACCATTTCTCCAACTTTTGAAACACGGCTTTAAGACTTTTCTGTCATCTCCTTTTTAACCCCCATTTTGAAACCACCTGTCTTTGTCTATTCTGTGTTCTACTTATTCCTCTCTAATATCAACTACCTTCATGTCCTTTAAAGGAATAGTAGTAGTTTAAGGAATAGACCACCGTTGTTGTTTACTGAGATATGTTCTTACCTGAGCTTAGACGAGTTGATGCGTACCTGTCTGGTCGAAGTTAGAAGCTACTACTTGATTTTCCCGTTACACAATGTCGATTTTCTAAGCTGATAATAAGGGGTATATATTGTGAGGCACAGCTTCCAACTTCACCCCAGTTTGGAACTATAGGAATATGCTGGGAGAGGCTAAATGATAACGTCGTCTTTGGTCTTTTTGCGTGACTGAGCACACACACAAAACCAGACAGTTACACATCAACTCGTCTAAGCTCAGGTAAGAACATATCCCAGTATGCAAAAACGGTGGCCTATTCCTTAAACTACTACTATGTATATGACGTTGTGCTATTACTATATACATTATCTATTGCAGCCTGACATGCTGAAGTCTTTATCAAACACAAAACCGACTGTGAATGAAGACGACCTGGAGAAACTGCAGAAGTTCACTGATGATTTTGGTCAAGAAGGCTAAACTGGAGTTTCCGACACAACTGATAAATGAGCAAATTTGAGATTTCTAATTACGTACTCCCTTCAAAATACTATGTTTACACATGTTTAAAATAATGTCTATCTCTGTTTTGATTTGCAACTCCAAATTGATGATCCGGGTAAAAGCACTTTTAACAATACAAACACTCATTACCTCTTTATAAATGCTTTACTTTTTATGCTGAAGTTGTCGCTGTTGAGAGACCATTTGCTCATGTCATATCTATGCATTTTAAACATTTTAGTCTATGGGGGTCTGTTACTGTAATAATTCAGTTATTGTTTGCACTATTAAGATGTTAAACCTTTGTTTGGAGAGCTTGTCAATGTCAAATTCTGATGATTTTGTGTTGTATTCGACATGTTTTGTGAACACTGGATTCAGGGGTTAAATAAACAAACAAACATTGTTGCATTGGGATGAAATGATTGATTTATTAATAAATACTTTTTGGTTAATAAATAAATGTTTGAAATATATTTCGAGTCGATTAAGTACATTATGACAATATTTACTGTACATTCAAGATGTACAAAATGACATCATTAAGATGCATAATCTGGAAGTAATTACCTGGAGTCCTTTAATCTGTTAATAATAAAGGTAACATTTTACAGGAAGATAACTGTGACATGTCTTAACTGTTTTTAAAGTATGTTGAGCAAACAAAATGTTTTCATCTTCAAGGCAGTGACAAAGACAACATTATTTTGTGCCGTGGTTCGATTGAAATGTAAAACAAAAACAGAGTAACAGCAGCTGCCAAAAGTGGAAATGAATGAACCATAAAAAGGTACCGGGTCCCACCTGAAAGTAAATGTAACATAATGAATTACTAATGGATATAGGTGATCTATTCTATCAAGCTGGTCCATAGAACTTCAAAAAGAAAGCTAATTTATTGCTATATATTTGTGGCCATTATTACTGAAGCCCACTACCGCCACAAATAACCTGAGAAAGTGCTATATATTTAAGCTTATATAGACAACACATCACTAGAAAGCGAAGCAGTGTTAATTTTGACAACATATTTTAATTTAGTTTTAATCTTAGTCTTTTGACGAAAATGTAATTCGATTTTAGTCTAGTTTTAGTCAAAAAAATATCTTCAATTTTAGTCTAGTTTTAGTCGACTAAAATTGCAAGTAAATTTAGTCGACTAAATTTAAGACGAATTTAGTCGACTTTGCATTGATAATATTCATTATAATCATATTTAATCTTGTTCCTCTGCTTCATGGAGCTGCTCCACATGAACAAAGCTCAGAGCTGATCCTTTGGCAGAGAATTTACATGATATGAGGCTCTTTCAGACGGTCAATAGAAGTTTGGATGATTTTAGTCTCTCCTTTTCATTTTTATTTAGTCTTATTTTAGTCGACTAAAATATCTGGACATTTTAGTCATAGTTTTAGTCTCATGAAAAACTTTTAATTTAGTTTTAGTACAATTTTAGTCGTCAAAAATAACACTTTGACTAAAATTAAGACTAAATATTTTAGTCGACGAAATTAACACTGACGCGAAGCACAATGGAGTGATATAAAACAACCTACCTGTACCAATAAAGAGAACAAACTAAAACCAAAGAAAAAAATAAACAGATGCTATAAACAAAGGCTGCTAGTCAGTCATTTAAGTTTCCATTAAAGTGCATAAATATTCACCTTTTGGTTGATAACATTCATAGAAGGCAAAAGGGGTTAGGATTTAGGAATGGACCATATATAGCATAAGTGCAAGGAGCGTAAGGACAAACAGGAAGAAAGGTACCTGTCCATTTACAATCATGCTTTAAGCTTAAGATACACCTACACTCACAGGCCACATTATTAGGTACACCTATTCAGATGCTACTAAAAGCAAATATGTAAATCAATCGGTGTCAAGAAATCAGCTTAGGCCACTCGAAGACTTACTGACCTAACCCAATGAAGGAGATTTATTTGACTTTGAGCATCTTCAGTCGTGCCATCAGGGAAAAGGCTGCACCCATCACATCGCCTCTTAGTTGCTGCGATCAGGAAGAATACTGCAGCCTTGATCCGTGCCAGCTCCACCTGACAGAAGGACAACTTCATCCAGAAAGAACTCTCCCTTTTCCTTGGTTTCCCTTTAGTTGATATTTATCTGTATAAGGGGTTTGAGAGTTTTGATTCTCTATGTGCTTCAGAAGTGGTAGAATTGGAAGTTCTTGAGAGACTATCCATCCACAGAGCAGGTAAGTGAAAGATGCACCGAATAAATGTGGCCGCTAAGTGTGAATAGCTGAACAGTCACTCTTCCTCATGGCACAGAAAAAGCCACAATAGAAAGTACAATATGCTACAAAATACAGTTAAACGTAAACTTACCCAATTTTAGTTTCATTCTTACTTCTTAGCTTGCTTTCAAAGTGGTAATTGTGGTTCAGGTCTGGACTCTGGTCAGACACTTCAATATGCTGATTTACTCATGCCAATTATTCCTTTACCGCATTAGCTGATTGATTTGAGTGGTGACTGAAGTTGTTGTTTATTATAGGAATAGATTTCAGGCTTAACTGTAAGTACCATGCATCATTAATCCGCATTAAAACACAGAGAACAGAGACCCGAGGGCCAGACCCGTAGCGGCCCCTGTCAGCATCCCAAAAGCCATGTCTGTGCCGTTGTCCCGCCGCTGCTCTCGAATGATGACGTGGTTCACTCCAGCACTGGGAGCCACGTATCCACCTGGACCAGAAGACAAGAGGTACTGTGTTATTCTGGCTTCATTAAATTACAAACTAGTGCAACTCAAAGAACATATCTGGCCTTTGGGCTACAATTGACTAAAACAGACCCAAATAAATGATAAGATTATGAAAAAACAAGTAGCTAAACTGTTCGAAAAGTGGTTTTGCCTTGCCCTGGCTCCAAAGTCTTTAAAGTTTCTGCAACGTAAGAGTTTTTTTTATAATATTTCTTAAAAAATGGCCAATTTGTGTCCCAGGATAATACTGGTTTACTGGTAATTGCAATTTCAATTTTCAACATTCATTATACAAAAATAAAAATTATACATGATATAAAAGATGTTTATGTTGAAATGTCTTTGTCTGGGTTCATGGAGGAATTGTATGTATACTGTATGTAATTAGAAAGCAGAGTGATCCCCTCCCAGGGTTGCCAAGTCCTATGGCAAAAATCAGTTTGGAAAAGGAACAGAAGGGGATTCTCTCCTACTCCCACAATCCGAGCACCTTTCCCAAATCAAGTCCAATCTGGTCCAAACCAGTTTAATCATAAAGCACTATTAAAAACAACAAGGCTGGCCAAAATGTGTGAGACAATATATAAAACACAATAGGAAAAATCCAAAACAGAGCCTCAAAAACACGTTGTTAACAGTAAAAGTCAATACTTCATACTAGTTAAATGCCAAGGAGAACAGGTTTGTGTTAAATAGTGCTAGTGCAGACTCCAGTAGTTAAAACTCACTGATTGAATTCAAGAGGAATATGAAAGTTGTGTTTGTGTCGTCCCATGTAACTTAAGGCAATTTGTTGTTGTTGTTGTTTCCCTAAACCAGGACAGAACACACTGTGAAGACTTTAAAGCGGTTTAAAGCTGAATGTAAAAAAAAAAAAGGCATCTTTTATCTTAGCACCACTCGGGAGCAACAATTAAAGCCTGAATACCACCACACAATAAGTACTAATTACATGTGTATTCAAACATATATTGAATGTACATATCAAGCACAAATAGCATTGCACATCAAACATAAAAAGAGGTTGTCTGTAGGGCCAGGAAATTTTACAGTGTTCTACTTTGCATTCATATTGTTATACATTCTCTATTATAGTTGACCAGGTGGTAACGGAGCACTATATAAATCGAAGAGCAGTCAGTTAACACAGTCAGTTGGCTTGTTGCAAATGTCTGCGTCTTTCTATGGAGCAGAAGATATATGCTGGCTGCCCCTGCTTTATGCCATAGTCAATATGTCAAAGTCACTCATACCTTGATACTGATAAGGGTAGGTGACAGCGTATGGCTCTCCATCGGCAGAGTATACAATCTGTGTAGGCGGAGCAGCAGTGTAGTCTCCATATGGTCCAGGGACATAAACCTGTTGAAATTGATGACATAAACACAATTACTATCATTTTGTAGACTAAAAACTACATTACTATAAATTATATCAAAGTAGCAAATGCTGTCGGCAAATGTAAGAATGTATTTATTACACTCAAAAGTGAACAAGACAAATTGCAACTTTTGAAAGCAACTCAGGAAATAAAACAAGTACAGTATAATCATCCGGAGGTTATTTACCGGGGGACTTGGTGCATATTCAGAATAGGGAGGTGGAGCGGAGGCCATGGTTTCTGGCACAAAACCAATTTGAGGAGCTGCAACAACCTGGAAAATAAAGCAAACTTTTAATAAAATAATAATTAGATAAACAACACAGGGGTTATGAGATTTTTAAGTATTTAGAAGTACACAAAAGTCAAAACGCTCCTATCAAGAGAAATTTAAGGTGCCCAAACTTTTAACAGGTGGCCACAAGAAAATTTCTCCTGCCTTGACTGATATGCTGACAACTTATGTATAGCCAATAGTTTAATATCACAGAAAGCGCTTCATGGAAAATCTTACCATATTGATCCTTGCATCCTGGAACGCCATTGTCCATGCCCTGCAGTTTTAAAACGCAACAGATAACTTAGGCCTCAGATTCACGGCTGTAGTAGCCAAACCAAGAACTTCAGATTTAAAACAGTGCCTTACAAAGCATCATCTGCACTGTCTGCACACAAGCTGATGACTCGTCCATCACGGCACACAATCTGGAGTAAAGAGTCGTGCATTTTTCCCTCAGGTGGATTTATATCTGGACAGAAACAAAGGCTTAATTCGGCTTCTATATACTCATTCTAAATCCTGCCTGGTGTGTACCTTGACAAGCGACAGAACTGCGAATGTTGATACAGTCAATCTTCATATGGATGTCATCTTCCATGTCACGTCTCAGCTGATCATTGTAAAACACAAGACGTCCATCTGAATACAGGTCAAACCAGTTCTTCTTCCAGCGGTGCAGAATTGTACCTACAATCAAAAATGTGCAACTTATTTCTGCAAATTAAAGTATACATAAACATACATGTATTGAACTCACTACTTACTTTGTCTGTGGAGCCATCCACTCTTGACCATAGCCATTTTCTAGGAAAATCAGCAATAAAAGACAAACTATCATTGGGAAGAAGAATAGGGCCTGTCACGTGATCCCAAATACCTCGTGACTTTTGACAGATGGGCCTGAAGGCGCAGCTAACTGTTATCCACACATACATTTGCTTTTAAGGATTAATAAAATACGCTTGAACAATGTCTAAGGACGTAAAAGCTATTGTTTTTGGGTCGTTTGCTGCTAAACTGGTACAATCTGGCCATCTATGTTATACTAGCTAGAGGTCTGCAGCCTTTCAAGCATACACTATAACGGTGGAACAGTGTATAGGCGACGACAGGCATAAAAACAAGCCATATATTGGGATATTAAATATAATCCGTAATAAAAGGTCCGCAAGAGACTTTAATGTTGCATGTACACAAACACAGCGCTCACAGACAGACTTGCCTTATTTATTCGTTTCGCAGTATCGTAGACTGTCAAGCTCGGCAATGACGGAAGGCCACTTGGCAAAGGCTTATGAAATCAGTGGACACTGGACAAAGCTTCCCCTGGCTTGGACTGATAAGACCCACAAATGTCTGGACAGAGAGGGCTCTTTTAGCATCTTTCACTCATCGAAATTTCTGGTTAAGCCCCGCCCGTCTTGGGAGAAGGAGGTGTTTGTTATGAGTGACGATCACTGACGATTCGCATCAGCTGACTATTATGGATGGAAGTAAGAATTTGAATTGGAGTAAGAATTTAATCTTTAAAAAAAATGAGATAACAAATGTCACTTTTGTAAACCTTCAGTTTAGTTTCCGCCAAATTAGGGGTAGACATTAAAGAAGTATCAGCTGCAACAATAAAGTTTTGCCATGCATACGTCAACGCAAATTTAAATATTTGATATAAAACATGATAGATAATATGTTCATGTGTGTGTACAGTTCACAGATCACATATGACACTGGTCTGATAAAACAGTGCACAGTGAAGGGACAGGGAGAATCCCGCGGCGGTGAACACCGGGTCACAAAACAAACTCCCCCCACTCACAGCTAACTCCGGATTAGCACAGCAGCTACATCTGAAATGGCGACGGCAATTTATTTGGAGCATTACCTTGACAGTACGTATCTTTTTACATCTAAAACTTACAATTGTGGCGAATCTTTTATCTGTTATATTACTAGTAATTGGTCTGAAAGTTGTGTAGATTTATCGCGCGAAAGGGTGTGTTTACAACTCATGCTAATAGCATGCTATCAGGTACTAAAGCAGACAGCTCCTTAAATGTCATGTTAGGAGCTGTTTTTTGTTCTGAACACATCTCCACACGTCTCAATTCAAGCGTACTATTTATTTAAATATAATAAGCTGGAAATTTGGCAAAAGTTACAACTCTAGCGTGTTTAAGCCGAATATACTGTATTTATATTTAGGTCACTTGCAAAGTACATGTAACGTGAAGGTCTTATTGACCCTGTCACGTTGTTTTGACTTGATTCTGAGCACGTAAGATATGCTTGATGTAGTTTCTTTTATGCTGACTCGATGCTTACTTGATTTACATTATTGATTTTCAACCTGTTGGTGTCCGCGTTTGCTGATAGCGTTTACGCGCCTGGGCGGGGTGTAGTGCTGTGCGTCACAGATGGGGGTGCTTAACTATTAACACTAGTTGGTTGTTTAATAGTAATATTTATTATCTGCACAATGATTGAATTTCATAGATGCTTTTCATATTGTATTTTTCCATTTTTAGGCATTGAAAATCTACCCTGTGAACTCCAGAGAAACTTTACATTAATGCGGGACCTTGATAACAGGACAGAAGGTAATCATCATACAGGGTTTTTTGGCACTTGTTAATGAACATTTGATGAATTTATTTTTTATTGAATTTGTGAGCAGAGTAAGTTATTGGATAATTTGCAACAGTTGTTTTCTTTTTTCCTAGAACAAAAAGCAGAGATTGATAAACTGGCAGAAGAATATATTCTGAATGTGAAGAATCTGGTATCAGAGCAGCGAGTGGAGCACCTGCAGAAGATACAAAATGCCTACAGCAAATGCAAAGAGTTTAGTGACGACAAAGTTCAGCTCGCAATGCAGACGTATGAAATGGTAGGTTTCCTTCCATTTTACATGCATTCTACATTTAATCAGCGAACGGCAACAAATCGTTCTCTTTCTGTAGGTGGACAAACACATCCGCAGATTAGATGCGGATCTAGCAAGATTTGAGAATGAGCTGAAGGAAAAACTTGAAGTGAGCGGCTATGAGAGCACAGAAGGAAGAGGCTTGAAAAGTAATGCTGGACAACTCTCCCATTTCACTTAGAGTAAATGTAAGAAAGACATTAATCGCGTATTTTTAATCTAGAAGGAGAATCGAAGGGCCTGCGAGAAAAGCGTGGTTCTAGAGGAAGAGGTAGAAAGGGCTCCGATGAAGATTCACCAAAAAAGAAAAAGATGAAAAGGTAAGTACATTTTTGGTATTTAACTTTTGTGTGACAGCTAAAAATAACCATAATTTCTATTACATCTTTAGCCCAGACCTGAGTGACGCTCTCCTGCCCATGCAACCATCGGACGTCCTGGACATGCCAGTGGATCCGAATGAGCCCACGTACTGTCTTTGCCATCAGGTGTCATATGGAGAGATGATTGGATGTGATAATCCAGATGTACGTTTTTTTTTTACTCTGCTTTTCTATATTTGATCAAAAAACACAGTTGTAGGTTATAACGCACTTATTTTTGTTTTTAGTGTCCGATTGAGTGGTTTCACTTTGCCTGCGTTGATCTAACCACAAAACCCAAAGGAAAATGGTGAGAAAACATACATTTACATTTTTTATAGGCATTATTACTGTTCCCAACATTTACTATTTGTGTCTGCAGTCTTACTTACAGTATCTTAATTTTTCAGGTTTTGTCCAAGATGCACTCAAGATAGAAAGAAGAAATAAGATTAAGATTTGTTTGTAGCATACAACATGGATTTGTATATTTCAGTTACAGATACTAAAATGATACATAATGCTTTGCTTTTAAGTCCAGATTTAAAATCCTTTTTGCAACCATAATTTCCTGTTGGTCGAAGTCGGCAGTGAGATTTCTAAATTGGACTGCAGACAAAGGTAGCACAAAGTTCTGGATTGTGGCTTTAGGAAACTTGAATACAATTTTATGGATAACTATTTTTAAGGAATCAAGAGCCTGCTGAGAATTTACCCTTTCTAAAAATGTCTAAATCAATTATGGTGGTAAGAAAGTTACAGTTGTTCTTTCCCTTTTACCTACCTCCTAATAGAATATATCAGCACTGCATAAATGACTGCAATTGACACTGGTAAATTGTTTTCAAAAGTGTATAAATTCAATCGTATGATTTTATTTTCTATGCGATGTTTTTGAATGTATTGTGGTACTAATGTTCAGTCGCACAGTGTTGTAAATTGTCTGGGTTCAATAAGCACTTTGAATGAAATTCTGGAGGTAGTTTTTATGCTTTGTCTGGTTTGCCATAATATGTCACTTCAAATATATAGATACAGTATATTTTATATAATACTATACAAAAATATTTTGTGAACAGCTTTCCAAAGATATATTTGTGGGTTGACAAAGTTTAAATTACACTTTTATTTAAAAGAATTTTAGCATGTGCTTCATAGTCAGCTGTGAATATTTCATTTAATTTAGGTGTAAGCCAGAATTGCGGAGCCAAAGTCTTTGTATTTTGTAAAGTCAGTATTTTATAACAAATAAATATTATTCCACTATCAATCGTATCATTTTATCTTGTCATTTGGTGTTACTTATGCACAGCTACAAGCTCGAGCACTAAATTATTTTAAAATCCATCATCTGACTCCTCATCCCAGCTACATTTTTCCTGGTGATTCGCTGAGAACTCAACTTCCACATCGTAAACAAAGTCAGGGTCATCTTTTTTCTTTCTATTCTTCTCAAAGAGTTGATCCATTTTGCCTTTCTTGTGGGCCAGTTCGTCCTCATTAACTTTGTTGAGGTCTTGCGTGGGGTCCAGCCGAAAAGAAGCGAGACTTTGCTCCAAACTGAGTCCCTTCATGTGGTCCCTTAGGATGATGTGCAGTCTCTCCAGCTGACTCAGGGAAACACTCTCGAGGTATTCACTGTGGCGAGGATGATTCTTTAATCTCTCGGCCGCCATACTGTGGTCTGCGGGTTGGGAGAAAGGGCAAATAAGTATTTTACAAGAACCAAGAGATACGGAAACGTCTTTGGTGTACAGTAATTGCATTGACTTGCCGGAAAACTCTGAGAAGTTCCGCACTGGTATGACCCTCTGTCGTAGCTTGTTGGTCTCCTTGTTTTCATATATTAAAACTATGGATGGAGGATTAAATTTCACCCCACAGCGCTTTGCCTGGAAAGTCATCTTCAATAAATCCTACAATGCCAGATCTGTGACTGTTATATATTAAGGTACATTAGCATTTTAGAAATCCGCGAGATAAACCATTTTCACCCAGCGACCGATTCGAGGGGTCCGGGGTTGCCAAGGTGATCGGCGATGTGAATTTGTCCGCGGAGAAAGCCTGTTAGCGTAACACTAAAATATGTATTAATTTGATAATTGACCTAGCTTTCTCCATGTATATCTTTAAATTAATATAAAAAAGTATGTAAGATATTTTTTTGCTGTAATCTGAGAGTGTGAACTGACTATTGACCGATATTTCTGGTCAGGCAATACTCAAATCTCCTAAAGGGTCCTTCAAAAGCGTTTCCGTAAACACGATGGGCTAATGGGCAAAGTAGTTCTAACAAAGTAAGCTCATGCTGCTCATTAAAAGGATGTTGGTCTATATACTACTGTTCTCAATATTTGCTTGTTTATCGGAGACCCACTCTACAAACAATCACGGTAAAATCTATAACCTGCTTGAAATTTGGTGTCAGCTCCACCACTGTTATTATAAGATTTCATTGATAAATATAACTTTGCCAAAGTGCGTCTCAGTCTTTAATAAATAACCCAGAAACCTTAGAGTCTTTCTATTTCATTCCCCCATCGGCTTTGTTTCGTATTCCTTTTGCAGATGCCTCAAATGACTGCAGCTTTTTGGAGCATGTTAATTCTGATGTATCTCTGACGTTACAAAAGACTGGTTTCCACAGGTAATACTGTATAAATTCGCTAAATAGTATTGATTATTATTTCTGTAAATTTAATTATAAGACAAATATTTTGCATTTCTTTTGTTTCAGGGAATTGATGACCACTGTTCAGTTCAATAATGGGTTTCTTGGAAAGTTGTTGCTATTTTACAGCTGGCCAAAAGACATCTATGTTGACCCTTATCAACTTGTATCATTAGGGGAACAAAGAAACTGGGAGGTGATAACCTGTTTTGATAGAATTATTATTGTCCACCTCTGCAATAATGCAAGGCCACATTGACACTATATTTCTTTTATCTAAAGATGTTACTAGACTCAACGATTGATCTTGAGATGCCTGCCCACAAGTCTTCAGGATTTCGCACATACCTTTATCCACATCTTGAAGAATTGACAGCAGAACAAATAAACCTGACAATGCCTATCCACGGACGGTATCAAAAGCCCTCCTTCAATGGGAATGCCTTTGAGACTGTCATAATACATCCTCCAGACCTTCTTCTGCGACCTGTTAAAAATTGTAAGCAACAATGTTCTAGAAAATATAATAATATTTCAATATTCAACACGTTTTTAAGTTTTAACACTGTCAAATGTTTCATTTGTGTTGGTTTGGTGGTTTGATTTTTATCCTATTAGTGTTAGTTGTGCTTTTATGACTGAGTAAAGAGTAAAGTGTCTTCCTGCACCATTAATCTGGAAGGACTAGGTTGCAGAGACAGGGACGACTTCTTTAAGCCAGACACTTTCCTCCAGTTATTGTGGGAATCTCTGATGCATTTTCAGACCAGTCTAGTCCCTCTGGGATGAACACCTCTCCAGCAAGGAGGAGGATTTCTAACAGATAACTAAGCCACCTTACCTGGCTTCTCTCAATATACAAAGGCTTTATAAACACTATCTCTAAAGGATTGCAAACCTGCAGAGTCATTTTGAGTTTTTGGCCATTTGTTTCCAGTATCTTGTTTTTCAATACTGATTGCTATTTAGATTACAATTTGTTGAGAGTAGGAACATGGATTAACCAATAAATCAGGATTTTTGTCTATTAGTACAGCCTCTACCCTTAACAGACCCCAATAAAATAAATGAGAAAAATATACGTAGTTACTATGGTGAAAGAATCAATGAAAGTTGTAAGATTTATGTAATTTGTTAATACTCTCTTCAATACATGAGAAATGTGTCAAAAATTGATTTGCCATTAGCAAATACCATATACCCTGTGCTGCTAAAAGTTATAATAATTGTCTGAATTATAATTATTTTCAAAGGTATACACTCCCACAAAATGGAGTCTTATACTATTGTGGATGCACCTTGCACTGCAAACAACTCAAGCACATGTCAGTGGATTAAAGTTCATTATCAAAAGGTATTTTATACATCAATTCATTTATCATTGTCATCTTCTCTTAATGACACTTTATTAAATGTTTCTATTATGTCACATAGCTGACTGGCCCTGTGACTCTTCAGTTTCCTGTTGGGGATGCGTCTCTGATCATTCCTGTCAGTGGAGGAACTCTTCTTGTCACAGTAATCTGCTGTGTAGTACTGTCTATATCAGCATGGAGACGTCAGATTATGTAAAACAGTACTTACCATAGTGGGAGCCTCACAGGAACTACAGGGGGCCCTCACAGCTTGTCAGCCAAAAAAAGTACACAAAAATATGAGTTTGAAAGGCTATTATATGTGTTTGTTAAATATTACCACTTTGAATCAGTGTGTAGCCCACAGTAATTACTCTTTTATATGTAACGTTAAGCTGTAAAACATAAACAATTTCTACTGAATACAATAAAATATCATTGGGGGCCCCAAGAGGAATCTTCAGAAGCTCTTGTAAATGGCTGTTGTAGAGCACTGAACACTGACCTACCTTTTTAAAAAAAATAAAATCTATATTTTTATATTATTATATAAATGTATGTATGATTTTTTTTTTGTAATACATTTCTTCCTTTGTGTATATTTGTTTTCCAATGGTGTGGTCTCCATCGACAGTAACATGAAACAGTCTACGTTTCTTTATTATTATTCATTATTATTTGTTCTGTTTATTAGTTTATTTACTGAATGATGTAGCAAGTAGGAATTTGGGCTCAGGAAATTGACAAACATAAAACACCTTTCATTTGAAACGATAGACTTGGGTTGGGTCGGTAGTTCCGCTTCCCCTTCGCCATAGCGGAATTATCCAGGGCCCAAAAGATACAAGAAAAGTTGCATTGTAAATAGTCATATTCCTGCTTTTTTCTTACCAAATTATTGTGGCCAAGGGTCGATCAACGTTAAATACAACAACAGACGTGCTTTCAATGGATTTATAATCGTGACCTGAAGCGTCGGCCGAGCGAGAGTGAAGTTGTGCTCAAGTTTGTCTGGTGTGGATTTCTCCGGTGAGCTCTGCGGCTCCTGCGCCGTCTTCGCTAGCTTTAGCTACAAATAAAGTGCTATCGACCCGGAAAGTTTACTAGCCTTTACGTTGCTTGGTCTTATTTTACTGCATGCATTATTCTGGATCAAGTTTATTTACATTTATGAAATTGCTTATCATTATTTTAAACATAGTGGAGTTATATATGATGAAGGTGAAAGCTGAGGTTTTCACTGTAATGAAAGTGTAGCTTCTGTTGCTAACACTAGCTGATTGCTTCTATGTCTGTGTTGCTAGCACACTTGTCCGTGTGCTAACCATCGGAGCTAACCTGCATCCACGGGGCTAACGTAGCCGCCCTGCAGTTGTTTATTTGAAGGGCATTTTAAATTGAGAAATCAGTGCTTGGGACTAAACCAAAGGGAAGAACGAGTGTATATGGTTGTCCCTCTTTGACTTGATAAATATCACCTTTTGTTACATTCATATAAAATGGTGAGTTCTACAGATTTACACCCGGCATTCTCCTCAGACTCATTATTTATTTATATATTTGTGTCTACCCTTTAGACATGGGGTGTGCTCATTTTTAACGAGAGTCAAATTATTAAGTACAGAGTATTATCGTTAGTTTTGTCATACCTATTTTGCTAAGACATTCCCTACATGAACTGAATATGTAATCTCTTTATAGGAACTCTTCTGATTGCTTCTCCTGGGCTGTGCATGAGCACACTGCTGCCTCATGCTGATGTGAGCGCTGTTTGGCTCAGTCTTGTCTGTTTGCCCTCACCCACTGAGCCCCTTTACCCGGTGATATTTCTCACAACATATCACAATGTGTGATAACGGAGATGCAGAGGACAAGCCTCCTGCTCCGCCTGTTCGCATGAGCAGCACCATCTTCAGCACCAGCTCTGGAAAAGACTCTCTCTCAGCCAATCACAGCTCCAAACCTCTGCCCTCTGTCCCTGAAGAGAGGAAACCTCGCAACAAAATCATCTCAATTTTTTCGGGGGCGGAGAAAAGTGAGATAGAAAGCTGTTTTTTTTTTTAAGGGTTTGACACATGTCGGTAATGTAACGTATGAAATTGTTGATTGCAGGTGGTAAAAAGAAGGACAGGGACAAAGAACGCCCAGAGATCTCTCCACCTTCAGATTTTGAACACACCATCCATGTTGGGTTTGACGCCGTCACCGGAGAGTTTACTGTAAGTCTGAGAAAATACTGAGGGAAAAGCTGACCACTCTTAGATACTGCTCAACAACTACCTGCCACTCTTGCACACAGGGTATGCCAGAGCAGTGGGCGCGATTACTTCAAACATCAAACATCACTAAGTCTGAGCAGAAAAAAAACCCACAAGCCGTGCTCGACGTTTTAAAGTTTTACGACTCTACAGGGAATGGTCGTCAAAAGTACCTCAGCTTATCATCTTCTGGTGAGTACAAAACACGTATTACACTTGGTCTGTTCCATTAATTGTAGAGATGATCAAGTGTTTTTGCCAGTAAAAATACACTTAGGGAAAAGGCTATTGTGTGCTGGGCTTTATTGTATTGCATTACAAGCTTGTAGTAAATCCTGTAATCAAATTAAAATATATGAACTCTTATTTGCACATTCACAGAAAAAGATGCATACACTCCAGGCCCTCAGTCTGTAAGTATTTCACATCTGTAACGTGAGTCTGAATATTTCTGTCATGCAATGTTAACATTTTTTGCGTTCGCTCTGAATTAGCCCGTCAAAAAAGGCACTGAACCTTCTCCAAATATTAAAGACATTGACGATGACGACGACGATGAAACCCCTCCTCCGATTGTGGCGCCAAGACCAGAACATACGAAAAGTGTATGTGTCAGAGCTCTACAAAGATCATAAATAGAAGTGGCAACAGTAATTTATGTTGATTTTTTTTTCTTTTCTGCACAGGTTTATACCCGCTCTGTTATTGACCCTATTCCTGCTCCAAGCACTTGCCCTGATGGCGATGCAGCCTCTAAAGCTGCTGACAGACTGAAAAAGAAAAACAAGATGTCTGATGAGGAGATCATGGACAAACTGCGTAAATATAATATAGATTCCTTTTAACCCACTCTGAACATGTCTTTGTACAATTCACAGGTATAAAAGTATGTGCTGTCTTTGATACAGGAACCATAGTCAGCATTGGAGATCCCAAAAAGAAGTACACAAGATATGAAAAGATTGGACAGGGGTAAGTGACAGTGAGGAAGTCAATCATTTCATTATAGTCTATATACTCAAAAAACGGTAGTCCACTAATTCGTGTATATCACGAATTACAATGATGCTCCTCAGTGTTTTACAGTCTACACACCTTTGTCAAACTTGTCCTGATCCTTTGTAAGCTTTGTTTTGGCTCTGCTTTCCTGTCACCGCTATAAGGATCAGGATCAAGTGCATCTTCGGCCGGCCTTAAGTTTAACTACATTTTACATTATCATAAAACACAAGGATATTCTTAAGATTATCCTTGTGTTATTTTTATAAGAGTTATTTTACACCACTTAAAATGTCAAGCCTCAGGGATATAAAGCAGTTGTAAAAACTGGACAAAGCCTATGACATTTAGCGATCAAATATTTAATTCATTGAAATTTGTTGTTTGCAGTGCGTCAGGAACAGTATTTACGGCCATCGATGTTGCGACCGGACAAGAGGTGAATTTGAATTTCTGAAATTTTTGCAGTTTGGTTGATGTTTTTTTTTTAATAGTTTAGTTTAGTGTTGTTGGTTTTTTTGAGCAATTTTACATTAATTTTGTCTTTCAAAATTCATGCATTTGTGGATGCTCAAACGGGAGTAAGCTAAAGCAATAAGCTTATAAGTGCCTACCCCATACTCAATTGAATATACATTTACATAACATAATAAATGATGGTCTAGATTACATTGACTTTAGATACAAACAAGTCCTTCCTGAGCTGAACAGATACAGTTTATTAACGATCAGTTTTAAACTTTAGACTTAGCAAAATTTGCCATGAAGAGCATTTAAATGCATAACACAGCAGCTTGGTGCATTTGTTACAGATATTTATAGAATGAACCTAAAGAAAAACAATTGATTGGGTGAATTACTACGTCGTTAATCTTACTTTTGAGGATGTAATTAGAGATTAATCACAGGTTTACACTATAGTTCTTTCAGGTATAGGTTCCAATACCATTTTAATGTTGTTTCTAATTATTAAATTCACGTGTATATAATTCATGTTTATGTCTTTAACTTCCTTTTTATTTGGCATCTTCACAGGTGGCTATCAAACAGATCAATCTGCAAAAGCAGCCGAAGAAGGAACTGATTATCAATGAGATTTTGGTGATGAAGGAATTGAAGAACCCCAACATTGTCAACTTTTTAGACAGGTACACCATTTGCCACCTTTAGCGATATATATACAGATTATGAAATGTTTTAAATTCATATTTGGTGTGTTGTATTTTTAGCTTCCTGATGGGGGAGGAGCTCTTTGTGGTGATGGAGTATTTGGCTGGAGGCTCACTGACCGATGTGGTGACAGAGACTTGTATGGATGAGGCTCAGATCGCTGCTGTCTGTCGAGAGGTACATTTTACCCTTAACAAGGCATAAGGAATAAAATATAACCTGTTATTGGTCAAATGCGTCATCCTTTATTTATGTCTTTCTAGTGTTTACAAGCACTGGAGTTTCTGCACGCCAATCAGGTCATCCACAGGGATATCAAAAGTGACAATGTTTTACTAGGCATGGATGGCTCTGTCAAACTCAGTAAGTCCTGCTTTGTGGTTGTGGAATTATAATATTACTATGTGCACTTACATTTCACTCTCCTATGCAGCGGATTTTGGCTTCTGTGCACAAATTACTCCAGAGCAGAGCAAACGAAGCACCATGGTAGGCACTCCTTACTGGATGGCCCCAGAAGTGGTGACGAGAAAAGCCTATGGGCCTAAAGTGGACATCTGGTCCCTGGGGATCATGGCCATTGAGATGGTTGAAGGAGAACCTCCATATCTGAATGAAAATCCACTACGAGTGAGTATTTAGGATTGCAACATAAAAGGAGACATCACTTTTCCTAGTGTTCCCTTGTCAAAACATACCATTTATTACATTTTTTAAAGTGGAACTAAGTAACTCATGCCTCCTAGAGGCCATAAGCGCCACTGCAGCTGTTGTCGCATGTTGCGTTTTTCTTACTCATTAATTGTCCGTGAAAGTAAATACTACAGAAAAGACAAAGGGAGAGAGGGATATTGTACATTGTGCCACAACCCAACTACAGAATGGAGATATTTTTTTCACTCAAGCATGGCTGTAAATACTGTTTAAGTGGAGCTCGCCCGCAGTTAGCTTTGCCCGTTAGCCTGTTAGCTTCTTCATGATTCCATTAGTGTGTATTGGGTCTCCGGGTTGGAGCAGGGAAAGCTGCCATTGTGGTTTTCTGGCTGTATTGCTCCCGGAGGGACTACGAAAAGGATTTATTAAGGTAAACAAGTTACTTAGTTCTGCTTTAAGCCCATAGTTCATCAAAAATGTGTACACCATGATCTCATCGATTTGCTAATTGCTAGCATGTTGAAGCTTGTTTTCACTGTGTCATTCATGCTACTGCCTGCTGAGGGCGCTCCAATCCCATTCAAAATTCTGACCAGCCCAGTCTCATTACTAGCTTTACTTTACACAAACATTATTTCAAATTATACAGCGTAAAATATAATGCTCGGGTACCAAACAAATGCTTCAATTATGCATAGTATGTCCACTTTAATGTACAGACCTTGGTTTTGGTTCTTTTTTTGTTTTTTTCTTAAAATGTTTTTTGTAAAGAAGAAGATAGTTTCATTACATTTTTTGCTTTCGAGCATTAAACTGTTCATTAAGTAAAATGTGTATAATTTGCGCTGCCTCCTCAAAATCTTTCTCCCTTCTTAGGCATTGTACCTGATTGCCACCAATGGCACTCCAGAGCTTCAAAACCCAGAGAAGCTCTCCCCGGTCTTCAGAGACTTTCTCAATCGTTGTTTGGAAATGGATGTGGAGAAAAGAGGTGGAGGCAAAGAGCTGTTGCAGGTGAAAATATTTCACTTTTCATTCACTGTGCTTTATTGTGCAAAATATGTGTCTTTCATTGGTACTCAGGCTGCTTCCGGTGTGTTTTGTGCTCCTCTTTTCTTGACTATTTAATTTTTTAGACTATTTTCAAGTAGTCTTTGCTTGGAATTACCGTAGCCATGGTTTTAGACCTAGTTAAGCGTTAGTTTAGGCCTTATGCAGCTCACAATTGGACCTATAGTCCTGCATAGGCCTGGTTTCGTTCTGGTAGTACTCAGATGGCCTATTTTTACTTGGTGGTCCTTCGTGTGAACATTTTGACAACCACTGCACTCACTTTGTACATGTCTTGTTTTGCAGCATCCGTTCCTGAAGCTGGCCAAGCCCCTCTCCAGTCTCACACCTCTCATCCTGGCAGCCAAGGAGGCCATGAAAGGCAACCGTTAGCTGTCCCCAGTAGCTCGAATGCTGTGCACCAACATGTGCCAACACATTAGATTTTGTGCCAGACAATAGGCTGACAGTTTTAAGAGATTTGCCACTCTTGATGCACCAGCCTAAAAAGCCCTGACAAACCTCACTGTGAAGACCAAAAATATGGAGCACAACCCACCGCTGTCCGCATGATCTCAGATCTCAGAAGACAAGTCAAACATGTGCTTAATTTCAAGAGTCAGGCGTAGTAACTTTGTACAACAAATCTCTTGGCAACAACGTAGGACTTGGCTCGTATTTAACTTGGAATGAAGAAGATGCCTAGTTCGTTTTTAGTTTTTTTTAATCAACTTGCCTTAAACAAATGCAAATGTTGCCTAATGTATTGTTGATTATGTCTGTGTCCTTTTCCCATGATTTTTACTACCTTTGTAATTACCTTTTCAGCTTGTCAGTGTCTTAGTTATTTTGATACTTGAATTTCGTATGTGCCCCTTTCTTGGTATACTGTATTCTGACTCTTATTCAGCATGAGGCATGTTATATGGACTTTCTTGCAGGTTTTATAGGAAACAATCCACAGCATTTCATGATCTTGATAATGTGTACAAACTTTGTCTATGTTGAGTAGCCACATCTGAATGACCTACTGTACCAGTTCCCCTGTCAGTATCACCCGTCTCCTGATCAGAGGTGCACCTTACAGGCAAAGCAAAATTTTAGATGACAGGGTTTATACGTTCTTCTTTATTGTTATTAAAAGTGAGTATGTCCCACTGTCCTTTGTGTCCTTCAAGACTTTGTATTTGTGTATGTTTAGTTGGAGCCAGATGGCAGTTGCTAAAAGATGTAGGCGATCAAAATGTTGAGTTTTTGTTCTTTTTATGTTCTGGACAACTAACACCCCTGTCTGCGCTCTCTAATAAATACAAATACAGCTGCTTTTTTGATACGGGCTCGATAGTGTTAAATATGCTCATTTACATCGCCTCAGCCATTGGGGCTTTTACTTTGAAATGTGAGTCGGGACCGGAAGCATGTGCTCCAAGACTGTTTCAGGGCAGAGCGATCGACCTGTGAAGTTTACCGAAAATTGCATAAATACTGGTACTTGTGATGGCAGGTTTGAAAGATAAAGATGCCTATTTACGACTTAACTTTCTTTATCAGGTAGGCCACCTTTACTTTGACTTGTCATTTGAAAATGCTTGTGGTAACCGATGTGTCAACATTAGCATCATAGCTAACCTATCAGTGTGAAAAATGATCAAATAAATGCTTTGTGTATTTACAGGCAGCGCATTGCGTTTTGGCCCAAAATCCAGACAACACTGAGCTTGCACGTTTTTACTGCTTCACCCAGAAGACCATCGCCAGACGCTTGGTTCTAAGACAGTGAGAATAAATGACTTGTTATGATTACATGGGCTGTTTTATCTGCAGATACGTTTTATGCGAACAAACACGTTCTAACACCCCAAGTGAAAGACATGGATCATGCTGCATTAGATTTAGTTCACTGATATGTAACTTAAGTCACTCACCGATGTCCGATGTGGGTGCGAGGCTTTAGATGTGTGGTTCTTAAACCTTTTTAAAGTACCACTCATAGACATTATACACTGAATATAATATGTGACTGAATAGTCAAATGTGAATATGTCAAGTACCACCAGGCCCAAAGCAAAAGCAAATCGGAAAACTGAACCGGGCCTAAAAGGGTTTAAAATGGAGCATAGTTTATGTCTGAAATGGTCAACAGGGGCTAAAAAGCTTGCTTTAAATGCATTATTTAAGCATTTTCTGTAATCTCTAGATTTAATAAAATCTGATATTTCAATTCACCTTGAGCACCTTACTGTAGATAACTCTGGTATTATTAGACTGTCTCTTCTTACCTTTTGTCTCATTTCAGGGATCCTTCTGTAAAAAGGACACTATGTAAGAAATGCTGCTCACTGCTCATTCCAGGTGTAACAGCAACAACAAGACAAAAGAGTAAGTGGTTCATCTCTCTGGAAAGATGAGTATTATGTAAACATGGATGTTGATAAATGAACTAAACATGGTATTTATGTTCATAGAAAAAAAGTGCAAAGCCCGTTTCACAGTGACGACATGCCTGAGCTGTGGAGAGAAAAAAACTTTTCTGAATAATCCAGATTATGTTTTATGGTCTGATCGTCCTGAAGCCCAGCTTCAGGAGCACAGAGAAACATGTAAGATTATTGACACTAATGGTCAAACAATTCTGATGTGAAACAAGACTAAAACATGTATGTCCTTTTGTTTTATCTACTGCAGTCCCTGGACCTTTGTCTAAAAATCAGCAGAAATCAAAAAATCCAGATGGAAGGTCATCTTCTAAAGGCAGTGAAGAGCAGGCTAAAGCTGGCAGCTCATCTGATGCTAGATCCACTGTAAGAAGTTAGACTTTTTGTCTTTAAGAATCGCTTTGTTATTGAGGTTTTTGTCTCTGTGAGACTGATGAATGTTGCCAGGCTGATGTTGAAGCCACAATGTTATTACATCACAAAAGTAACAAGAAAAAAACTTTTATTTTATCAATCACATTTTTTGTTACAAAATAGTACAAGACAGATGGATTACAATTGTTTTGTTTTTTCTCAAGTAAACTTGAATGACTTGTTTATTTTTTCTTTTTCTCTGCTTTCTCTGCCTTTGGGGCTCTGAAACGCGTTTTCTGTGAATACAGAAGGTTCTTTGCAAACAGTTTTGGGATGTGACCCATGAATAAGAGGAGGGCCAGCATCATTCCTAAAAAAAACAGATTTTTGTGAGAAGCAAATCCAGATTTTATTATCGATGTTTGTCCAGTACTTACCGGTGACAGCGCTAAGCCAGTAAACCACGGCATACTGTAGGTGACTGAACCCAGGACAGTGGAATGTGAGGCCATAGGCCAAGGAGGGGTTTACAAACCCTGAGGTGTAGTTTCTGGCTGCAAGACAGTGGTTTCACACAGTAATCAATTGTCAACTTCTGGCTGATTTTGATTTATTATACCGGTACATTAAAAATAAAAACAGCTTTTCCTTATTACCTGTTTGTGAGAGAAAAGTTAGCAGCAAAGCGATCAGGGGCACACGAATCAGAGCGCTCCGCCGTCTCAGGCTGAGTAGTATGAGGTGAAAAACCAAAGCACAGACAAACTCTGTGAAAAACCCCTGCACCAGTGACACCTTCAGTGACGAGCTGCATTCACTGGCCATCAGATTTTTGATCATGTGCATGTCCGTTAGCTCCAGTCTCCAGTAATACACTGCTGTCATGATGGCCAGGTGGGAACCAACGAACTGTGCCACAAGCGCGAGCAGAGTGGGCAGCGCAGAGGCATCCAGCTGCAGGAACTTCTGCAGAGACACAGAGGGGTTTCCAGAGGCTGTCCCGGAGATAACACCATGACTCAAAAGCACTGCAAATAACATGGTCACTGTCACATCGGGACCCAGACCCCCTGCCCATTCACCCACTTCAACTATAGTCTGCACCTCTAGCAGACATCCCACCAGCATGAACGAAGATGCAAACTCTAACAAAAAACCCAAGCGAGGCAATTTCCTTATCAGAGCCCGACTCAAGATGGCAAAGATCACAATTGCCACAAAGTATCCAAGAGATGCGTTCAGTCCAGACATGGTTCAGGTGAACGGTCCAGTCTTGACCAATGTGAAATGAATGAGATCTGTGTCACAGCTATATTTTCTCTAAGACAACGTGGCGCTCAAATAGGGGAATATCTTATCAACGACACGTCAGGTTCTATCGCTCAAAACTAAACACCTGCCAAAATACACATGGGCCACCACAGGGTCATGTCAGAGGGTTGGCCCACATATCAGGTCACATGCCTCCAAAGTGTCTACGGCTTCATGCTTTGAAGTCTGCAGCCATACACGGAATATATATGAACTTTGGGATTACACGTTTTGAAATCTTCACAGTTCAAATGGTGCAAACTACTTAAAAAGTTATCAAAAACTTAAATTTAATCATGCATTCTGTATATAGAGATAAAAGTGATAGGTTGAGAGCAGGACGTCTCCAGTTCGTCTCCGTGGAGATGTTATGAGAGGTTAGGTCCTCATCCAAATCCATTCTTTGATTACCCACTGCAAAAAATATCCTTTTCTGTGTCTAGCTTGTCATTAGGAGCATGTTTTGTACTGCTGGCAGCAAGTATACTCCAAAATGTTACCCCGCGTGCTTTTAAAGGAAAAGGCCACCGTTTTTTCATACTGAGATATGTTCTTACCTGAACTTAGACGAGTTTACGCGTACCTGTCAGATGTTGTTAGCATTTGGCCTTTCCCAATGTATTCCTATAGCTCCAAACAGGGGTGAAGTTGGAAGCTACCACGCTCTTCCATGGACACACACAAAGACCAGACAGGTACGCATCAACTCATCTAAGCTCAGGTAAGAACATATCGCAGTATGGAAGAACTGTGTGGCCTCGGCCACGCAAAAAGACCAACGATGTTGTTAGCATTTGGCCTCTCCCAATGTATTCCTATAGCTCCAAACGGGGTGAAGTTAGAAGTGACCAAGCTCTTCCACGGGCACGCACAAAGACCAGACAGGTACGCATCAACTTGTCTAAGCTCAGGTAAAAACATATCTTAGTATGGAAAAACGGTGGCCTTTCCCTTTAAGATATAAACAACAAGATGTAAATAAGTGACATTAGAGCAGTCTAAAGTATCAAAATTAGCAATGTAAGCCGTGGAAGGTGACACATAGACAGAACCACACATCTATAAAATAAAATAAAATAAAAAGCTCCACATGGGTGTAGTTCATAGTTCCATGCATGCCCTTTTTTATTTCTATGCTCCACCCGTGGATGTATTATTTATTTAAAGCTCCACCACACCACCCCGCCCCACCCCCTGGCACGCGGGGCCGGGCGGAAGTGGCATCGCGGCGCTGCTGCTCCACCAGAGACGCCCCCGTGGTGGAGTCGAGGCTGCTGCTGCTGCTGCTTCTGTCACCGGTGAGGAGAGATGGCAGCGGGGGAAGAGCCGACAGCACTCACACGGGCGTGAGAAGCGATCGGGGATGGCGGACAAACCTCTCACACTGTTTGTGAGATTATGTGCCGCGGGGTTTTACGGTCTGAGCTCGTTTCTCATCGTGGTCGTCAACAAAAGCGTCCTGACCAACTACAGGTACTTTAACGCTTTCTAACTGTGCGCGTGAATGCTAGCGCGTTAGCTCAACCGTAGCTTCTTTTACTTGGCATTTGATGAATAGCGGGGGGAAACTGAGTGGAACATATTAGCAACTCTCGGCTAGCGGGCTTGGGAAGTGATGCACTGTACTCACATTTGCCAATTCGTCGTATCTAATGGAAGAATTTGCCTACACGCTATTTACAAATCCTTGTTGAAATGTTTTTTTTTGTGATGTTGCAGATTCCCTTCCTCAATATGTGTCGGAATTGGCCAAGTAAGTTGGAAGAAAGTCTCTATTGTACACGCCCTTCTCTGCTTTCTTGTTAAATGAATACCAGTACAACTCGTTATGAACTTGTAATTCATCTTTTCAATGTTGTGCACAGATGTTGGCCACAGTGGTCGTGCTGTGGGTGGGCAAGGCGGCGAGGGTGATCAGCTTCCCCGACTTCGATATGAGCATACCTCGCAAGGTAAGTTTAAGGACTCTTCCACTTTTCGCTTATTTGGACTTTTATGCGCCAAACTCTTCTTGAAATCTTTTTCTTTTTTAGACATTTCCTCTACCTCTTCTATTTGTGGGGAATCAAATCACAGGGCTCTTTGGGACCAAAAGACTAAAGTAAGCTGGCGTCATGTTAACACAGGACACTATTGTCAGTTTGTTGTTTATTATTGCTCAATGTAATCTATTGCAACATCTCCTTTTTCCCTCCAGCCTTCCCATGTTTACAGTTCTCAGGAGGTTTTCAATATTATTCACAATGCTTGCGGAGGGGTATCTTTTGAAGTAAGGTTTCACACACCATTAACCTACTTTGGTGGTGGGTTTCACAAGCTCCTATTGTATATAACGTATTGTTGTTGTGCCTTTGCCATTGTTAGGAAGACGTTCTCTCGGCCAGTGCAGTTGACAGTATTCACAATGATCCTTGGGGCGTTCATAGCTGCCAGGTATGTCGCCCGACATCCAGGTGTGCGGTGATAACCATAACAAAAGTGCTCGCACTACAAAGACTATCATTACTCTATCACCTGTAAAAAGTGCCCTCCCTAAAACATGTAATTACATATGTGAATTACAACTTTCTCTCATGTTTTCAGCGCTGACCTAACCTTCGACCTGCATGGATATGTGTTTATTCTCTTAAACGATGTCCTCACTGCGGCGAATGGGGCCTATGTCAAGCAAAAGCTGGATACTAAGGTATGTGCGCAGTTTGCGAAGCACCGTTTTGCCTTTTTTCAGATGTCTTGTTTATATAAATACTCAATCAATATAGTGAAGTTGTTGATGGAACAAGTCAATTTCTCCATTGTGAGATCAATAAAGTCTTATCTTTTTGTGGCATTTAAAAGTACTGTAGATTTCTTGTTTTCATAATGGGAAAAGCAAACATCCTTCATCTTATCTATCCCTTAAGCCTATCAGGATCCACCTTCAGTGCGTATCATGATGAGCACCAACCCAAATGAAAATATCAATTTCTTTGTATAATATGAATATGTAGCCGTTTGACCCTGCTATGGTGTAACTAGAGCTAACTATCAAAAACTACTTAGTGAAACAATTTATAAAAAATATCGTATTCCTCTGGTAGTGTCTATCCCATCTGACAGATTTACAAACAAAATACTGTATAGTAGCTCTGTTTGTCCTTTTAAGTCACATGAGCAGACGGCACTCGTGTTACTGCAGGGGCGTGATGAGTCCATATTTAGGCTGTTATGTCTGAGAACACCATCTGCTGATGATAGTTGACCTCAGAGGTGAGAAGGGAAACGTTACGTCATATAACAAAATGACATAAGTAGAAGAAGTAAAGATGATTACTGAAGAGGGAAAAAAATAATTGCTAATATTCTACGGTGTATCTCTTCAGTTTGTTTTATTTTAGTTTTTATTAAATTAAAAAACAAGTTAGAGAAATAAATAGGTCTACATGAAGGTATAACACAAGGAACAAAAACCTTTATTTATCTCCCCTTCAGGCTTTTGTCATGCACACACTTACTTACTCTCACAACAGTATCCTCAACCGTTACTTCATGACATATTACGTGAGAATTTGTAAACTGTGATCAAAGCACCCCTGGAAGTGCTATTTCTTCGCTTGCTAGTAACCCTCTAAAGACAACTGTCTTACTGCCCACGTACCCACCGAAAACAAGCATAGTGTGTGTTGCTTTCAAGAAATATCAGCACTAATCCAACTATGAAGCATGTGAGTTATAAAAAGTTCAATGGCGCTCCTCTTGGTATAACCAACGCAGTGACCTGGTCTGACATCTGCACGCTCGTTATGAGGAATGCACCTTGATTCGCTGTGAAAAGCGGCTCTGTTCTGGCCCAGCTCATCTGTCCCTGCGTTTTTTCCTCAGGAGCTGGGCAAATATGGATTACTGTATTACAACGCATTATTTATGATTATGCCCACATTGTTACTGGCAGAAGCAACGGGAGAAATGCAAAAGGTAAGTTTTAGTTCACAAATTATTGTAGATTTTAATCATGATCTTAACACCCTGTAGCTTTTAGTGTTTTTACTATTCCCGTTTTCAAGACATTGAAGTCGTTGTTAGTCAGCTGCTGCCCGAAATCGTTTCTACAATCACAATAGAGACCTGCACCGGGCCGCTCCCACCTGGTCGCGAGGGCCTCTAATTGCTTGGCCCCCAGAGAGACACACAGGTCTTGACAGATATGTTGATGTGCACATTAATGCAGGCTGCTGTGGGAATGCGCTCTGCCAGTGACTGTACCTCCTGTTCGTCCCGATTCTTCATGTGGATTCATTAATATATACAGTCTGCTTCTGGCATGTGACCAGATTTAGGTATCAGGGCGTTGGCAATTAATAATTCTAACAGAAAAAGTATGTTTTTTTTTTTCCTCCCACAAAATCCTCCATTCACAAAATAGGCCTATGGTGGTAAAATAGATTTACAGGATTTAACACATTCATGAATCAGTTACTCCACCTTTTTAAGTTAAGGCTTTGAGGTAATAATATAACAAACAAATCTTTTTCTTTTCTTTGCCTGAATATCTAGGGGGCAAAAAGTCCTTGCTTCTCAAAAATCACCCTATTCCTACTAGAGCACATTTTAATAAGGGACCCCCTGAAGTGTGTAGGTATTTTGAGGCCACACAGTTAAAAAAAAACAAATGCTACTACACACCATGTTACAGTAAGTGAGTAAAAGTACATGATTTGATTGAGTGAAGATATCTGTAGCCTCATGTATGATCTGTAGAATGCTGTACATTTAAACGCCCTGTCTGCCTAAAGTAAAGACACATGTGTACAGATGGGTGTGTGCCCTCTATGAGGCTCGGTCTGTCCGTCTCTGGGCTGGCTCAGCTGGGGCCCGGGAGCAGAAGGCACAAAGCTGCCATTATGCACCTCATTTGGTTATTACTGTGAACGTACAACCTCCCTGCTCTGAATAAACACTACAAGTGCTCGGAAGTGTTCAGCTGAAAGCTTTTAGTAAGGCCCTGAAACATGAATGGTAACAAAACACATCAGTCAAAGAACTCATTTAAAAAGGATGACGCAATTGGAGAAAGCCCATTAAATCAAATAATGATCATGTTTTGACGTCACTAGGCTGTAGAGTACGAAGGCTGGTCAGATGCAGTGTTCCTCACGCAGTTTGTTATGTCCTGCATCATGGGGTAAGGCACAACTTGCAGAATAACTATTGTTCTCGAATGTAGAAAAAAGATGTAATTTTTTGTAATCATTTGGTTATTTGCAGATTCGTCCTGATGTATTCCACAGTGCTATGTACGCAATATAACTCTGCATTGACAACCACAATTGTGGGCTGTATCAAGGTAAAACAACATTTCCATCTTTTGTAGTTTAAGTGTACAGCACAAAAATATGTTTTAAAACAAAACAAAAAAAGTGACCCTGGCACATTTTGCAGAATGTGCTAGTGACGTACATCGGGATGGTGTTCAGCGGAGACTACATCTTCTCCTGGACCAACTTCATAGGCCTAAACATCAGGTATGAAATGACATAAACATGTTGTCTATGGCTTCATCAAACCAAATGACATCAAGTAATTAGTTGTTAGTAAGTGGTTGCTTTTAAAGGACCCCAGGAAGGCAGTTACTATATGAGCAGCTAATGGGATTGTAATAAACGATACTTAATTTTATTTCACAGGTTTTTATGTTGATTTGAGTTGTGGGATAAAAGTCCAGTGTGTGGCAGTCCCTTTTCTAGAGTTCCAGTCCTATCAAGAATCTATCCTGATAGTGAGGCCATCTTCTCTCAGGATAGATGCCCTGAGTGCATAACCTGCTCCAGACAGGGGTAACGTCCTGGAGAAGATATTATTTAGATCCAGATGCTCTTTGAGCAAAATTTGCTCATGGCCCTTATTCACAGTGTGTAGATGTTTGCTTAGATGTAAAAAAAAAAAAAATCTTTTTTTTTTATACAGAGTACAGAGTATGCCAGGGGGTAACAGAATTGTAGAATACAATTATTCAGTTACAAATATATTGTTGTTGTTTTTTAGCAAATACTGATTGTTTTTAGAGCCTTTTTGTTATCAGAACCTTCCAAAATCTTAATATATGAGAGAGTATCACTAAAAAAATGTGTAAAGTTGGGTTTCTGCTTAGAATATTTACATTTGTGAATATAAAATTTGGTGCTTAGATGTAAATGTATTTGTGTTAACTGTGTGAAATGAGTCATCTGATCTAATAGTTAGATCCTAACTGCCTATAGGCTACATCGTGCTTTACAGTTGTCTGTGTGTGTTCAGTATTGCAGGCAGCCTGATCTACTCCTACATCACTCTCACTGAGGATCAGTCCAGCAAAACGAACGAAATCTCCAAACTGGACATTAAGGGCAAGGTCATTGTATGACACAGAGACACTGGATCATTTTATTTTTATTAAGAGACCGCCTCTATTTTTATTACAGCTTATTTATATACGGTACATTGTTTTAAATGTTTCAATGACTTGATGTGGAAAAGCTCTGTTACTGTCTGCTGCTGCCATGGAGCCAAAACCTCCCATACAGACGTGGGAAACTTTTGTTAACTTTCATTTAGATGGTACTGTGAGTATTGACAGAAAGTAAAAGGGAAATTTATGTTTTTACAAGTATTTAGGCAAATACAGGCACTTGTCATATGAGTCCAATTGTGAAAGTCGGAGTTTTAAAAGTGAAACATAAATGCTGTATTGCAGAGTTCAGTTCACATTGTGATAATGGCAAGGCAACTTTAGTTATACCGCGCATTTCATACACAAGGCAACTCAATAATAATGACTTGCTGTGGACTAAAATGTCACTTCAACTTGTCAATAGAGTCCACACTTGCTGTCTGTTGCCCCGGGAATGACACGAACTGGTGCTTCTGCCCCCTTGTGGCTAGATTTAAAGATACAATGACTGAAATTTTATACTCAGTATTTGCAGTTTCACTTTTTGAAATGAATCACTGGAAGTACTTTACTTTACAGCACAATAATGTGGTAAAACGATGGAGATACTTTAAGTACCTAAATGTGTCATACATGGTCCTTGAATGGAAATGGGACACTGCCAATTTATTTCATGGTAATATGATTAAACTTACCAAACATAAGAAAATAGAGCTGCAAAATTATCTCAAAATCTTTCTATTTTCATTATATATATAGATATATAGATTTATAGATATAGATTATAGATTATAGATAATAGATTATAGATATATAGATATATGTATGTATATGTGTATATATATATGTATGTATGTATGTATATATATATATATATATATATATATATATATATTTTTTTTTACTGTGCCGTAAAGTAAAGCCCCACAGACCCATTAAATCAGAATTGTTTTTTTTGCCAATCAGACAGAAAATATAAAATAGTCATTTTGATTTTCCACAATATTCAGACCTATTCTGCCTGTATGTTTGTACTGGAAATGAGGCAACTTGCTTTGTTTTAAAGACACAATCCTTATTTGTTTGGCCTTTTCCGTTTTGCGGTTTACAGGGAATGTAACTTTTAATGCCTTTGAAGCACAGCGACATGCACTGCCTCATTTTCTGCTGGTCTTATCCCTTAATTATTGTTTTGGTTGCATGCACAGCACACTGTTTTAGGCCTTTTATTGCCCAACAAATAGATGGTCGAGGGTTGAGAATCTAAAAGTGCAAGTGACATTTACAATGAACTTCACAGGACTGGGAAAAACTGACTTTTTTCTTCAATAATATTGCTGAAAACCCTCCTCTTCACAGACAGATGTGTATATACTTGAACAGCTACTGTTAACCCATTAATCTCGTGTAATTAAAAAAAATCTTACTGCAAGCTTTAATTTGAAACTTCTGCAAAATGATTGTTCTTGCAGTATATATTCCTATGGCCAAAAATGTATAAACATTGCAATAATTATATTCCCCCCCCTTAAAAACCCAAAACAAGAGTGACATGATGCTATTTACAAATTGAAACACAATCTTAATTCTTTACTTTTTTCCCCTTCTGTTTTAGTCTTGGAGTTTGAGAAACTAAATGTTTATGTAAGCCCTCGGTCGCCCAGGAGTTTCCTATCGGAGCAAGGGTTACAACTACAACCCAGCCTAGACATTTGTTATATTGGGAAATAAATTCAGTTTTTCTGGTTTTCATGTAATGGATCTTGCGTCAAAATATCATTATCGCACTCTTGGAGACAGGAATATCTGTTTTTTCCTTAGTCATTTTGTTGTCACTTGTGTGTTTAACTTCTCAGCGTAGTTTGATTTGAGTTGTGACTGTGCGTACACATTTTCTATTAAGGATTGTGGCTTTATTGCAATTTTTTTGATAACTTGGTTTACATATCACCCCCTCAGTATTACTGAATGTTTTTGTAGACTAAAGTGGCTGTAGCTGGTTCTCTATGCACAAACTAACAGTCAATGTTGGTCAGTGTTGTTTATGGGGATCCCTTTATCGCACTTTGAACTGTTTGGCTTATGGGAATGTCATTATGTTACATCGAAAAGTACGAGGTTACTGTGCTTTACTGTTCAGTTGTATTTGAGACTAAACCTTTAATAGTCAGGTACAAGGGTTGACTTTTTTTTATACATTTTATATTTATTTTGTTTAGATATTTGCATTTCAGTGGGAGTTCCTTGTCTCAAAAGCTCTACAGAAAGAGTGGCCAATGCATTTCAAAAAGTAAAATGTCAAAATTGGAGGATTGGATTATTTTGAAAGAATGGTTTGTATAAAAACTTTTACATTAAACATTTTTGACGCACTTTTTTTGGTCATCTTTTCTTGCTTTAGGAGGTGTATAAGTAAATCTTGCTGAACAGAAGGATCGGCCATCAATTTCGCTAATGTTTTAAAACCATGTATTTTCTGAAATGGCGCTACAGCCTCCACATTACACTTGTCAAAACCTATTTGCCAAAGCCTGGGAACATTTTTAGGAGTAACCGAGTTCACAACAGCCTGAGGGGGGACTGTTTTTGTAGTGAGTTCATTTCTTCACTTGAATGTAAGGGCTTCATTTTGTCGTCTTGTAGCCACAAGTGAACGCTGTTCTTGTGTAAATTTAGTATCATTATGACTTCTGTTCCCACATCAGACCGTTCTTTCCATTTTTGTGAAGCTAATTACAGAAACCTACTTCAGTCTTGATGGTGAGTGAGACCTAATCTAGACCTAAACAACTAAACTAAGTACAAGTGAACAGAGGTTTTGGCACCAAATGAAATGGACATTTTCACACATTTTAATAAAAAACATTTTATAAATCCCAACACCACAATCATCTATGAACAATCTGAAAACATGTTAAACTGAAACCAGCAACTTACAGAAACTAACATAACACCGTGTGTGCTATTGTTGCATAAAACAAAACTAATGACAGTGTTGTATTATGCACAACTTGTTCAACGGCACTTTTAAAGTGAAATCTGCAAACAGGAAAGTCCAACTGCAGTCAATGTCAATGACAACTAAGAAAACATTCAAGTACAAAAGCAGGACTTCAGTATTCTGTACCAAAATCAAATGTTCATTAAATTCCTTGTTGCAAAAAGACTTGTGCATGAGTTTAAACTTCACACATTTGGACTGAACTGCCTGTAACAGAATATTGCATTGTTTTTGCCAGTAACGCTGTCCCCAGTGAACTCATCATGCACTAAGCACAATCACTGAGTTGACGAATGTGTTCAGTACATTATGAATCTACACATGGGAACTACTGTACAGTACTGATCATCTACAGAGAAAACTGTAGACAACATAGTGATAAGTTATAAGAATGTATCTGAACATCAAGTGACTTTTACCCTCAGACAAAAATTACATAAATTAATGCTCTGCCTCTTTCATGATGCATTCCCTTTAGAATCCCTGTATGTCTACAATGAAATGAAGTTCATTCTGCATCTGTGAATGGCTGTAGCAGAAAACCAGGAAGTGGATGGTCAGGTCACTACAGACCTTCATAAAGAGCAATGTTTTGTTCAAAAGTTCTCCTCATAAAACACGGCCAGCCACATCAGTGTTATTGTGACTAAGATGCTCTTTGTGGTACAAATTAGTTTTACACAGGGATGGCTTTATTTCCTGATAGGTGCAGTTTGTCAAACCAGTGACAGCACATTTTGACCGCTGGATCCTCAAGACTAACAGGAAAAGCAGGAGGGGTCAGTTTTTTCCCTTTCACTATCTTTATTGGAATAATTTAATTACAAAGTGGATTGTGAAAATCCAACATTTCCCTTTGATTTTATTGTTAAATCTTTTTTATATAAATGCTGTTAGTGTCTTTTCTTTTGGCATGTGTCTAGCTCTCTTGTCGTACCAGTTGTGAGCAGAGCAGCTATGGCAGCCACTAGGTGAAAGGTAAGGTGTGACTCATGTTGCAGGACAAAAATTAGTCTCCTGCTGAGTTAATGACAAAGGGCAACTCCACTCAAACTCTGAAATTTACCCAAGCAACAGGAGTAAAAACCCACCACTTCTGATGGTAAATAAACACGGGACAAAGTTTTAAATATATAACTTACTCCATCAATAAAAGTGTCCAGCAGATTGGATTGTCTACAATGTGACCAGGTTCTCGGCCACGTAGCATAGACTGTGGAAGTTGCAGCCGATGCAGCACAAGTTACACAGGGAGGACAACAGTCTGTAGAGCCACAGGCGGCTGCTCAGCTGCTTGTATTTGACATCGTTCTCGCACAGTTTGGCGTAGGCCTCGCGGTTTGTCGACAAGCCGATGTCCTGACCCAACCCACAGGCCTGTTCGATGAGGTGCATGTCCGCCATGATCTCAGATGTCATTTGGCCAAACCACTGGGCATTAATGGCAGCTATCGTCACCGAGACAAAGAAGATAAAGATCTAGGGAGATAAAAGCACAATCAAATAAAAGTAAAAGTTAAGGACAAACTTCCGGCCAACCATATATGGGTGATTGGACAGACCTGGAAGGATTCTCTTTCATCTAACATGTCCTTTGGGTGGTAAACTGCATAAATGGTGAGGTTGAAGAAAGCGCATGCAGAGCCCAGGTGCAGATAAAATGGTACAAGTCGACTCTGAATGAAGCCAAACGTGTGTCTGCTCAGGTGGTTGTCCATGATAAAGCCTAACGAAAAAAACAAGAAAGCAAGGTGTTAGCTCGTTTTGCATACAATGCATTTATAACTTCCCAATAATTAGTCTAATAAATCTCATTCCGAGATACTCAAAGTCACTCAACGGTTTAATGCTTTATTCATTCACTCCTCACATTGGAGTGAGCTCGTACTGTAGCCACAGCGGGGGTGCATTGATGGAGGCATACCTGCCAATCTGCACCTACTGCCACATCACTCACTCACACATGGACAAGGTGAGTGAAGTGTTTTGCCAAAGGACACATCAACTGTATGCAGAGGCTTCACCTCGGGCTAGAATGATTGATCCACAACTGCCTCTTTTACAGTCGTGTAATAATAAGTAATCCTTTCGCGTGCAGCTGGTTTGTGTGGATTCCAAAGCTTCTTGCAGTAATACACTGTATATCAAATAAGTATGAAGCAAGTATTCCGAAATGTCAAGCCACAGCAGGTATTACATTGTAACTCCATGTGAAAACACAAAGTTATACATTGTTTTAGTGTTAAAGAGGTACTCACTTGAAACAAAGGTGACCCATATCTGCATGCCCCAGTAGGTGGACAGGAGCAGCAGCTGCACCAGTTTGACGGTGAAGGTGGGCTCCTGGTCCGTGCTCATCCTTCGGTCTCTGAACCTGCCCAAAGAACACACGCCTGGGGATAATGCGGAAGTGAACTCACGTGCACTCACAATAGTAGAAATAAATCTGCAGACAGAACATTAGATTCTAATCTAGTGATGCGACACCAAAACGTAAACCTCGAAGATTTAGATGAAGTAAAACAAATGACAGTGGATCACAAGTAGCTACTTCTCAAAGCTAGCAACTGTCAGACAGACCGTAACCGTAGCACTTTCAAAGTCACCTTTAACGAAACATTTAAAAAGTTGGTATAAAGTTACGAAACAGGTGATCAGATATAAATCTATTTAGCTTAAACACAGACCAAATTCTTTATCTAAAACCCTCAAACTGTGTACACAATCTTTGAGCTTAGCAGTTCCCCCAAGTTTAGAGCTAAAGTTAGCAGTTTGTCTCAGTGGCGAATCAGCAGCGATGTGTCTCAACCAGCGGCAGTAAACGGACAGCGTAAATGCACTGGTAAATGCAAAGCCACTCACCCTTTTGTTTGAACGTTAAAAACTGCAGATGACAGTCCGAGTTTGCTTTCCCTGAAAGCCTCAGTTTCAGGTCCCACAGGTTTGACTGTGGAGGGGGCGGGGCCCTGCGCACGCCCCTCTCGAGCCTTCAACTCATTTCCTCCAGGCCTCCCTTTGATACTTACACATAACTTACAGATATATGTGTATCAATCTGCAATGGTCCCAGCAGCAACTATGGTGAGTTCAGGTACAAGGAAAGGAGAAAGACAACGACCAAACTTTTAAAGATAGACTTTATTTTATTACAACATTGTTTATTTAAAAGTGATGACATATTCATGGATATGAGCCAAGAAAATATTGGCAGCATTACCCAATGTTACAAAACTTACAAAACTACTTTCCACAATTGTTTTTGTTTGTAAATTAGACATCATTCTATGTCTGTCAGTGTTGCTTAGTAAATATAAACTATTTGGCTAACAATCATAATATGCATTATTTAAAGGTGCATTACTGAACTTTTTATGTGGGGAAAAAAATGTTTTATTTGCGTGTATTTGACCTTTTAGTGACCCAATGGCTGTACGAGTTGTCCAGGAGCAATTGTTTTTAGAGTTTCTGGTAGGTCACTGGCGATGGACAGGACCCTCTTACCAGAAAACCTACAAAACAATGAATCCTGGAGACTTGTAAAGTCTAGGCCACCGTATTGTAACAGAAAGGGCGCCATGTTAACCACCCGTACAGCCATTGGGTCACAAAAAGATAAATTACACACAAATATAAGAGCATAAAAAGTTGCATGATGCACCAAAGCAGTGGTTCCCAACTACTGGGTCAGGATAGCTTTCATGGGCCTGAAATAAAAATTAAAAAAATGTTTTGAAAATCAGTCTTGTGATCAATGACAGCATCACTCAAAGAAGAAAAATGTACTTTGATAATAAATACACTAAAACAGGGCCAAACAGCACTGTTTCATAAATTGAAATTCATATTTTTATTCAGGTCATGGTTGGTCATGTCTTGGTTGGTCCTGAAGCTACATCAGTGGTGAATGATGAAAGAAACAACTACACAAATGCCAGCGTGGGCCTCTGTGTTAATGCCGCGCAGTTTTACAGATTTTGTCATAAACCTCAGGAAACGCGTCTTTACAGCCGAGCTCTTCTCTAAGACGGTGATACAGCTGTCCATCAAACATCTTCCAGAACTCCTCACGGTCCATGTACACATCTGCATACAACATCTGGAACCTGGAAATGGAGCAAAGAAACAAGTATATTTACAGCTCCTGATACAGTTCTACCACCTCTATTATCACTATTACTGAGGCAAGCATGTGACACATTTCAAAACTTTCAAAATAAAGTATAATTCAGAAAACTATTTGAAATACATTCCTTGCAAAACACTAAGGTTTTGCAATCCCACACTCACCCGTGCACGTCTCTGACAAACTTCTCCAGCTGCCGTGTTGATGCTTTAGCTTCAAAATGTTTCACTTTGGGTTCTCCATAAGCTCCAATGTCCACATACAGCTCCTCCTCCGGGCCACTCGGATGAACCATCCCTCTGCCCGCAGGCAACGTAAACGGGCACAGCCACAAGGGGTAAACCTGAGACAACATCACTTATTATAAGACTGCATTTTGTAAAAGTTAAGTGCAGTTAAGTTTCATGTTAGCAGCACATAAAGTCATGCTCAAAAGTTTAGATACCCTGGCAGGATTGTAATTTTTTGGACTATATTTCAAAGAATATGAAACACAAAAGGTTTTTTAGTTAGTGGTTGTGTGAAGCCATTTGTGGTGAAAAAACTAAGTCTGCTCTTATTAAATCATAATGAAAAAAGGAAGTACCAAAAATCACCCTGATCAAAAGTTTATGATCGAGTGGAATGGGCCACTTTACCATTACATAATAGAGCTCACCAGTCCCACCCACTCCCGGTCACGTGTCGGGGTCCAACATAAAAAATCACATGTATTTTTAGCACTGACTTTCCGAAAAAGTATTAAGAGTTACCATCACGGCGCCGGCTAGTCAGCTATGTGCAAACTCAAGGACATCAAACATACAAGGTAAAATTGAATGAAAATGAAAATTGATTATAGAGTTCAGGAATGTGAAAATGTGCAATTGTAAACTAATGGAGATTTAAAAGTTAAAATACTGGAGTTGTTGTTCACATTAAAACACTTGGACACCACAGTGTGTTATATCTATTTACCAGCAGTAACTCAGCAGCTAACAGAGTTGTTGCAAGGCTATCCACATGTCATCTGCACTGTTTTTAGCCAATGTTAGTCAGTGCTAACAGCTGCAAAGATGGCGGATCTCCATGGTAACTGTGGAATTTCCTGAACTCTATTGAAAGGACAGTGTGAAGCTACATTAAAAAGATGGCTGCACCAGATTTAGCACTATGCTAATTCCCATCTGTAGTCCTACACAATTAAAATGACATAACAACATTAAGAATTACATATAAAAAGGCAGTTTACAACTACAAATACAAAGTGCAAGTTACAAGGTGCAATATTGGCATTTTGGTACTTTCTTTTTTCAACAAAAAAAAAAAAAAAAATGTTTTTTTTCTTCATATCTTTCATATCCTTTGAAAAATGATCCAAAAAAACAAAATGGTCCAAAATTCTGCCATGGTTTGTAAACTTTTGGGCACAACTGTAAGTGTGATGCAAAAATGTTAATATCAATTTTAATTTTATTTCTGGAAATAAAAAAAACATCTCGTTCACAAGGGAAACCAAAAAGAATATCTAAACGGGTGCAATGACATTATAGGGGTCCATTTTGGTTAAATGTATGCGTTTTTTAAAGACTGTTAAGATGGTTTTATTTTATTGTTGAGCTGCTTTGCTCACAGAAGTTTGTCCAGGTCTAAATTTCAAACATCTTACGTTTATTTCCTGGTGGAAGCATGTGATGGCCTCCTGCAGGTTTTTCATGGGCACGAGCATGTCTTGAACCACGTGGTGCTGTTCGTAAAGCTGACGGATCGTTTCGCCCTGAGTCAACTTCAGCAGAGAGATCTTCGGAGGGACCATCCACCCGAACAGCCACCGAAACGCTGCATTATTGCCAAAAGGGATTATGTCCTGCAAGAAATCATCAGTGTGTTGGATTTATTTGACACAGCTTGAATTTTCTGCTTGACTTTGTTTGATGTGTCAGCATATGATTCAAAATCCCCATAACGAGACTAGTGAAGCTGTCTTAAGGTTAAACACAAAAACATGGATTCATTTGAATTCTTCTTTTCTCTTTCCTTCCACCAGAGGGCTCCAAACGCGCTGATCCCAAACTTTCCCCACTCACCACCAAAAAACATTTATTTCAAACTCCCAGTCAGCTCTGGTTTAGTTTGATGACTTTATATGTCTCCAAAATCCGCATATTTCTTTCAAATACAGGCCGTCTGACAGACTATGAGTTGTTCCTGTTCGGCCAACACGCTGCATAATTTATCAGGCATTTGATGGTCTGAATGAGGGAGGCTCCCTCACTAATGGCTAATGGTACAGCAGCCTAATACTGTACTATGTGTGCTCTAAATGTGTGAGAAAGAAAAACGAATTGAGCAAAAAACTGAAGAGACAATGACAAGGTAAAGTGAACAAATGCAATTATCCCAAACTATCACAGTCGGCCTACTTTATATGCTTAATATTAATATAAAACTTAGAACAGTCCTCCTGAAGATGAGACTGGCCTCTACTGTGACAAATAGTTCACAATAGTACACAATAGTATTTAGCTGTAAGTAAGTATTTTATCTGGACTCTTTGCTTTTAAATTTCTTTTGTAATGATAATTTATATGTTATAGATTACATACTGTAATAGATTCTTGTTTTCCAAAGCATTATGAATTACTTATGAGCTTTGAACTAAAAATAAACTTGCCTAGCCTTATATTGCAATAGCAAAATGACAATGTTTCACTCATTTGTAACGGCACAACAGTTTTTTGGACTATTGACTACAGCATTTGTTGTCTCTTTTAATTGTGGCACAAAGTTTATTTTAAACATCAATGTGTTTACTACAGGATAAAGAAAACACTCACACTGGACATTAGTTCATATGTGCTGGAGGGGAAGACAATGAACTTTGAAACAGCTTTTGCTTCATGTGGATTCTTCCAGTAATGACCGAGATATTAACCAAAAACGAAGACAAAAAAAATCTGCAATTCACCAGTTATCACAGTAACCATAGTTTGCGTCATAGTTCGAATTTTCAGTTGCTCCACCTCAATTTTATGCCACGTGAACGCAACCTATTAGAGTGTTCAGATTTGCTTCTTCGCTATAAAAATTAGCCGGTCTTTTGAACAGCTCTTTGAAATCTGCAGAGCATTTTAAAATATGCTAGCAGGAAAAAATATCCATCCTCTGCTGTAGAGAAAGCTATTTTGAACAAAATGGAAGAGTTTTTGCTGATCACCAGTATTGCTTTAAAAGGAATTCTAGATCAGTACTTCAGACACTGTGCATGTGACTGAAGCTGTAGGGCATGCTGTTTATTTTGTAATTTTCTGTAGACTATAGCATAAATAAATAGGTTTCTATTTTACAAAACACAATTAGGCTCAATGGGTGTTTATAGGGTTTTGAGCCTATGGTTTAGCGCATGGAATTGCTTTTAAATAAATGACAAGCATTCTTTTTTTTTTAAAGATAGAGCGAGAAAGAGAAAGACAAAGACAAAAATAAACAGGCTAGTTGTTATTTTTTCTCTAAATTAACAGAATTTGGTTGGGTCTGCAGTTCCGCTCTCAATAGAAGTGGGGGAACATAGGACCCAGGGAACATGATCAACGTCTTTGATATAAAATATAATGTCAAGAAAAGCCCCGTCATGATTGTTCGGAGCAGGGCAAACACTAAACTGCCACTCCCTGACTTCTTTTTCTCTCCGATCAGGCAGTGATGAATGTAAATATTTGCGGCAGATAATAAAGATAATAAAAGTGCCGTATGCTCCATGGACAGACCAACATGCTGCTCCATCACCACCTGAACAGACCAGATGTTTTAAGCCCTACTGCCCTCACTTGTGGAGGCGCTATAGAATGAGCAGCGCTATAATTATGGTCTGTGATGATGGATTTATTGCTTGCTTATCATGTAGGCCTACCTGTAGCTCCCAGAAGAGGCAGCGCGTGTGTCTATGGTAGTAGTGTCTCAGCGGGATGTATTCCACTCCGGAGCGGTCCCTCTTCAGATACCCCTCCACATGTTTGAAGAACCAGGGTTTGAAGTGCAGCCCGATTCTGTTGATCTGACACACAAAGAACATGCAGACAATTACTCAAATGGTCTTCCTTTAGGCCAAGTGTGTCATATCTAAATACCAAATCTGGCTCGGCGTGGTCCGTCATGGTTCCCGTCATGATCACGGCAGAATCGAGTGAGTACTGGATGCCCTCCACAAATGTGTTCTGCCTGTTTTGCGATGCCTCCGTGAAGCGTTGGCAGATGTTTTCCAGGCCCCGCACAGGCTCGTAGCGCAGCTTCACCCACGGTTTAGCGGGGACAATTTTGATTTCAGCGGCGACGAGGAAGCCCAGGGTGCCACAGGACCACGGGACGGCATGGAAGAGGTCCGGGTTTTCCTCCTATGAGAGTTTTGTTTCGGTTTGAGTTAGGGCTGTGCAATATATCGCCACATTATATTAGGGGATGCAATGTTCATATCACAAGAAGAAGCCGAAACATTTAGCAACATCGCTGGAGTCTTCCATCTGATCAACACATTACGGCTCTACTTTGATTGTTCATTTACTCGTTTTCGGTTTCACATTTCCTCTTTTTACTCTTTTGTAACATTGGAATTGGGCTATGCATCATTTTCCAAATCTTTGTCTTAAGGTAAGGGACACACTTTTTTTCCCCTGGGTCACCTATTAGTAATACTGAATGAATTAACTAAAAAAGGATTTGTAGGTGGCTGGAGTCATAGAGAAGAGGATGAGATTGAGTGGATGGAAAAAAGAAAAATGCAATGCGCTACTTAGAGAGCACTGGGTTGCTAACATTAGAGCCTGCATTACGCCTCGCTTTAGCGCCAAACCCACACATTAAGTAACCTCTCACAGCACCAACTGCGCTGTCGTCTTGTCGGAGTTCCTGTTTGGAGATGCATCGATTACAAAGCATTTCACAGACCACAGTGCAGTCAGAGCCGCGTGCTTACCTCGGTGCAGCGGACCAGGCTCCCATCAGCCAGCACCAGCTCATAGGCCACACAGATGTGCTGAAACAGTCCGTAGATGTGGGACGAGGACTCGATGCCTGTTCCCATCACCAGCCCACCTGAAAGACACAGAGAAACAATGTTGCTTAAGACTCAGCAACATGAATAAACTTTCAGCGGTTGGTGCAGCCACAGAAGGTCACAAGCTACTGCACTTCTTATCAGTCTACAGAGTCAAGGCCGACCCATGAGTGCATGCCGACCCATTATATTTATTTATTCGTTTTGTACCTTGTGCTCACTCAACCAACCCCTGTGAATTTTGACACCTTTAAATAACCTCTCTCCCTGGTGGCCTGGGGCGACTCCAAAAGACACTTTTTAAAACTTTGCACCTCACAAACACTGCTTAAAAGCCTGGCTCCAAAGAGTTTCTTTTTTTCTAAAACAGGCTGTGACTTATGTGACAACGCTGGGCTGGGTATCATGTTGCTGTTTTTTTGTGCAGTAGAGTGAAAACGTTTAAGCCTGAGACTTTGATTGACAGGCCCTGGAGCACTGTGGAGGCTTGTTGCTGCTGGTCTCAAGGATTCTTACCTTTTTTTTTTACTACAGGGGAAAACTTCCTCTGGACAAATGGACATATGGCCCATTCACATTTCAACTGTAATGTGGAAAAGGAAATTCCTTCTTCGGCCCTAAAAGCAGCACTTGTGACAAATCCGAGTCAAGTTCCACGCTATCAGTTGAGTTGGGTCAAAATGTTCACTCCTCGTCTCAGCCCCAGGCCAGGGTAAATGGAAAGGAAAATGCACGCACTAATAAAATCATATTCAGTACCTGTGAAATCATAAGTGAATTTTGTGCGCTCAGATGGGAAAACATGAGATTGTTGTTGATGCTCCGTTTAGGACATCAAGAAATGCATTATGAAACCTGAACCGCGGGGGCTTCCAACGCGGTCGCCATTTCCTCCCAGTTTCATCTTTGGAGCGACGGCATCAGTCTTCTAACACGATTACAGAAATCACCAAAGGTCCACACAGGACACAGGAAACAGCCATGCGAGGAGGAAATGCCTAATCTGCATCACAATTGTTGGTAAATCTATTTCTATAGCAGCAGATCAACCCACTGCCACTGATTCCTGGAAAATAATTACAGTTATCTTAATTTACTCCAGAGACTGAGTAATTTATTTTGGCCTTCTGAAGTTGGCACAATAATAGTTTATAATAGGACAAATAAGGTATAAGTATTGTTGCAATTGGTATTATTGTTTGATTAAATTAGCAATTTAGGAGGCAGAATATAATGAGTGATGTGCAGTACAACCTTTAAAAACAGATATGAATGACCATACCGACAGTGAGGTCGTCGAGTTCAGGCAGCACTGGCAGAGTCCAGCCGATAGAGTTGAGCAGAGCAGTCACCTGTCCCATGTTGGCCAGTGGTTCAACTCTTACCACCTACACGAGCAAAGACCGTTATGATTAACAAAGAGCAAACAAGAAAGTCGAAATAATCTATGTTTCGCTCAGCTCCATCAGAGCAGCATAAACACTGACTTTAGAACATGGGTTAGGTGCTTAAAAAGTAAAATGAAATGACGTGAATTGCTTGAGTAGATCATATTTGCGAGGAAATCAGTATGCTGTTTAAAATATCACGGAATTAAAGCAGTACTAAGCAACTTTTACCATAATAAATCCTTTTCGTTGTTCCTCTGGGGGTAATACAAGTGTTAATGGGATGATTGGAGGGTCTTTCATCTCCCCCTGGTGTCTCTGGCTGGAAAACCATGCTTGCAACTTTGCTGCCACCGGGTCGGAGGCCCCAATACACACTAATGGAATCACGAAGAAGAACCTAAGAGGCTAACAGGCAAAGCTAACTGCGGGCTAGCGCCACTTAATTTATTTATTTTTAATCTCCATTGTGTAATTGGATGTACAATATCCCTCTCTCCCTTTGTCTTTTCTGTCAAAGTAGTTTTTACTCTCATGGACAATTATTACGTAAAAAAAAACACAACATGCGACGACACCTGCAGTGGCGCTTGTGGCCTCTAGGTGTATGAGTTGCTTGGTACTGCTTTCATCTTCCCAATAGGCGTAAGGCTGGGATTTTGAAGTTATTTATCCCTTGTCAATTATATCGTCAAATACATTGTTATGGTGATATTCCTTTTTTATATCGTGACATAGATTTTAGGCCATATCGCTCTGCCCTAATGTACAGTATTGTGGGGCTTTTGAAAACATATCAAACTGCAATTTTTCTGACAAGTATGCGATTAGATTTGCGGTGTAACTTTTGAAATAGTTACAACTACAACAGTGAGCCAGTGAATGACGTTCTATTGTGAAGTCTGTGCGGCTGCTGTGATTAATCATAAACCTGTCATCCGTGTGTGTGTCCACTTTCTTTCCTACAGAAAGGAAGCGAGTCTTGCAAGCTAACGGTAAGCATTATTCTTTCACTCCATACAGCAAGGGTAGGCAACGTCAGGCCCGGGGGTCAAATCCGGCCCGCCAGCACAGAACCTCTGGCCCCCAAGATGATTTTGAGCAAATAAGAGATCAAATACCCGTTTATATACTCTAAATATGCGAGAAATCGGGTCAATATTTTTTAATCTCCTGCCCTTGGTGTTGTGGCAATGATTAAAATTGGTCCTCCACAACGCAAACTTGCCTACCCCTGCCATAGGAGTTTACCCCTGGTGGTAAGCTCCTATTGTAGTCACAGCTGCCCTGGGGTAGACTGATAGAAGCAATTCTGCGCCATTGGCCCATGTATGTGATTTTTTTGTTTGTTACCAAAACAATTCGATGTACAGCTGTTCTGTTATCATTGAACACATGTACCTTTACCCGCAAACAGCCAGTTACCTGTTTGCTTGTGTCCACCTCCAGGATGTCCATCATGTTGATCATTATGTTCTTGTGAGTTTTCTTGTACTTTCCAACTCGCAGAGACACAGTGAGCCAGCCGGGGCGACCAGTGCACATGAACTTCTTATCCCCAGCGTTTCTCCACTCTCGAACCTGCAAAGCAACAGTTCGTTTTCTTTTTCTACTTGGAGAGTTGTCAACGAGAGTATCTACTCTGTCTGCTCACCTGCCGCTGGATGTCTCGCACGCGCTGGTCGTGAAGTTTGGGCGCAGAGCACATCTTGAAAATGATCCACGCGCGCACATAGTAATACACATCAAATACGACGGAGAGAGGCAAGAGAAACAAACACACAAATATCCAGCGCTGGTGCACGATCACGTATTCTACACCTTTGACTTTGATCCACACGAGAAACAGAACAACCAGACCAGCTAAATACAGGAGAGAATCCATCTTCAGGGGGAATGCGGGAGAGGTTTGTGCGCCTCCACTCGAAATTCCTTCACATTTAGGCAAAAACTGGGTTGCACACTTTCCTGAACTCTTTATCGATTATCGCATACAAAAAATCACTCCGTGGCTGGTATAGGTGCGCAGTGCTCGGTGGTCACTTCATCCCGCCTGGACTGTCTCCTGATTGGCTCCTCTTGGTAAGTAGGCGGACCCAGTGACCTCTCCAGCTCGCTGATTGGCCCAACATGTGGCTGTCTGCACTTCTGGGGCAATAGTGTCTATGAAGCTGAACCAATAGCAACGCAGTAAGACTGTCACACCATGAGTCGCGGATACTGTTACAACACATGTATGAACACCAGCTGAGGGAATAGATGCGCAGAACCTGTGCGTAACCGTGTCAGTTTAGGTAAAAAAAAAGAAAAGAAAGTAAACAAATAAATAAATAAATAACTATAGGAAAACATCTGCAGCTATTAAAACTGACCACAAAATACAATGCAATACAATTCATGTAAAAAAAAGGCTGCTAAAAATATTTTAAAACTAGAACTGCACCGTAGAATGATGCAGTATCCAAGGTAGGTAATGTTTAAACTTGGAACAGGCCGAGTAATTGTATCTCAGTCCTAGCGCCAACTTCACCCACTTAGGCTACACTTCTGGTTTTATATTCCAGTAATAACTATGGTATTTTGTACATGTAGATTTGGCTTTAATGTCCGACTCCGGCCCCTTTGTCCCCTTACATTTTCATCCTAAAACACTCGCACACGCGCACGCACACACGCGCGCAGGGCTAAAGTGGTCCCCTTCAGACACATTAGACAGAGGGAGGGTGGGGCGCCAGTAAAGATTTCTTAATGTGCTCTACGTCCTCCCGTCCATCTGCTGATGATAAACACTCCGCTGGTCCACATTAGCCCGACTACTCCCTTTTGCCGCTTTTGCCGAGGTTTGTCTTCAACATCTGGACTTTTGTTGGGGTCCAGGATTTACAAAATGCCTCTTTGGATTAGAGCAACACTTTTATCAAAATGTAACATTTCTGTTCACGATCATTTAGGGAATACATTCCATTAACTGGATTTCTACAACTTTGGAGTAGTGCGTCAGTACGCACAGAGAAGGCTCTCCATGGTACACTTCTAGGTTACTCACACCCCTCCTCGGGTAAGATGCCCTCGCTGCACCACGGAGCGATCTTCATCGGAGCTTTCCTGATTGTGACCGGGGGCTCCACCGCCTTCCTGACCTCGTATCAGAGCCGGTTGCAGGCCTTCTCCCTCTGCTGCGTGGTGCTGGGGGTCGTGATGCTCATCCTGGGGCTCTTCTGGGCCATGAACAGTAAGAGCACCGCGAACTACAACCCTCAGGAGTATGACCCGGAGTGTCCTCACTATCCCTATAACGACTACCCCAACTTCAGCAGCCACGCGCTCTTCTCTCCCCCCGGGCGCCGCTTCGTGGAGTCTCAGTCAACCTTTCTGCCAAGGTTAGAGCTTCACTTTATAATCCTTATCATTTATGTTTCAGTACAAGTAGGTTTTTACCTTTTATAGCCTGCTTGAAAAAACAAAATATATGACTAAGATCAACGCTTTAAAGGTTTAATCATTAGGTCCTACACTTGTCAATTTGGTGATATCATGAATAAAATATTAGGCAAGATCTATGGGAGAGATACAACCAAGTGTTCCTCAAAATAACTTGATCAAGTGAGAATAATTTAGGATACTCTTAAAATGGCCACTGGTCATTTTTGGATCAGTATAAAATTGTGGTAATGCATCCTGCTGTGAGATATAACATCTAAAGGAATTTAAATGATGTATGTAATAATTACATTTAAATGATGTATGTAAATAGTCAGTGTAGTAGAAAAGACTGCAACACAGACATTGTGCATTAGGAATCCAGTTCCTGTATTCGTGTTCATCTACAAATGAAACATGACCCCGGTGCAATCAGATCTCAAAACCACAGACACAAATCAATGTATGTTTAGACGTTGTAGTGCATTCAATAAAGTGTGTGTGTATTTTAACAGAACCATGGAGCGTCCCAGGTGCGGAGCTCACGGGGAGGATTTTGACTACCCTCCGATGGACCAAGGTGGCTTCAGCCCCCCCCCCAATCCCCCTCCCTGGCTCGGACCACCACCCCCATATGAAGTGGCAATAAAGACCACGTGTAGCTCTACTCAACTGCGCAGGGCATACTCCGACACACACTTGGCATCTGAACCTCTGTTTGGACAGTCCAGGGAGATCAGCTTTGAGGTGTAATGGTTCACGATGTGTCGCACCAAAAAAAGAATTTAAGAAGCATGTGGTGAACTGCTGTGGACACTGGCATGCTCCTGGTGCAAAATGGCCTAAAACAACAACAAAGACAATCGCGTTACAGAAGTCAGTCCATGAGTGCCTAAGCGTCCACAACAAAAAACAAAATCAGATCTTTTTTAAGTTGACCCTGTTTTAAATGACACAATATCTCACAAACTTAAACGGCCTAAATGTACCTACATGTTTTATTTGTTGTAGAGTAAAAAGTTTTTTGCCCTTATTATAAAAACAGTTATTTGTAGTAAAACTATTGTGTACAATTTGAATTTACAGTGAAATATGATAATGAGGATTTGTTTGTGTTGCAAAATGGATATAATTTTTTTTTTACACCGAGGAGGACGGCCGTGATTTTGACCAAATCTGACAAAAAGGTAAACATTGGGTACTTCAAAGTGATTGTTAAGCAATGACATAATAGCATAACCGCAAGTAATGTCATTCTCGTAAGGCACTCCAGGGTTTATGAATTACAAACTCAGTTAGTCAGGATCAAATATATCTTTATTTTCTCTTTTTGTATTACACTGAAATGTGCACTATTTGAATAGTATCATTATAGGCAGTGGTACGAGACATTGAAGTATTTTCCTGAAAGCTTACGAACACACTACAAAAACATGCATGCACTGGGTGAATTGTTGAGTTTGAAAGTGAATGGTTGTCCGTCTGTGTGTTTGTGTGTCAGGTACACTGCTGAGTTGAGCACCAGTGTACCCTGCCTTAGGCTCATAGTTGCTGAGATACAGTAAAGTCTGATGACCTGAAACCCAAATGCAAAAGAAAACTACTTTGAATGCATAAAACATGAACAATTGATTTAAAAAAAAAGATGCATTTTCTCTTCAAATCATTACAAAATAACAATGCTGATTTGATTATAATTAGATTTAGAGTAATGTGTTCAACATTTAACTCCTAACCGAGTAGATGTTGGTAGACCCTTGTGTGGCACAGATGTTAAAGTTGAGGAAGAATGACTCACACGACTGAATGATTTTTCCACTGCTCATCGGTACAGCTCTGTGGCAAAGCTGTGAAGATTTCCCACCCTTTCAATTTTAATCAAATCAAAAAGTTCTATAAATTAGAAGAAATCAGAGTGAAAAAACAACAGTGCAGGGCTTAAAGCGCATTACGGTAACCCCTCACTTTCCCAATGAAGGAACCTATTGATTTTGTGATAAAAAGGAGTCCCTCAACCTTTGGGACCAGCTGTAATAGGACGCCCCAGCGCCGAGGATCACCACTGATGCACTATTAAAAGGTGCAATGGCACAAAGACAGAAATCAGCTGCTCTTCAAATATAGACACACCAACACAAGGTGGTTACTGCTGTATGCATGCCTAATGAGTGTTCAATGAATGCAAACCTTATCCACTGTGGATGGGACTTGCCGATAGTGAATAAAGATTAAATTGTACTAAATCTCTCTCACTTTTCTTTGTTGCAAAATATGTCTAATTTTAACTTCAGAGGCCTTTGCAGAAATCATTTATCAGAATCAGAATTGTTTTTATTACCATTGTCAGTGAACAGGTTCAAAAACTAGGATTTTTTATTTCGGTTCAATCGTGCAACATGAAACACATAACTTAGATAAATAATCAATTATAAAAACTTTAAAACTATAAGACTATAATGGCATGCATAAAGAAGATTAAAATGAAATATGATAAAGACAACAATTTGACATAGAACAACATGTATGTCTTTACATATGTGCAGGTCCATTAAGTGTTAGCAGCAGATGAGTGTGGACACACCACATAGTGCAATAGTGCAATAGAGCAGACCAGCAAATGGCTGGAACAGGTTATTACGTACATGAGTGTGATACAGAGTTATTGGGTCTTGTTTTCGTTCATGAGTCTGATGGTGGAGGGGTCTGAGTGGACCGTCGCCTCCTGCCTAAGGGGAGAGGGGTGAATAGTCTGTGTCCAGGGTGAAAAGGGTCAGCTGTGATCCGATCTACACACCTCCGGGTACTGGAGTTGTACAGGTGCTCAAGAGATGGGAGGTTACAGCTAAACCCCTACTCAGCGGCAGCACAATGTGCTGCAGTTGATGCTTGTCCCGGGCAGTGGCGCCGGGTACCACACAGTAATGGAGGAAGTAAGGATGGAATTGATGATGGCCGCGTAGAACTGCACCAGCATCTTCGTCAACTAGTGTGTATAATATAAGTAGTATTAAAGTTTTAAAAAGAAATATCTGGATCTTCTTGATTGATTATTTTGTAATAAGCTTTTGCAATGCTTATTTATTTATGAACATTTTATTGGAAGATCATCAACTGTTGGCTTACACAAAAGACGAGTGCACTGCTAAAAGCAGTTTTTTGTGATAAATTGTGATATGGTGGCACTTGGGCTTCTTCACGTGGTACTCAGGGTTATTTGCTATTTTAGACTTTATTGATTTTAATTACGGATCATTTCTTGTCCCCTCATGGAAGCACCACCTTAACGCGGTGGAGGGGTTTGATCACCCGAATGATGCTGGGAGCTCTGTTGTCGGGGGCTTCGTGCCCCTGGTAGGGTCTCCCATGGCAAACAGGTCCTAGGTGATGGGTCAGACAAAGAGCGGTTCAGTAGCCCCTTATGAGAGACTAATATGCCCGGTTAATCGTGAGGCCGTTCCCCCATGGACCCACCACCTGCAGGAGGAGCCATAAGGAACTGCTGCAACCTGATTTGGGCAGCTCCAACGGCTGCCCCCACGACCCGGCAACGGACAAGTGGAAGAAGATAGATGGACGGATCATTTCTTGCATGCTCTAGCAGGCCTAATGCATTTAAGTATTGAACAATAACAAGACCCAATAACTTTATATCAGCCTCATGAAAATAATAACCTGTTCCAGCCATTTGCACTGCTCTATTGCACTGTAGTTTGCCCACACATAGATCCGCTGCTAATACTCAATACACCTGCACATCTGTGAACACAATACCGTTGTTGTTGTTGTTGTTGTTATATGTCAAATTGTTGTTGTCTTTATGATATTTTACTTTTATTTTTTATTCATTTATTTTAATCTTCAGCATCCATGCCCTTACAGTCAGTTATATTTTTTTTAAACTAGATTCAGTGTAATATGTTTTATGTTGCACGATTGTACTGAGAAAAATTCTTAGTTTGTGAACCTGTTCTAGACAATGGCAATAAACACTATTCTGATTCTGATATAGCATAATATACTATGATGATCATATTATGATCATCTGTAGTTACAATGTAAACACAATGGTTAAGCCTAAACCCTTTTGGTCAGGCATCATTTAGCACTTAAAGTACATGTATTCTTATTGTATAATGTGCCAGATCACTGAAACTATGTGACATGTATTCTAATGTTCATAATGAATGAAAAATAAACTACTACTACTACATAGCAATAATAGTCTTGTTTGCAAAGCCTTGCAGCCTATACATTTTATCAAATGGCAACAGGTCAGGGCAAAAACATTGGAGCGTAAGATAATCCACTGGGTTTCTTTACAAGTCCACACTATAGATAGTGTCCTAAAAGTCATTCTCATACTATGTTTGAGTTTTAGCTTTCCGCCTGTTATTCATGTTTTCTATGAGTAACTGTCACTGTCTGTCAGCTATAAGGACTTCTTTCTATAGGTCTAGTCTAAAGCTAATTACTAATACTGTATCATGATATTGCACTGGAAATCAATCATCTTGGCAAATGCTTTTTCCTCTTATAGGCCATATACATTATTCAGTTTGATGCTGCACAGTTTCACCCCCAGCAGAGCAACAATCACAGCAGCTATTGTAACTCTCTCCTTCTGTAGACAGACAGTTTGCCCCGACACCAGATCGAGATGTGACACAGTGTAGCCCGCCCTGCCCCGTCTGTCCTCCATTTAAACCCCTCCTCGCCAAATTCACTTCCTCACTCCTCGCGCGTACAGCTCTGCCACCTCTGCACCACCGCTGCTCCTGATCCCGCTGTGTCCAGACCAGCCCGAGACCATCCCAGCCCCGACTTCTCCCTGCAGCACATTTCCATCGCTGTAATCACTTCACGACCGGATATGCTTCTGTGGGAAGCGAAAGCCGAGCAACAGGAGACAAGATAACAAGAATGAGGCGAGGAAGAGACGCGTTGTTGAGTCAATGTGGAAGCGCACGGGCTTGGCTGATGTTTTTGCAAGCGTTTTTCGCCGTAGAAAGAAGGAAGTAGAAGTTAAAAACTGCAGAGGGAGGTATGGTTCGGACGGCAAACGGGATTTCGGTCCACGCATCCGATGAGGTAAGATCGGGCACTCGTAAATTGTTGGCACGTTGCGTGATGCGCGTTTCTCACAATTTCAACTCCGCGTGTGCTTTGTAAATGGATTATTTGTGTTTTCCACCCAACACGTGGACTGTCTTCTCCTGCGCTGTAGATGGGAAGCTCTTGGAAGAAGAGGCTGAGAATCTAAAGGCGCAGAGTTCCCACGATGCCGATCCCCCAGGCCGTGCTCCCCTGCCTCGGGCTGGTGATGACTACCGTTGGTGTGGTAATGACCGTCTTGGGGTTCACGGGTTCAGTGCCCATTTCCGGGCTCGGGCTGTGTGTGGCTCTTGGGGGCATTGGGCTCTTGGTGGTGAGCTTCTGCAGGGAAATTAAGAAACATCTGGTGCCGGGCGTCCCGGGACACTTCCTCCTGCATCCACGGACTGGCACGCGCTTCAGCCCTCAGCAGGGTCTGGCCATACAAAGGTAGGGTTCACTGTTACAGCCATACTGGGACTTTTCTTTTCTTTAGTGAACCCTGAATTTGTGCGCGCAGTGATTTGAATATTAATTTGTCCAGGGGGTTTGAGTTATTGCTCTTCTGTCCACACCTTTTAAAATAATTGTAGACCACACTACAGTAAGATAACACTTAGCTGAAGGAAGGAACAAGGAATACCTTGGTTAAACATATTCAAATAGATGCAAAAACCCGCCACACAGTTATAGGTTTGTGCATTCAGGCAAATGACAAAGAACAAGTTTTGAAGAATAATTTAAAAATCATGGAATTCATTATTCATTTTTGGATAATTAAGTCAAAAGGTCAAATGAGTTTTGTGACATCATGATTGTTCAGTTACTGGAATTCTATAACCACAGCTGCCCTGGGGCAAAATGAGAGAGCTGTGGTGGCCATTATGCTCCAACAGCCTCTCTGCTGCCAACTTTCCTGTAATCTTGGACATGCTCTACCCCCAGAACGATCAGCAGAATCTCTCATTCATTACACATAGGTAAACATGACATGCTTCCGTTGTGTTGTGTAATCTAAATAAAGCAGAGAGACAAACTCCAGGCTGCACAGTTTCTGCAGACCAGCGGATAAATGTTTTTTTTGTGTTGAGCAGATTCTTGGACACACACTTCATCACAAGCTCATATCAAGTTTGTTATGATCTGACAATAAGCAGCAAATTGCTCTCAGAGCCACCCGTCTTGTGACAGTGGTGAAAATGAGACATTTGGTGATTGTGGCTTTTGTCAGAGAATCACTTATGCCTCAGAGACATGGCTGCAGTGAACAGATGTCTGGCGTAGTCTATGATAGTTCTAAAACCTAAACAAGACAGACTCGGTTTCTTGTTCAGGGCACCAGACACAGAGCAGAGGCACTGTTTCCATCATCTGGGATTTTTCTAACTCCTCACACTTCCCCACCAGGTTTAACCTCAGTGGGAAAGGAAAAGGCGTCATTACAGGATAATGAGGCTGGTGTCCTGATATGCCAGTGCACTCATAGCTAAGTCCTAAGCAGATGCAAAACCTTGGCCACAGATGGCTGTATATTCAGGGGAGCTCGAGAAGGGAAAAGTCAATAGCAAAAAGAAATGTGTCAGTTAGAATCTTGGCTAATATCATGCTGAGTCCACATTGTTCGTTTACATGAAACCAACAAGCTCTGCCAATGCTCCTCCAATATGTAGGGCCAACTTTTTCACAGATGGTAGAGTATGTCGTCTAAAGGGAAGGTTGGCAGTCTGAATCCCACAGCAGATTGTCTTAAAGGTGCAAATACTGACCTGCTATATCGGCCTGTCTCTACTGTCTGTGCCTATTGTTATTACAAAACTCTGTGTTTGTCTTGTATCTGACAGGAGACTGGACCGTATTCGCCGGGAGATGTCGTCGGACTCGGTCAGTCGACCCGAACCAGACACCCCTCTCCCCTCCACCCCTCCCCCTTGGACCATGGAGCCTCCCCCCTCCTACGACACTGTGATGAAGGGTCAGGAGCACAGCCATGAGGAGGGACAGGTGGAGACCTGGGGGAACAACCGGGATGAGAGGCGGGAGGAAGGCTGGGGGAACAGCCTGGCGCCATGTGAAGAGCGGACTAACTGCAGCACTGTAGCAGAGGACTCCAATGTCTGCTCTCAAACTGGTGATTGAAGGCAACTCCGATGAGAAGTTCAGCAGTGTTTTGTAAAAGTGGTTCTGTCAGATAAGTTTGAAATTATTCCCTGTAGAGAATTGAGTAGAGCTTATTTCACCTTTGAAGGAAGAAGTCTGTCTGTAAGTCAGTCACAGCTGTAATTGCGGGCGCTGAACTACATCTATTTGTTTACGCACATTAAGTAGCCATGTGAGCTCCCGATTACAGCTGTTTGACTCGATTCTGCCTCTACTTTAACTCTTTCTTTCCTAACAGTAATGCCGTGTTAGGATTAGCAATTAGCCTATTTATTTATTATGGAATCAAGGTTATGACTGCTCTACAGAGAGGGTATGGCATTACAGCATGACCCAATATAATGAAGATGCTTTTAGACTGTGATTCCGGCTCATTTACAGTGATGTTAGACCGACGTCTGTGCCAAGTTCCGGCCGTTCTCACTTGTTTGAGGCTGTAGTACAGTGCCTCTCGAAAGTATTCATACACCTTGAACTTTTGCACAATTTTTCATGTTTACAACCATAAACATAAAGATTTTATTTTGAATTTTTTACTGAACGTTCACACATAAGCAACAGACAACTCTGAAGTGAAAGCAAAATGATACATGATTCTGTTATTTAAAAAAAAAAAAAATAGAAAACCGAAGAGGTGGAGCGTGCATAAGTATTCATACAGATGAATGAATACTTTGTGGGACCCCCTTTTGCTGCAATAACAGCAACAAGTCTTTTGAGGTATTACACATTTAGAAACTGACATTTTAGCCCATTCCTCTTTACAAAACAACTCAAGCTCTGTCACATTAGAAGGAGAGCGTTTGTGAACAGCAGCTTTCAGGTCTTTCCACAGATTTTCAATAGGATTTAGGTCAGACTTTGACTGGGCCATTCAAATACATTAATATGTTTTCTTTTTAAACCACACCATTGTAGATTTAGCTTTGTGTTTAGGGTCATTGTCCTGCTGGAAGGTGAATCTCTGCCCCAGCCTCAGTTCTCTCTCAATTCTCTCTTCCCAACAATTCTTACAATCTCCCCTGTCCCCGCTGTGGAAAAGCAGCCCCATAGCATGATGCTATGATGCATTTCTTACCAGCGCTCTCCTTGTTCTGTCTGTTAGTTTAGGTGGACGGCCGTGTCTTGGTAAGTTCGCATTGGTGCTATACTCTTTCCATTTCCGAATGATGGATTGAACAATGCTTCATGAGATATTTAAATCTTGGAAAATCTTTGCATAACTTAACGCTGGTTTAAACTTCTCCACAACTTTGTCCCTGACCTCTCTGGTGCTCCTTGGCCTTCATGATGTTGTTTAGTGACCAATACACTCCGACCATACCTCTGAGGCCCTCACAGAACAGCTGAAATTATACTGAGAGTAGATTACACACAGGTGGCCTCGATTTAATGGTTAGGCCAAGGTGTGAACATTCTGCAGTCATTAGGAATGTTTTAAAGGCAATTTAATGCACTCCGAAATGCTGTATGAATACTTATGCACGCCCCACTTTTCACTTTTCTATTTTTTGAAAAATAACAGAATCACGTATCATTTTGCTTTCACTTCACAGTTGTCTGTTACTTGTGTGTGAACGTTCAGTAAAAAATTCCAAATAAAATCAAAAGCAAAAGTTCAAGGTGTATTTGTACTTTCGAGAGGCACTGTATATCGGAAATGAAGAGCTGGTTCTAATTTACTACAGTACAAGTTACATTAATTACCGGCTATGCAATTTCTCTAGCTAGCTCCTCCAAACATAAGCTGATGTACGTATGTAGTTATGGAGGTTGTATGTATTCAGAGCCACCTTTACAAAAATACTGAAGGATCTTTTAATATATTCATCACCAAAGCAGAGGAGGAAGGACGGGCAGCGAGTATTTCCTGGAGAAGTGGCCTCAAACCTCTCTCTGGAGATTGATTGCGGAAAAGCTCGAACTAATCACTATGAGATTCACTTCTCTTTGATCGTTTACAGAACATTTCAAAAGACTGAAGTCAATTCGAGACTTGACTGCTTGTATTTATGTGACCCACTACTGTAGCTTCAAAGCCTTTGTTATAGCTACACTTTGTATCAGCACTATTGCCTGCTTTGCATTTGCACATATTGATTACTAAGTGCCTTACCCTGTGACTGCAGAAAGCCACGTAGTGTTATTGTTGAGCTGTTACTGTTTGCTTTTTTTTTTAGCAATTCTACCACTCAATAGAAACGGTTGAAATTTTTTAATTGCCATGGCAACAGTTCTCATGTTTCATCTCTTTGCATCTGACTTTCTCAAAAAATGGATCAAGGCCATCCAACAGTTTACATCTCCTGTAGATAGTTTTCATGTGGCTTTCTTGGAGGTCAAAATATTGAATATTGAAGCACCGTTTACTGAATTTAAACAAAATTCTGGGCTTTGTGTTTATGCATATTCTCATCATAAAGAACCGACTCGGAAATCTGATTTATATAAACTCCTGTCAGATCACTTAAAATCCACATTACGACTTACGACCTCAGGGCGTTCCAGGTGAATAAACTCGTATGTTAATAACATGGCTAATCCTACAACAGCTAGCTCATACGATGCTAACGTTATATGAAAGTTTCTCCAAACCAGATATAATTAAAAACATGCCACGTAATGTTATCTTGAAAACTATGACTAAAAGTATGCAGTGGTTTTGTTACAGTTTTAACATTAGCTGCGCTCCACCACTGGGAGGCATCATGACTGTCTTCATCTTGTACACAAACTCGTAGTAATCTTGAGGTTTCCGAGTTTCCAAGTTCCAATGCATTTTTACAATACACTAGTTATCAGTTATTATACAATATTTTGTGGTCAAGTGTCTAAAATCTAATTGGCTAATATGTTACGGTGTGTGTGACCATGGTTACTGACCTTCAAGTAATGTCAATGAAAACTATTGGAGCGATTTTTTCTGAAGGAACCTTCGAACCTAAAATCCAAAGATTACATTTATTTCTCTTTTGTGAGTGATTGTGTCTTCAAACTGCACTCTGACAACTGCCAAGTCAGATTCAAACCACCTTTTTACCCCAAACTGAGGGGGGTTAATGAGCAAAATCAATCCATCATTTGTTTCATGTGGATAGGGAAAACAATTAGTCAGATGTGAACCATAAACCAAGTGAAAGCATCTGCATTTGTGTTTTTATCCGCTGATTATACCGTTGACTGACCTATACTCCATTATCTTTCATGCCACTATTGTTTTGTCCATGCCTTGTGATTAGCAATATACTATCCAGGGTTTAGTCCTAATGCCCATAGTAGCAGGGAATCCTTCCAGTCATCTTCAACCCCTTTCATAACAGTGCATTAAGACTATGCATGTCATGTTTGCAAGCTCAACCCTTTTCTATGTAAAACCTGTCAGTATTTTGTATGTTTATGTAACATATTGTATTTAAATTTTCCAAAACACCAAACTACTATTATAAAGCACTACTGTTTCAAAGCCCGAGTTGCCAACTTTCCTTCCCTCGCCGGCGGCAAAGTGACCTTGCTACTCGCACACACCTGCAATTTTATACCTGACCACGCTGTCTGCAGGCTGTAATAGGCAGCAGACTGGAACCCGGCCTCCTCCCTCACCTTCACATTCACCTCTCACAACCACCTCTGTGCCACAAGTATTTGAGTTTCAGGTTTACTATAAGCCCTGTGGAGTGATAATGGGAGAAGGGAAACCGTACCGCTATGGGCTGATGGCGGCTGGACTGGGCGTGATAGCAGTGGGCCTTTTTATCATGGTAGAGGAAAAGCCACACGTCTACGGGACAATGTGCGCTCTAGGGGTCGTAATGCTGTGTGCCGGGACTGTTTGGAGCCTCTGTCAGTGCTATCCCAAGGTACAGTGGAAATTGGCTGGATACAATTATTGGGGCATCACTAACATTTTTTTTAATGGTAGGGTGACCTCAAATAGTTATAAAAGAGGGACAAAGTTAAGCTATTAGCTGGTTTTAAATATCTAATTCACTGGGTCCAATAGGCTGTCAAGTGGCCTGCAAATGATTTTATTTGTGGTTTATCCCCCGAAACATTTGAAATTACAATGTCTTCTGACTGTGAGATGGCAAAACACATTTCAAACAAGCTAGGAATGAAAAATGCAGTACATTCGACATTTGTAATATTGATAGTGTAACATTAAAGGTGCATTATGCCACTTTTTTACGCGGAAAAAAAAGTCTGTGCATATTTGATCTTGTAGTGACCCAGCAGTTGTATAAGTGTTTAGCATGGCACCTTTACTTTTGATCACGGTGGACTTTCCAACGCTCCAGGATCAATTGTTTTGTAGGTTTTCTGGTGAGAGGGTCCACCAGCAGTGAAAACCTTCCAAACAATTGATCCTGGAGCATCCTAGAGACCACTGTGATGGAAAGTAAAGGCGCCATGTTGACCACTCAGCTGCTGGCCTCAAATACGCACAAATATCGTTTTTATATCGTTTTTTTTTTACACATAAAAAGTTGCATAATGCACCTTTAATTTCAGAAGACACCAATAATAGTAGGAATGTTTTGCACCTGAAATCATTTTATGTCCTAAAACATTTTGTTGAACTGGTGATTTTGGGGTCACAGATTGTTTTAGATTGAGGTGCCAATTTTCAAATGCTGAGACTACCCTCTGAGCCACAGTGGGTAGAGTGAATGCGCTCATGTATTTGGTGTGGGTTGCAGGTCGTTTTGGTTCCCCGTCTCCTGGAGAAACCCTCAGAGGAAGTGGCTTGTGCCTCAGATGGACAGAAGAGGTATCTCTAACACACAACTGTGTCCTAAGAGGGTGTGTGCCTGGGCCTTAATGACCCCTGTGGTCTGTTCCCAGACATCAGGATGCTCAGCAAACAGCTTCGAGTGGGCGAATATTGAGACAGGAGTCATATAATGTCTCTGATTTACGCTAATATAGTTTCTAGACACTAATTAATAATAATAGAATGGGGCTAAAGGGGAATAAAAAAGAGATTACCAGAGAAGTGGCTGTAGATGAGGAATACATTAAAGTAGCTCTTCCTATTCTAATTCAGTATTACTCATCTTACCACATCCTCTGTGCTTCACTCACACAACAGTTAACCGTGTCCTCTCTGTCTAAATCCTCAATATACTTTTATCCATACCTTTCTGGGTTGCAGTAGGCACATGTTGTTTAAAGGCCTGCTCATGATTTTCTTTTTTCTATAGTGAAATAAAATCAGTTTTTATCCACGAGTATAATGTAAAAGCAGACATGGTGACTATATGATGCACATCTAATTATAAAGCCTTGTTATCAACCGGGAACAAGCAGGTCTTATCTTATTATGCCTGAAAATCTAGTATGTGGCCTTTAATGAAGAAGAGTAAAGTATAGCACGAACATTACTTGATTGATTGAAAGATTACAGCAGGATAAGGGAACTTGTCACAAACATAAAACAACAAATTAGTAAATGACACATTGTTCTGCCTATGGTAAAAATCATCTATCACAACTAAATGAAGCTGTTTCAAGGATGCCGGGTGCTACGCCAGATATTTAAGGGTTAACACACTATTTGAGACACAGAAGACTTCAAGCCCTATAGCTTCACTCAGAATGAAAGACAGATAACGACTGTGCAACTCAGCACAAAAATGACAGACTACTCCAGACTTCTAATTTAGTCTTATCTCATTTTATTTAACTTTAGACTCGCTGACCCTCTACCAGTATTTCCTGGACACAAGTGTGAAAGCAGCCCCCAGAGTCACAGCTGTCCCACTCTGCACCTGGTCTGACGGAGGACGCACACCAGGGGGCGCCCTGTCCTTTGAACTATGCGTCTACGGCAGAATGGCTCTCGTAACATTTGCGCAGCTGGTGGACTGCTTGACGTCTGTTCTAGATGCTATGCACCGTTTCTCCACTAGGTGTCACTGTTTGACATTTGGAGGAGAAAACCTGAAGTTCAGAGTGGCCAACATCTTCACACAGAGATGCCATCTCCAGTCTCTGAAGATTTGAGTTGTACATTAATGGGAAGGCTATAAGTTAATGTATGTAGTCTATAAAGGAAAAAAAAACTAAAAACTTTCCCTTGGGCTTCTCATGCCACATGGCTTGTGATTTTCTCTTTGCAGGAATAGTCTATATTCTACAAGTCTGATTTGATCATGAAATCATTTGTTATTTTGAATAAAGCAGTCATATTTGAAAATCATGCAAACCGTTTGGCCTCTCTGGCTAAAGGATTTGCCACATAAGTCAGGGACAGTGCGGTGCTATTTAAATAATCAGACTAAGGGCCGATTTTAAGTGATTTCAAATGCAAAGACTGTGTTCAAATCCTCAACTCTGTACAAAATGTCAACAAATATATCTGTATAAACACGTAGAAAAGCACGACTGAATTAATACGCCTATTTTCTTTTCTGAAGAATCGCTAAGCGCGCGTATTGACGCACAGTAATTACAGAGGAGAGTGAAACCTGACTCCGCCGCTGTAGAGGTGTTTTTAACGGAGGACAATCATTCGATACAAAAGCAGTGGCGTGAGCCCGTGAGACGTCACCAATCCCCGCCTCGGATTATTAAAATCAATTCTTCTTTTTTTTTTTTTTGTTACCCCAAAATTTGGAGAGATGCTTGGAGCCGTTGCGGGTCTCACTCCACGCGCAGCTGCCAGACAAACAAATCATTTTGCCAACTCAGACCTTATCATCCCCTCAAGTGCATGTGCGTCTTTTTGAAAATTGACAGTTGAAAGGATTTTAGTGAAAGAGAAGTATGCGCACTGTGCCTGTATGGTTTGGACTGGCATTGTGCCTGTGCGCATCTTTGGCCGTGAGCGCACAGGACGATCCTGAGGACGACGAGATGATCCTGGACTTAATCCGAGAGGACGGGACTCAGCCCGAGTCCGGACCTGAGCCATCAGCCGAATTTCTCAGGTGCAACAAGGTACAGCCACTTTCTGCACTATTCACTAGATCTGTAGTACGGGGCATGAGGCGTAACAATATTATCGGTCTGATCCGTGTGTTCACGTAATTATTCTTTATACATTTATATTTTATATAATTATATATGGCAATTATATATATTTTTTCCAAACTTTGTCCATGCACTTATCGCGCGCTGCAGGAGGCTTGGCGCATGCCCGGTCAGTACCTGGTGATCCTGCGCGAGGGGAGCCACGAGACCCACGTTCAGAGGACTATTCGGAGGCTGAGAGCTAAAGCCGCCCGGAGGGGTTACCTCTTGGACATCCTGCAGACCTACTCCGGGGCTCTGCACGGGTTCCTGGTCAAAATGAGCAGTGACGTGCTTCACCTGGTGAGCTCCGTCTTAAGAGTTTTAGATGTACTGTAGGAGTAATCAGGTCTGAGTTTTAATGCCATCTTTGTCTCCAAGTTGCTGACCCAAGACAATACGAACTGTGTTGCTTTGATAGATGGTCAACAAATGCTTTGAGGCATGATAGAGGTTCCACAGACTGATATCATGTGGTTGGATGGTATTTTGGCAGACAGGCCTATATTATAATGAATCTCACACTGTTTTCTTGTTGTACAACAGTAGCTCTAGTGAGATCAGATGAAATGATCTCATCTGGATCCTTACAAAAGTAAACACAGATTTGTGAATTTCTTATACTCTTTTTGATACCAGGCAGTGAAGCTCCCTCACGTCCACTACATAGAGGAGGACTCATCCATCTTTGCTCAGAGCGCGCCCTGGAACCTTCAGAGAATACTGCAGCCTTACGGTGGAACCTCTGAGAACGGGACGTACAACCCCCCCAGTAAGTTGACCCTGCAGACTCATAAAGTATGTGCTTGTACTGTTTCACTTCCTCTGCGTGCTCTGCAGATGACGGCGGCCTGGCCCAGGTCTTCCTCATGGACGGCAGTGTGCACAGCTCCCACCGAGAGGTCGAGGGCCGCGTTCTGGTCACGGATTTCAACCATGTCCCAGAGGAGGACGGGGCCAGGGTCCACAGACAGGTACCAGTCTTTAGAACTGTAGAGTTTAGTAGTTGGGAGGGACCACATAGAGCTGTTGTCTTGGATTTTAAGGATTGGTAGTATTGATAAGATTAAAAACAAAAGACATGTCACACATAAAAATGATCAGGTGCTTTATAGAAAATGGAGTTAACATGTTCCAGGACATTGGATCTCTATTCTAATGCTTTGGCTAAGTGATGGGACTCATATGGACAATGTTGCGTTGGACTATGGACTGTATTGGAGGACAATGGGCTGACAATAATTCTTAAAAGCTGAATATGTGGTTGGATAATGTGTTCTCCACTGCATATTTTCATTAATATGCACTGTCCTCTCCAAATAAACAAATCATCCACTTAGTCAATTTTGGTATAAAAACACAACACAATAAACACTGAAACTCTAGCCCCTGGTCAGATAACAACTAGTATTCTTGCATTAACATTTCTCACTGATGTGTTTGGGTGTGTGAAAGAGCCTACAGCCGCCCTCTCTCACCTCTCGCTGTCTGTGACACTTGTGCTGTGCAGGCAAGTCAGTGCGACAGCCACGGGACGCACATGGCGGGAGTCCTGAGTGGAGCGGACTCTGGAGTGGCCCGAGGAGCTGGGGTCAACCTGGTCCGAGTGCTCAACTGTCAGGGCAAAGGCACCGTGTCAGGAGCGATGGCAGGTGCAGAATACACGTTACTACATGACCACTACTTTGCCCCGTGTGTCCACCGATGTGAATTTACCACACAGTCACTATGTCCTACAGGGCTGGAGTACATCCGCGCCTCCTTGATCGCTCAGCCTCTGGACGCAGTTGTGGTACTGCTGCCGTTTGTTGGAGGTTTCAGTCGATCGTTAAACACGGCCTGTAGAGAGATGGTGTCCAGTGGAGTCGCGGTCATCGCCGCTGCTGGGAACTACAGAGAGGACGCCTGTCTCTACTCTCCTGCGTCAGAGCCCGAGGTGCCAACAAGATAAATAATCACACTTTACCACACAGTCTTAAGGATAAAAACATGGTAGACTAGGATAATGAAGATAGTACATTTTGCAGCACCTTTCTGTATTATTACCATAAAAATACTAGCCAGGCCTCCAGGTAAATTACACTCTTCATCCTAGGATCTAGGTTAAGGTTATGACTAATCATATTACTATGAAATACATTGCTGTAATTGCTTTGCCAGAAAACATGACTAGGTGTTTTGAATAGCATAGAATATCTCTTTGCCATGTCTTGACTTGATTGACTTGGGTGTGATGGTGAATGCGAGACACCAGACTAAAGACCTCAGACTCTCCCCTCTCTAAAGCTGTGTCTGTCACACAGGTGATTACAGTCGGGGCGGTGAACTCAGCGGACCAGCTCATGTCTCAGGGCGCGGGGGGCACAAACTTCGGTCGCTGTGTGGACCTGTTTGCTCCCGGTGATGACATTGTTAGTGCCAGCAGTGACTGCAGCACTTGCTTCACTCCACGCAGCGGGACGTCCCAGGCTGCTGCCCATGCTGCAGGTACAAAACAACACACAACATTTAGAAATACTGGGTTACACTTAATACATTTGTAAATAATGAATAAATACTGAATTTATTAAACAGTTATTAAGCTTTCCTAATAATTATTAATAATATATAAGCACCTAAATAGATGCTGTTGATGTTGCCGTAGTAACAGTTGTCTAATAGGATCTGAGCATATGTACTGATCCGGTTAAGTCACTATTTTTGTTCTTATAAATGATTAACGAATGATAATTTAGGATAGGTAAAGGGAGCAGCCCCAAAAAAAGGATTATACCAAATCAATAAGCAAATCACTGCAAATCAATGATGATATTTATTGGAGCGGCAGCAACATAGTAGTTCCCCTCATGGATTAATAAAGTATTTCTGATTCCTATATTCCTGTAAACAATGTGCTCATTTGCAGGCATAGCAGCTGTGATCCTGTCAGCCAATCAGAAGGCCTCTCCGGTGCAGCTCCTCCACACCATGCTGCACTACTCAATCAGAAACACCATCAACCTGCTCTCTGTCCCCGACCCACAGCGACCGTCCACTCCAAACCTGGTCTCAGCTATGCCCCCAGTCTCTGCAGACACAAGTAAGAATACGTTTGTACCATGTCGTCAACCAGTAGTAACATTTAGCAGATTATGATGGGCATTTTTATTAACCCATAATGTCTACTGGGTTCTATTATACTAGTATTTGACAGGTTTTAATCATAAATGTAGTTTTACACCAGTGAAGAAGACATAATATTTACCCATGCTTATGTTGGAGAAAAAAAAGTTCTTTCAAAGGTGCTCCTCCCCATCTGCTGTAGACAAACATTTGACCACTTCCTAACTATGAATGCTTATTCTTTTGCAAACCTCTCAGTGAAACTATATGCAACTAAATAGTTATTTAACACCAACAATGCAGATTTTTCTGAAGAGTTCTAATTTCTGAGTGATTTTCTTTGTCAGATGGGGGTCTGTTGTGTCGGTCGGTGTGGTCGGAGAAGTCAGTGGTCCGAGCGGTCAGCCGCTGTCGTCATGGAGAGAAGATGACGGGCTGCAGCAGTTACGCTCCTGAAGGCGGTCATGTTGGAGAAACTATAGATGTAAGTAGGGCGACCACCTGTCCCTTTGTTTGGTTGATCTGCACGGCTATTTAGACTTTTGTCCCCATGTTCCAACAACTTTGACGACTTTTTCTACATTTCCAAATGAGCTGTACTGTATATTGATTAGATTTATAAAGAGAATGACATATTATGCACACCGACTGCAAAAAATGTACAACATTGCATGTCCTAACTCCTAACAGTCCCTTCGAGTGCTTTAGGCTAAAATAGCATGAAATGCATCAAGGCAGATCTTCATGTCCCAAAACGTAACACAACTTATCCCACTTGTACTACCATTTGAGGTCACCACAGATGAAAGAAGAACATATAAAATCTGAAGAATAATTGTAAGATTTCTTAAGAATTAAAACCTAAACACAAGAAAGCTGGGCTGCATCTGAATGTCCATGGCATTCCCAGTATAAGTAGAGGCTACTGGTCACTACATTTTGTAACGGTGTCCAAATGACACACTTTATTTGATCTTTATTTAACCAGGATAATCCAGGATAAAGAGTCAGCATCTCTTTCAGGTGACTCCTAGCCCCAGAAGGGACCCTACTGTATATGTTTTTAGTGGAGGATGCCTACGCTGGTAGAGGGAAGACATACCTATTTTTTACAGAAAAGCACCGCCCGACTCTGTCTCCTTTTTTTTCCTGGAACTAAAATAAAGAATCACAGATTTTCTTTCCAATTCAAAGCAAAAATGTAATAGTTAATTAACTGATGATTAATTTCATGATTGAATGGTAGATGTTGTTTGTTGGATAGGCGTTAGAAACCCACTTTCATGCAGTAACAGCATTGTATTTCTGAATTGATCTGGTCTAGTGTTAAATCCGGCCCTTGTGTTGCACAGGAGAGCAGCGGCCAGATGGAGTGTGTGGCCTACGCCGGTCCCGCAGGTAAAGGGCTGTACGCCGTGGCTCGCTGCTGTGTTATCGCAGACCTACAGTGCCATGTTCACAGCAGTCCCAAACCAGGGCAGGACGTGGAGTGTGAGAGGCCCCAGAGCCACCTCACCGGTAAGGATCTACGCTGTAGCAGAAATACAGGAATACACGGAAACTTACAGGCTTATACACAAAATGCTCTCAAAGGTGGAGAGGTTTGTTTCTATGGCAATGTTCTTTCACGAATTGCACTTACTGTCAAGAACAATGCTATGAATAGAACATAAATCATTAAGGCTGGTGGGGTGTTATAGTGCAGTTCACATTTTTGCTATTACCTCAATAAAAAAACTCTGCCATTTTAATAAGATGTTGCTGAACGTGGGTTTCTATGTAATTACCATGATCAGCATGTTATTTCTATTGTAGGTACCAAGCCATTTCCATTCTATGGCTAAGCTATTACTGTGCAGAAGCAAAGAGCTACTGTTTCATTTAAAAAAAGAAAAAATACTAAAAATGAAGGTATGGTCTGCCAGATGGATTAAAGTAGACAAAAAAACTCCAAGGCACCCGTTTTTTTTTTTAAATTGGCTTTTTTGGGGGGGGAGTGCCTTGGAGTTGTCAGTCTGCTTTTATCCATCTGGCCATATCCATTAATTAATTTTAAGTAAAATGGTAGTTAAAGTAGAATGGGTAATGCTTATATTAAAGGTGTGCTTGCTAAGTATTAATAAGCATTAATAATATGCTTGTAAATGTAGCAGAGCGAGGTTTTTGTTTTTAACCTTTAGCTTTAAGACACACAGATAAGTTCTATTGAAAAAGGGGCACAAATGTTCCATTGGTTAAATAGAATTTATTTGTTACAAAATCTTTTTCTTTCATTGCATTTCATAAGTATGCTTGATTTAAAACCTTTAGCACATATGTTTAGTCCATGAGATACAGATTCCACATTTAGGATAAGAGTCCTCCAACAAGTCCCCGCCGACCGCTGGACAGACCCAAATCACACACGGACATTTAGTGAAGACAAGACAGCGATGGGCAGTGCTGGTGCTACTGCCTGCGCCTATTAAAAAGGAATGCATATTATTAATTACATATATGTTGGCCTTTGCTACCCGCCCCTAGAGTTGAAAACATACCAGTCAGCACAACCTTTCGTGCGCTGTACCAGGGAACACGCTCATCAACAGGACCATCGGGGAACCGCACACCCAATCTACTGCGATGCTACGGCGCTGCGCCATGACGCGCTCCCGTGAAGGGACCCACAGCAACACTAACACGAGGAAACACTAATCAGGGCGAGCATAAAGGATGAATTTAAAATAAATGTTGCAGAGATATCTACCTGTCGGACAGAGCACACCAGCGCCAGCACCGGGTACAACAGGCAGCAGGAGATACACAAGGTCAGAGGGCAAGCAACACTAACGTGAGGCCTTTTATAGTGCGCCCCTAGTGGCGCGCACAGGAACACCACTACCACAAATTACTCACATCACCACATAAAGTATTAACACACTGCTTATTATACTTTTATCTGTTGACATACTACTAGGCCATTAAGAATACACTTAATCATAGCCAACCCTTACACTTAATGAGCACACCTTCAAGGAGTAATACCTGATTTTTTTTTTTAGTAATGGAATGAAATTTGCTTTGTCTTCCTTAGCATATTGTAAACTTAGACATTTGTGGGGAAAACTGTAGATGTAGGTATAAAGCATTTGTATCAATTTCATGAACTTGCAGGATAGCTTTTGAGCATTGCAAGTGACCCTAAAAAGCCGTTAAACATGTCCCTGTGAAGAACTGGGATGCTACAAATACGTTAGGAAGATTGGGGAAGCGTTTTTACCTCAACCAACATTTTAATTTAGTGATTTCCTCTTTCATTGTTTGATGTGAAAAAAAAAAACAGGTATAGGGCCTGTAATGTAAAGCGATACCAAGGAATGACTCAACTATCTTCAATGAGCTCCTGACTGATCTGTTTTACCTTTTATTCACACATTCATTTGAACTAAATAACTGAATGAAAGAAGGAATAGTCGTTCACCATGGTCTGCTCTGGTCCTCGTAGGATGTACCTCCTGGTCCACCGATCACTTCTCTTTTGGCTCGCGTCCTCATCACGGAGACCGGAGGCTCTGCTCGGTCCCGGAGGGCGTCATGTCCAGCGCCGTGTGCTGCCACGCCCCGGCCCTGGAGTGTCAAGTGCTGGAGCACACAGCCACAGAACAGGTGAAGACTTGAACAGGAACCTTCTCAACCACTTTATACATTTGCATATGAGGGCACAAGCACATGTTGACATCCCAGCTCTCATTTGTAAGCTAAGAACCTCGACAGTTCATTTGTTGAATGGCACACCATTAAAAAGTGTTCCTCTCTCTGCTTGACTTGTTATCATCAGGTGGAGGTGTCGTGTCCGGCTGGATGGACTCTCACAGACTGTAATGCAGTTTCCCACGGCTCCATCTTGGGTCCAGTTGCCAAGGGTAACAGTTGCCATGTTCACAGCAGCTCTGGGGCGGATGGGGTGGTGGGTATCGCTGTTTGCTGCCACATTAGAGACGACGCTCAGCCTGTCTAAATTTCGCAAAAGTGACCGTTTTATACCTGGGTTTAAAACATCAAAGTACTTAAGTTACTTGTACCGTGTTGATGCACATGCTTTGATTAGTTAGCGGTATTCGTACAGATACACCACCGCCTTTTTTGACCAGGCGGTACACTACAAAATCATCTTTACTGTATAATTATTGTAGATTTGTAGGGACTGGAGTCCAAAGTTATTAATTAAACTTTTTTTCACTGAACAAATAAAGGTCATCGCTGGTCTTTTACTTTATCAGTGTATGTAAGAAATCCATTTGAGCTTATGAAAAAGTCCTGTGTCCTTTGCATTTTCAGTTGTTTTTACTTCTTCTATGTTATTCTATGTACAAATAATATGTATTTTTTTGTACCAGTCACAATAAAAAAAAAAACATTCTCAGAGATTGTGGTTGTACATTTTTTTGAACAGACAAATTAAACTACGGATCAATTTACATCTTCAAAAAGAAGTAGAAACACAGATTCATTCTCAGCAGCGACGCCGTCTCAGCTGGACAGCTCTCCACAGGAAACGCCTCACTGCGTCTGAGCCACTGATGAAGATAATGAGCCTGATCAGCCGCGTGATTAACACAGCATTTAACTCAAGCACCTTTACTTTGTCTTTGCCGATTTAACTGCTGCTTTCGCTTTCGCTTGTTTGGAACTTTTCCGCTGCAGCAGGACACCCCCTTGAAACGTTTCTTCAAGCTGAGGTGGTGTATAATTGATGGGAGTCGCTTGCAGTTTCAGTCTACAATATTTCTTTACGGATTGACTGTTGTTTTCCCCGATTTCATCACAGTTTCTTTTTTCAACACCTTAACCCCCCGCTTTAATCGAGCACATTTTCTCCAGTTTTAACCAAATCTAAAAGCTTCTTGACTGGAGAGTTTACAGCCTATAGACCAGTGCTACACCTCATTTGAAAGCTAAGACTAACAGAACTCATCTAAGCTTCATCCTTGTTTCTCTTTTATCTGGCTTTTGTCATGTTTGTTGCGGTTTTATCACGTTATTGTCACACACACACACACGCTTTTGTTGCTTTTTTGTCATGTTTTCACAACTTTTTTGTCTCATTTTCGTCGGACATTTGTCACCTTTTCAAGGCTTTTTTTGGCTGCGTTTCTTTTCTTTTTTTATTCGTATAATGTAACTGTGATCAAGCCACAACAACAATGTGACCAAAACGTGTCAAAAGAGCAAACACATGATAAAAACACAACCAAATAGAATGAAAACGTGACAGTCACAATGAGGGAGAAGCTTAGATGAGTGGAACCAGAACAGGCCACCGTTTTTCCATACTGAGAATTGTTCTTACCTGATCTTGGACGAGTGGATGCTCAGTCATGCAAAAAGACCAAAGATGTTGTTAGCATTTAGCCTCTCCCAGCATGTTCCTATGGCCCCAACGGGGGTGAAGTTAGAAGCGACCAAGCTTTTCCACGTTTGCCCTATTTAAATACAGTTACGTGGGCAAGTATGGTCACACAAAATTAAACATGTCTATTTTCTAAGCGGATAAAAAGGGGAACTATATTGTAAGGCGTAATAACACCTTAGGAGCACTTCGACGTCTGTGCAGTAATATCTTCACTTGGAATGTGGAAGAGTTTGGTCGCTTCTAACTTCACCCCCGTTTGGCCCCATAGAGGAGAGGAGGAGAGGCTAATTGCTAACAACATCTTCGGTCTTTTTGCGTGACTGAGCGCACACGTAAAGACCCGACAGGTACGCATCAACTCGTCTAAGCTCAGGTAAGAACATATCTCAGTGTGGGAAAACAGTGGCCTGTTCCTTTAAGCATTCAAGCACTGCAAGCTCCATTCGAGAAGCTTTTAGGGCGAAACTGGAGAAAATGTGCTCAATTAAGGCGGGGATTAAGGGGTTGAACTGGCAAATAATCCAAACTTTGGAACCCCGTGGATGCCTCACAACCATTACAACATTTTTGGCACCTTTTATTTATTTCATGTTAAGCTTACAGGAGTCCTTTGCAAAAGGGATCTGTCCACACACTGGCTTACAGTATTCCAGTGGTTCTCAAAAAGTGTACATGAGATGTGTGAGTGGCTTTTGGTGGTGGTGCTCATGTTTTGCAATTGAGGAGTGACTTATGAATGACACAATCTTTAGGTTTATCCCTGTGTGTACTGGAGACTTTCAGTGAAGCACAGTGGTTCTTAAAACGTTTCACACAAACATATTGGACCCCGGTCTATAACAGGGCTGTAAGACACATCCATATATTTCCCGTGGTGCATTTAAAAAAAAAAAAAAAAAAAAAAAAAACTGTAGCGTCCAAATTAACAGATGTACCCAAAGTTGTGCATTCCAGTTTATTTTATATCAAATTCCCCCTTAATCAAACTCTTGATGTACAAATTAAAACTCGAGTCTTAACATGCGATACAGAATCCCGCCATGGCAGAAGTGAATCTTCAAATGACAGTAAAAACCCGTATAGATGCCGATCCCGGACCCACGCGCTTCCCCGTACCCTCCCTGCATCCCCGGATTAAAAGAGGAAAAGGATTGTTGGGATAGTTTGTCCGTTTGTTGTGGTGATTGGTTGTGGATGGGGGGGGGGGGGAGACAGAGGGGCCAAGCTTGGAAGAGATTGCAGGATAGATGCAACAATGCGTGTATGGTACTGCACACACACCCAGACCCTTCGCACTGAACAAGAGAGAAAAGGCATGACGGTTGACAGAAAGGGCTCATGACAAAATCACAGCAAGAGAAACGGCGAAAACAGAGAAAGAGGGTTCGATTTGTCACAGAACAAGACGGTCTTTCCACCACCTCTTACTGCCAACACATGCAAACATGCCAGAGAGCACAAGGACATTCACGTCTATGGAGGACATGGGTGTGGGGTGAGCGTGAAAGGGTTGCAGAAAGTGTCCCAACAACTCCTTGGGCTCAGAGATCTCTCAGCGAAAAAAAAAAGAAAGAAAGAAGAAGAAGCAGAAAATCCCCCCAAACTATAATGCATGGCTGCTTTATAAGTCCATCTACTGTAAACATTAACCTGTTAAAGCTAAGCAAAATCAAGTCATATCTTCAATCAAGAAGAGCTTTTAAAAGGGGAACCGTGAAACTTTTCAGCATGGATTCATAACGGGAACTTCCAACACCTGATGCAAGTGCGTGAGCTTCTATAAACACACTTTAGTCACGCATTTAGATAATGTTAAACAGCTATTCATTGTTTCTATGACTATGGCAGCCTCAATCCAAGAACCTAGATATGTTTTAATTTGTCCCACTACATCGCACAACCCTCTTTTCCCCCTTTGTGGAGGTGGTCACCCGCCTAGTCCCAGGACACCAAGAATGTCACATCTGTGTTACATTAATAGCAAATTTTAAATGTTTTTCCTTCAAAATTTCATATTTCTTTTTCAGATATCTATAAACCTCGACAACGATGGATAATTCCCGTATGATTGAGAGCCTACACAAACACATTCATTGAGAAAAGCTAATTGAACAAAGCTGCACGGTTCCCCTTTAAATATACAGCGAGAGAAAGAAGCAGCATTATAATACCATTACCAAACCCTGTCCTAACACCTTAACCCTGTATTTGTTTCCAAAAGGGTACAACCTACGCCCCCCGTCCCATAACACACAGTGAGTTCGAAAGATCCCTACAATCCTTTGTCACAACACACACGTTTTTGTTTTGTTTTACTAAGTTCCCTGTTTTGTCTAATCGAGATGACACAGAGACGGTGATGGTTGATTTCGGAGCAGAGAGAGAGAGAGAGGCGATTTTTCTCGGGAGGTTAAGGCACTTGAAGACTCCCGACTGGCTCGAAAGGTGTTCAGGAAATCTCGCTACATGTGGCTCCTCTGTACAAGTGTGTGTGTGTTTATGGCAAAAGCAAAACAAAAAAAAAAGGCAGAAAAACTCAAAACTCAGATGACGCGGAGGTAATGGCGATAAGATAAGACGTCGAGGATGTGGTTTGCGTGTGTGTTGAAAAGTGTGCGAGATTTTTTTTTTTAAAGAAATGAGCGCATACAACCTTGGCACCTAAAAAAAGAAAATAAAACAGGCTGCTGATCGGTAGCACTTTGCGACCAGCTTGTTCTTGCATAAGGCTCACGTCCCTAAACTCCTTCGAGAAAGAGAAGAGATTGGCAAAGAAATGATAAAACACAGCACTAAAAACCAGTGCGAAAGAACGCCAGTCAGCAGGAAGTAGCCAAACTGCTGACTGGGGCACTACTGCGGGGCCTGGGACAGACCCCGTGTCCCCGAACTTGCATCCCCCCCGTGGCTACACTGCGGATGGCCAAGGTCAAGAGTCGAGCCACACGGAGCGGATTGGCAAAGCTATCAGGGCTGTCTACGCGTTTGCAATGTGGCATCGGACTCAGAATTGATCATAAAAAGCGAAAAAGACAATACAACATGAAGGGAAGCCCTGGAGGAACTGACCAGTGCTGCACACAATAGACCGGGTTTAGCATAAAGTGCGTATACATAAGCCGACCCCCGTCCCGAGTGCTCGCGTGTTTTTTTTTTTTTCTTTTTTTTTTTCTTTTTAGGGAGGTATATCCTGTACAAGTGCACCTGTTGAGAAGTCTGTCTAACTAGTCGTCAAGTTCCTCTCGAGCGGCGAGAATAACGTGGAGAGAGAGAGAGAGAGTTGTCGTATGGCTGTGAGAGGAAGAGCACACGAGACTTTTAAAATATATCTTACATTGGAAATTACAACTATGGAACAAAGTCTTTACAATTTGAATATGTCTATGTAGATATGTATAATTGGCAAATATGAGCAGACAATTGTTTAAAACACAACGCCCCCCCCCCCCCCACCCCCGCCCCACTCCAAGACCCATCCTTCCTCTTCGTGTTGCTGCTGTCATTCTGAGTGAAAACGAATGGATAAAAATGGATCAACTACAGTCATCTGAAGCTCATCTCCTTCCATGTAAATCACCAAGAAAAAAAACAAAACCTGTCGATGCCCTTAGTGACGCCGCTCCTCCGTCAGCTCGGTTTTTACTGGTCTGAAAGGAAGTCATTTGGGGGGGGGGGGGGGATTGCGGCGTCTTCGTTGCCATAGCGACCGAAACACAGGCAGTTCCGATTGTTTGTTTCTTTGTTTTTCATAGTTGGAGGGGTGTCCCCGACATGTCCAGGACCAGAGGCGAGGTGCAACCAAGTTTTGAAATTTTTTTTGTTTTTGTTTTTTTTCTTTTTCTTTTGGAGCGACCGCCTCCGGAGAGCCTTCGTGAAGCCTCTCGTCTTTGGGGGGGGAAGGATCCTCGAATGTTCTCCCGGGAACTTACGGATCGACGTCTTCTAGATCGCTTTTCGAGTCGCCGAGCATCATGGGAGACTCTGATCCCTGCAAGTAAAGAGAGGGATTTTTATTTTTTTATTGTATAATTTTCTTTATAGGAGAAAATAAGGTCACGTCATACGAACAAAATTGATTATTGTCTTGTCTAAACTTACATTCTGGTTGCATCAGTACGCCAAAGAATTTTTATTCAGGCGCACCACATGTACACTACAGTACTTATCAATATTATTTCTCTTTTAATTCATCTTTCATAGTCGTAAATGTTGCATAATATTGATGTATAATTAGTCGGTTCACTATGTTTAGATCTCCACTGATCACAAAACTCTATATTTTTGGAAACCTTATGGTATAAGAAATGAGAAAAACATATTTGCCCTTGTCATTTGGTAAAATTGTGCAATTATACCATTTTCCCATTAGAGTAAATGGGGAGTTCTGGTCATCGCTACGGCAACTCCATGAGACATATGACAAGGTTTCTATTGACTTTTTTGATATAAACGACCAAATGGAATTTTCTGCCAAATTTTGTAAATTTACGCCAAGCGAAGTTTTTTACTCCCCATAGAAATGTTTTATCGCTAATGTCACACTTTTTTTTTCTTTTTTTTTTTACATATCAGAGCAAATGGAAACTTTTTTTTTTTCTGATTGCTTATTAAATAAACTTCAAAAAATATATATAGTTTTGATACTCTCCACAAAAATCTGCAGAGATTACAAAGTGAACCGGACTAATGGGATAGTGATCGTTTTAATATTAAACAGCTCTAAAAGAGTAAAAAGTGATAAAAGTTCTTATACTGTTTAAAAGGTAGGGGCTATGAATGTTTCTTTGATGTAGTGAGTTATGCTTAATAGGTAATAAAGGGATACATAAACTTAATGTATTACAAATAAATTAGTTCATAGATAAAGTTAGTCATGTAGCAGCTGCAAACAAATAAATCAGAAGGAGATATCTGTGTTTGCAAGTCTCGTTGTAAATTTCAATTAACAATCTTTGACATATTCTGACGGTGGAGTGGACTTTCGTAGTCTGGGTGAATAAATGATTGGAAATGCTGCCAAACTGGAGATTATGTTTTTGCGCCTGAGCTTGTGCGACAGACGTTGTTCTGGGCGCATTGGTGATTGGAACAGAACACGACAGCAGCAGCAGCAGCAGGTGAGGGAAGAGAGTCTCTGCTTTTTGGCATAACTGTGGTGATTCAAAAATGCTCATCGGAGTAAATTCTCCTGTGCAGTTTGTGATCAGTGTTTACACTTAAATGAGTTGCTGGAGAACGGGATGTGATCAGGACAGGCGGACCAGGAAAAGTGTTTAGTCGTACTTAGTCCGATTCACTATGTAATTTTGCGGGATTTTTGTGGAGAGTATCAAACTATACATTCTTGAAAACTTTATGAAATCAGAAAAAACAATGCTTCCATTTGCTCTGATATGTAAAAAAAAAAAGTTGCGATAATAGCAAAAATAACATTTCTATGGAGAGTAAAAAACATAGTTTGGCGGAAATGTATGAAATTTGGCAGAAAATTCCATTTGGTCGTTCCAATCAAAAACGTCAATGAAAACCTTGTCACATTTTTCACGGTGTTACCGTAGCGATGACCAGAACTCCACATTTATTCCAATGGGAAAATAGTGCAATTGGTCAAAGGTTTCCAAAAATATAGTTTTCATACTGACGAAAATCCTACAACAGTGGAGATCTAAACATAATGAATCAGACTAGTGACATTTTTTCCCTAATATTGCAATACATTTACCATATCATTTCAGCAAAGTACAATACCATTGGATCTTAACACAAATTGTAATAAGCATTTTTTTGTAAACTACCGTAATGTAATGTAATGAGTATTTTTTTTATATTATCTTGTAGCTTGAAGGACTTTCTAAAATGCAAGTCTTTCAGCACACAGACAAGACTAACAAATAAAAAATGAGTAACAAAACAATGCTAAAATAGAAGAATATGAAGACATGAAATTCTGAACTTCTTTAAACTTTTGAGCGTCTTTGTTCTACACAAGAATAGTTTATCACATTAATAAATTGTTGTGACTCGAGTTCACACAATTTCACTTCCATAATATTTCACATACAGCCACATATGCAAACTACAGGGCCTGAGTGGCTGTTTACCGGCGACTGGATTATGATCTGTACATGCTTATTATGATCGGCGGTTCATGTGTGGGCTCCTGACGGCGACAGCACAGCGCAGAGCCTGGCGCTAATGACAGCCGTGGGAGGCAACAAAGTGCCTCTACAGCTGACGACAACAGCCAGAGAGATGCCCCATTTTCAGGGCTTTATTCCTGGTTTAGATCAGTCATGAGTCAGACCCCGGTGGGATGAGGGGTATTCTATGGGCACACACATACACGCGGAATCAAACGCCAACGGGACTGCTCGATATTGAGAAAAACCCCGGCTAAAACTGAAATTCTGCTCTGTTTATACTTATTGAGGCTTCTTGTGATGGATGTTCCTTCACCTCATACTGCGACAACAATAATCTGGTACCTGTCGGAGGCTGCGGTCCGCGTTCTCATTGGCTGGACTCCCGTCAGAGCCGTTGCTGCTGCCAGACTGCTCCTTCTCATTTAACAGCGCTGTAGCATAAGCCAAGGTGTCCTGTAGAGACGGACAAGCACAAGATGAGGTCAGAACTCTGCAAAAATAGTGAAATTCAATATATTTCGTCTACTGGGTTAGAGCGACAAAACGCGGCATTAGAGGAATCGCAGGGCATCTTGTTACTCCATAGTTTCAGGGGCAGGAAATCTGCCAGCCCCATTCTCTCCTCAAAGAGAACTTAATTTAATGTCCACTTTTACGTTAAAAGTAAAATCTAATTCCAGGTTTTCCTGTAAGTCTCTTGTCTGGCTGCTCTAACCTCACTGTCTGGTACAAATATCAGGTGATGAGTGTGTATTTTTTAACCGTAGTTCGAACTGTGGTGCACAAGCTTCATCTAGTGGTACTTGGGGTGTCATGCAATTGAAATTGTTATTAATTTTAATCAAATAACATCTAATCTTATCCTTCAGTTCTGCAAATTATCTGTGAGGTTGTACTTGGTGTGAAACGTTTGAGAACTACTGCTATAGGCTGGGTTAAATTAATCATTTTGAATCGATTTCCCTTTGAGTCGTCCAATATAGATTCAAAAAACCCTTAAAATCGATCCTTTTAATACATCTTTTTCCCGTAGTAAAGTCATGTAACGTCTTGCATTTTTGTTTTAATCTGGTTATGTTAAATAAAAAGTACAAGATTAATGTAAGATAAGTAACTATTTCCCCTAGAGGCCTTAAGTGTAATTGCAGGTGTCGTAGCAAGTTGCGATTTTTTGGTGGCTGGGAGATAAATGGCTAGGAGAATACTTGGATCTTCTCTCCATGGAACAAGCAGCTTTAGCGCTTACAGACATGAGCGAAGAGCACCTTAACATATTTAATACTTAGTATGATCTGCACTAAAACAAACAAATATATAGAATTATGGCCTTTATGGAAAATGTGAAAATATCTGTCCCAGTTAAACGAACTATGAATGTCTGCATGATGATGTGTCTGTCTTGTCTCCCAATCCCAATGGGAAGACAGGTATGGCGCTAACGTGTGGGAAGGTGTGTTTTGTCTTTTAATGGCATTTGTAAGGTTGTAAGGTGGTTTCCTTGCCATTGAAAATCTTGTGGCATGATGTTTAGCGTGCTTGACTTCACAAGGAGCAGGGACCTAACTAAATTCACTCGTCAAATTCTCTTGTGTAGTGAAGTCTCAGGGGGTCTGTGTGTTTATTTACAATTTCTAACTAGGATTGGACCTAAATGGGTTGTATACACTAATTGAGTCTCCGCATATGAACCCAACTAATGGTTATTTAATAATAAAAATAATAATAATAATAATAATAATAATAATTAATAATAATGTCACCCTGTTCATTGTTCATGTACATTTGAAGTATGAACCATATGTAATAGAATTCTACTCTGTCTGCCAACTTACCCCCCTTTCCTTCCCTATGTTGTCCATTGTCATATTGTCAAAAAAAATAATAATAATAATAATTAAAACGTATTAATTGTCCGTGAATACTACGCTGACAGAAAAGGCGAAGGGAGAGAGGGATATTGTACATCCAATTACCAATATTTTCACTCAAACTTGGCTGTAAATACTGCTAAAGTGGCGCTAGCCTGCAGTTAGCTTTGCCCGTTAGCCTGTTAGCTTCTTCTTCCTGATTCCATTAGTGTGTATTGGGGCCTCGGACCCCGTGGCAGCAAAGTTGCAATTGTGGTTTTCTGGCCAGAGACACCAGGGGGATATGAAAGACCCCCCAATCATCCCATTAACACTTGCATTACTCCCAGAGGGACTACGAAAAGGATTTATTGAGGTAAACAAGTTACTTAGTATTGCTTTAATATACACATTTCTACCATTGCACCAAGTTAGAATTAGTTTCTTCTATTTGCAGCAATGGTTCTTCTCAGAGTGTCTTCCATATCCGAGTAAAATTGGTTCTGTGTTATGTCCTTAACTAAATCGAAGATCAGTCAAATTTGATTGACTCGAATTGATTTGGGAAATCCCAATCGACACCCTGCCCAACTAATAATTACAGGACAATACAATAGGTCACAAGCACTTTATAGATTGTCCCATAATTAAACTCACGATTACTCAAACCCCACAGTTCTTGCTTCTCCAGAGCGTGTCCTATATGGTGAATTTTCATTGTTGCCTTCAGGACGTTGTTACGCCTTGCCATGCAGTAAGAGGAACCGCAATATGAAATCTTTTATCCCTGAGGCTATACAACTCCTGAACTTAATTTGAGCTCGTCTCTTGCCCGTTATTGTATCTATGTGTGAGCTCCACTTGTTTGTTTGTATGCGGTTTGTGTGGCTGTTTTATATTGTTTTCTGCTCTAATGGAATTGCCCCATGTGGGATAAATAAAGTTGACTGAACTGAACTGAACCCCAGGGTGACGCCGTAAACCCATGTTTTGTTTATGCAGAGAGGTCTGTATATGAGCGCGTTATACCTGTGCAGAGATTGTGCGCTGGAAAGTTTTGTTGGTGGAAGTTTCGTTGGACACGTTGCTTTGTGGGGTCCAGTAATGCTCCGTCATCTGAAGGGAGAAAAAAACAGACATTACCAAAATATATGGTTCAACACCACTAACAAATAAGCCAGTGTAGCCGGTAATTCTCAACAATACTCTCCACCGCTATTGACCCACTGCATTATATGCCTTTCCTGCTAAAAGCGCAACTTTTCAAACAGCTACACGCTCAGAAAGACAAAAAGAGGTTTGAACACTGCCCTCATTACATGTTTTTGTTACTCAATGCCGACAGATGTCTATCTCTAGCGACAATAAACCAAACAATTTTAGATCTACCTTTTTCTGTAGCCACTGCACTGCCCAGCTCCAGTGACCAGACAACTCCTTGAAATAATCCTTGGCTTGAGGACACCTACAAACAAATATCATTCTTCAAAATGAACGAATATGAAAAAGTACTTTATGTTATTGTGCTGAAACAAAACAAAAGCCTACTTCTGGGCTAATGTGACCAGGAACTTGACACACTGGTAGCAACGCCGACTGTCCACATTGTTGCTCTGATGCATCAAAGCTGTGAGGAGGAAGAGCACTGCAGTCAATACAATGTCTATCTTTAGCAATAATGCCACTAATATAACATTCAATCAGATACCTAAGAGGCCTTCTGATTCAAAGACATATTTGAGTCTCTGAGCTTGTAGAGGGTCTTCCATTACCTTTAAACAAAAAAATAAAGGGATTTTAGAAAATAGATAGGTCAAAGCTACAGTAAACTTCATGTACAGCAACTGACCAATTGCTCTTGCAGCATCTGAAAAACGTTCTTGAGTTCATGAGGTGGAGCCGACTCGAGCTGGGTCTGCGCCAGGGAAATTGAGTTAGATTAAAATCCCTAATATTGACTTTATATCAATGCGCTTTTTTGCCATACTTTGAGTAATTGCAGCACTCCCAGTGAGAAGGGCTCGTTACAGTACGAACAGTAGGTCACCATCTCGATGAGCAGGGACAGAGGACCGCTCAACTCCCGCATTGCAAACATCACCTTCAAACCAGAAAGAAACACAAACAAATTAAAAGCCCAGTACTTGACGCTATATAACAAAATCATTTCTGCTTCATAAACTATATTTAAAACCAGAAATTTGAAAAAAAAAGAAAAAAGAGACCGTTTCCGGCAGTGCAAGGGGTTATTGTTGTATTTTGATGCTGCAGGACAAGCCAAAATGTGGTTTTAGGGCCTTTTAATTGTTATATTTAAATAAGAGTGTTTATCTAGCCGGGAGAGACATTCAGGAAATTGTCAGAGCCGAGAGTCGATCTCACACTGCTTAGGCTCACAAAGCATATGTGCAGAAGCTTTAACCCCTAGGCTCTCTGCCCATACTGATCAATTGGCATGTTCTTGTATCTAACTTGAGCAAACACTGTATTTGTACGGACACTCCAACCAAAACCCCCAAAATATTGAAGCAACATTTTCCATATGTGCAGAGTATAGCTGGTTGCACCTCTAGTAGATATGGCTGCCCCTCCGGAGTGAACAGAGAGGCCAGGATGTCCGGGTGAAGAGGCAACAGAGGGATGGAGGACGACACACTTCCCGCAAGAGGCTTAAACGTCCCCGGAGCTACGGGGAGAACACACGGTAGATCAGTAACAAAAATAAACGAAAAACTGATACATATATTGTGGGACACTGCTGCACCTTGAGTCCGCTGTGGGCCGAGGTCAGAGTGAAGAGTGATGAGAGCCAAAGTGCTGTGGAGGTGAAGAAACTCTCGCGCCTGAGCTGGACTCCAACGCCGGTTCTGAACAAAAGAACAAAACCAACATTTCAAAGTGGAAGCAAAATTCAGGTTTTAATGATTGTTTTGGAAAACCTCAGCATGGCGTTACAAAATTTGAAAGGATCATATTCAAATGGTCCTGGAGCACCCTCTGCAGGCAGCAATGTAGACGACATGTGACAGAACGGTGGATGAAGGCTAACATTGTAGCTAATGGCATGCTCGCAAATAGAAGGCGGCGTGATGAACACACTTCAAGCACAAAACAGCTCAGAATGCATCTGTGTGGGCTTTAAAAATGTGAAGGACCATTTTGTGTGTTGACAAACAGATCACAGAGGGCTTCAGCAATGAGTTAACAGGATTACTTCAAACAAAATGTTGAGCCCACAATCCTCAAAATGACCACACAAACCCGGGATCCCAAATGTAAAATGTAATTGATGCTTTTTTTTCTATCTTTTTAAGTGGCAAAACATTGAATCGTTGTTAAATCATATATTTAATTTTCATGTGTCCTCAATTCACACAGATTATGCCGTTTTGAGATATGTTTGGAGTTTATCTTGGGCTCCCTCTGACCCTCTGAGGAGTCCTGGCCACTTTGGGAACCCCTGACTTAAAACTCAGGTATGTTTGGATGGGGGTAATGGTTATAAGTTATAACATGGTTAAAAGCAATTGCATAAGTCTCATTAAGTACCAGCTTTTCTCGATTTTGCCAATTTCTTACATGTCAAAAAGTCTATCAGTACCTGGTTGTTCTGTCTGTTGGGTCCCAGTAAGAAGATGAGCATTCGACGATAGGCCGAGTGTTTCAACAATAACTGACAAGGGCCACAACCCTGAGGGAGAACAGAAAAATGTGATTTAACATCATAGTTTCATTCTCAAACCATGTACATTATCTGTAAATGCATTATTACCCTCTGAGCGAAGTTACTGAACAGGTTGAAGTACTGGGCGCAGTTTTTGACGTTCTCCGGTACATCTTTGTCCAGCAGCGACAGGAGAGCATCCGTCAGATTGTCCAGTCCAGGGTCCGAGAAGTAAATGGCACTTTCCAAAGTCTTCTCCAAGATGGCCGCCACCACCACTCGCACTTCTCTCACGCTGCACTCCAGCAAACACACCCTGAACAGGAGAAATGACGAGATCAGAACGTTTACAACATCACACATACTATTTGGAGAATGTAAATGATCTAGGTCCAAGTACTTGGGTATTCAGCAATATATCCAGGTATTGGTGAGTGCGTAACCCACTTCACATCAGATGCAAGTTGCAGCTTGATAACTGCGTTGTGGCAAATGCAAGTCCAAACACCCAGAGGGCCCAGTCTTTTGCCTGTGTGTCGCTGTTGCGCCATGTGCCTGCACCACTAGCGAGAGGGCACCGCTGCCTCATGTTCTTCCTCTAGCATTATAGGCTTCTGTAAGCTCTCACAGGTCAAACCGAACACTTTATTTATCCCACCGTGAGTTAACACTGTCCGTGTCCGGTTTCCCGAGAGAAAGAGAAGATTCACCTTATTTCGCCCCGCCCACTTTTGCCTCTTTTTGCTATGTCTCGGCTCTTCCGTTGTCTTGACACTTCCGGTAGAGCACGAAGCCCGTTCCATCCAAGTAAAATGTCCTATGCTCGGTTAATAAATGATTCTGATTCTGATTCTTCCACACTTGCACTAACACTCTGCGCGGCCTAAATCCGCTTTGTATTCATGTTGTACTCATGTCAACTGATTTTCTCTGGACTTCTCTAGTCCTGTGTAAGAAAGGGCAGGCACAATTCATGGCGGCACCCAGGCAAACTTCCGTAATAAGGTGAATACTGTGGTCCCACAGTGGCGCGGCACAGAAGCACATGTTCACTTCCACTCCCCCACAACCCCTCACCCTCATCTCTTCCCAGCCGGAGGAAAAAGGTTGTGCTGCATAACATCCCCATTGGCCATGGGTGTCGAGCCCACATACAACCCACTTAACCCGGGACCAGAACCTTAACACTGAGGGCATTTCCGAGACCATTTCCTCCACCTCAAAACAGTATGTGTGCAGCCCTCACCACTAGGCCATGACCGACTAGGTAGGTATTTACTCACACATGTGCAGTATAGGACTGGTGCTCTAGAACTGGAGGCTACTGGAACTGGAGACACTGTTCCTTAATGCTTAATCTGTTTTATATATTTTTGTTCACCGATAACACTCACACCATCTGTTTAGCATTCAGAGAAGTACATCTTGGCTTTGAGAAATCCTTTGTTTTTCAGGTGAAGTACACTGCCTACTTGAAATCACTTCTTGGCCTTGACGGTGCCACTGTTTAGACCAAGCAGACTCAGAGTTCCTTGAGTTCAACACAACTATGGTATGGAGGAGGGCTGGAGTACACCATTAGCCGATATGTTACAACCAATCCTGCAATGGGACCACATGATCACCTCATGCTTATAACACAGAGCGGAGGAGGGACACGCCTTTCTTTCAAACACTTTTTATATGGCTCTGCGTGAGTACATTCCTGAGGCCAACCCCTCGTTTCAGCCAATCAGCTTCTGTTAAACATAAGGCTGGGCTGCAAGCATGTCTAAACCTCAGCAAAATGAGTCAAGATAAGCTTTCCATTGAATGAGTGGAATGCAGCGTATATGAGAATGTCATAAAATAGAGGTGAAGAGGCACTTTTTCTATCGCAAAAGCCAGGACTAAGCTGCTGTTACAGTTAGTCACTTCACACAATAGTGAACATTTTGTTCTCAGAGGTCAAGGCACTAGCTGGATGAAGGGCAATCTGGTGCTCTCAGTCTGCAGTGGTCGATATCTAGCAAAATCGGGCCAAGGAACGAACAACATGAATCAGCGACAGGTGATAGTAGTGCCGAGCGGAGTAGACAAACTGTATCCATGCTTGTATCCATGCTGGAATACACGGTACATCATAACTTATTATTATCTATGGAAACTTGGATTAGTTAGGTAGGCTGATCCAACAAAAGCCATATGGATAGTCATGTTATCCAGTACGGGTTTAATTATGGCTTGGATTTGTTTTGCGAGCTGCCCATGTATGCAAACAGCCACTCTGACCAATACTAAGCACTCACGCGCCACATTCATTAATGAGGAAGGTGAATGAAGTGTCTTGCTCATTACAACGACCAGTTACACCAATTGGATATGGAAATTGAATAGCTCAGATCCCTGGACGAGCACTTCACTCACAGAGCCAGTTTCATAGTTGGTCTAATTATCCAAACTTGCAATATCCTGTTATGAGCTTTTTATTATTTATCACGGGCTACAAGTGTAAATTAGAAAGCACAAAAATGTTTTTCCATATCAAATCAAATCAAATCAAATCAAATCAAACCAAACCAAACCAAACAGCCATAAGTGTAAAGCCACACTAACTTTCCTGCTCTAGATTCTTTGTCTCCCACATTTTGCTTGATTCAAACCCAGATTTGGCAGTGAAGACCCCCACTCGGCACTGACCTGACGATTTCTCGTCCCTCTGCGCTGACGAGGTACTGGACCATCCACTGACACGCCTCACTGCTCTTGGTCAGCAGCACATCCACTGTGGCCATCCACTCCTCTGTGTCCACCCTGCATGAGTACACATGTAAATACGCATTAAACATCATTTATGGACACTTGCATATTGTACTGGTATTTCTAATTTCTGGGATTTGCTACTCTAGTAATTTAGTAAGTTCAAATGGTTCAGACAAATTAAGATCATGCGCCACAAAGACAAAAGAGGCATACCGCAGTTTCTTCTTAGTGTGTAGGTAGGTGTGGAAGAGGAAGTTCACAGACAACTGGAGGCTCTCTTTAGCCATAGCCTGGTAATCCGGATGCTTCAGCTTTGTCTGCAAAGAACACCATTATTTTTATATATTTCTGCATCATACTTGCTTATTTACTTGACTTGGAAAAAACAGTGTTGTGAATCCATGGTGGGCAGACGTCCCAAATAACAAATATCGAACAGAAACACATACAGTAGCTGCAGGAGAATTGTTTACAAACTACATACTGCATTGACTGAAGCCAGGGAGAGGGTGAAGTTGAAGTAGTCGCTGTTGTAGACGTCTCGGTTCCTCATGAATCTCAAGTTTTCATCCCTCACCATCTAAAATAAAGACAAAAGATTAGAAAAAAACAGATGTGCTTTACACTTTGTGAAAGAACCATTCATTTGTAAATACTGAGCCCCATGTATGTGTTGTTGTCACCTGGTAGATACTGGCAGGCATCTTCTCCACGAACAGGCCTTTCTTCTCTCCTTTCCGGACCAGGCGCGTGAGGAGCGTGAGGCGGTCATTGTTGGCTCTAGGGGGACGAGGGGAGGACTGGGGTGAGACATCGGGAGAGGACGGGGCAGACCTGGAAACACATTGTAAGAATAGATGGCGCTCTGGGCTGTTTTCAGGCTGCCACACTGACAATGACAATGTGATCCTGAATCTTTCGTGTCTCCAGGTGACATTATAGTAATATTGCCAAAATCTTATCAGTGGCTTTAACGAAGACTTACAGTGACAGATCCTCAGCCTCCTGCCTCATGATGCTCACTCTGCTCTTCTTTGGCAGCACAGGTGAATTCTGGTCACTGATTTTCTGATAAAACAACATGTAGGCGTTCCAGTACCTCCGCCGCACGTCCGGGTATGGGTTGGCTGCACCCAAACAATAAACATAACTAAAAAATGTCCATAAATTAGCCTTTTTATTTTTTTAGCTAAGTAACTTACACTGGTCGTAAACTTTGGGCCTGTACTCCCCGCCGAAGCACTCGTACTCCAGAGACTCATCGTTCATGTCAAACTCCTCCACCACGTTGTCATTGAACTTGTACCAGCGTCCACGAGCGCTGCCCCTACACACAGACCAAGGTAATAATGCAGTTATTCATGTAAAAGGACGGGAAACCATAAAATAATGAATAATACTAATACTAATATTTTCCCCAAAAAAGTCATCATAAAAATGGCATTTCTGAAGATTCAAGAACGTTTATAAAAGGTATAAGTTAATAGAAAAGTAAAAACAACAACAATCAATAGGAAAGGAAGGAAAATGTTTACAGTCACAATTACTTCTATAGTTTAATTTCTAAACAATTGAGGCATCCCAGGAATGTCACTCCTTTCATTTTCCTTTCAATGCCCCAAAAAACCACAGTGGCAAAAACGGTTACTCTCCTCTGTGGAGTTTTCCTCATGTGGAGCCAAACATCTGGAGGTATTTACGCACTAATCCAGAAGCCCAAACACAATTTGCCACTATTTGCCCCAAGCAGTCCATACAGTTCTGCCCCAAAACCCGTAAATGCCCCTTATATAAAGAAGAAAAATGTAAATGGCTCCATTATAGTTTTACTGCCACACTGTGGATGCTTTAGTGTTAAGCAATGTATGCACAGTACATGGTCGAACCACTGATCCAGCACACAGACTGAGTTTAAAACAAATACACAGTGCTTTTTCTTACCGCCGGTCTTTGATAAAGGAGTAGTAGTGGCCTGCGTGTGCTTGACCACTGTGGACCACCACTCCTACGAGTTCGTAGTTCTCAGAGATTGTTACTTTTTTCCGTGGCGAGCTCCCGGATGCTCCGTCCCCTTTGCCCTCAGCCGCCTCTCCGCTGCAGTCCTGTCGGGCCATCCCAGAGACAGTGTAGGGCTCCATGTTTAACACCCATGGGAACTGTGACGAGATTGACAAGTAAATTAATAGTATGGATGGTACCTTCTGGCTCCACATTATTAATTTGATACAATTAAGAATATTTTATCAAAGCAAAGCAGGTTTTTATTTGCAGTGTATAAGTAAACTGTATTAAATGAGCTAAAACCTACTTAAAATGTGTAATATTGCTAATTAAATGTAAATAAAAAAAGCCTGATCAGTGTCTTTACCCGTATCTGTTCATCATATTTGATGGAGCGCCCACTCTCCCAGTCAAAGCCGAAGCGCATCAGGTGAATGCAAAGGACACTGGGTAATGACTTAATACATGTTCTCTTCACAGTGGTTCTCTGGGTGAAAGAAAATAATAAAGAGGATCAATCATTCAGTCATTTCACAGTCACAGTGTGGCACAGAGCTCCTGTATGTACAAACCTTCTCCTTGCATTTCTCACAATAGTAAGCATTGCTGCCCTCTAGCACCTCTCCACGGACAAACTGGTCTAAAGAGATTTCTAAACTTTGACAAGACGTTACACCAAGATTCATTGCCATGAATGTTTCTTCACGCTCGTACCTGTAAAAAAAAAAAAAAAAAAAAAAAAAGTGAAATGTCAGCAGGTATTTGGTGAAACAAAGTATACCCTAAATATCAACTTAAAAGTAAAATGTTCTCACCGATGAGGACAGTCTTTGCAGATCTTTTGGTCAGAGAAGATTCCCTGAAAAGTGTTTTTGAAGATTTGTTCTCGCCCCATTTTCTAGTGAGACATGTTTCAGAGTTAGGGCCTTAATTATGAACTTTAATATGTATAATATATTTTATACAGGCGCTCGTCATATAATTAAAATATCATGAAAAAGTGCATTTACTTCTGTGAAACTCATATATGATAGACTCATTACATGCATATTATGGCTCAGTATGTAAAAACCCCAAATTAAAAATCTCAGAAAAAAATTATAACAAACAAAGGCTTGACATATGTCACTTTGCATGTAATGAGTCTATATCATATATTAGCTTCACATTTTAATTATATGACGATCACCTGAATGTATATATAAAAGTCACACCTTGAGATGCTCATCAAGCTGGTCTACAAGGCTGGTGAAAAACTCGTATGCGTCTTGCTGTTCCCGCACATACAACTCCTTGTTCCACATCTTGAATATCTTCAAGACAAAATATCACAATGGCATTCATTATTTTTATGTAGTAATTTATGAATAAAGGGATAATTTATTTCACATTACTATTACCTTCCAAAAGTTTTCAGGGACGTAGTACTGAAGCTTGCTTTCCATCAGGTGACCAAACAGAGACTGAACCTGGTAGAAGACGCTTTCCTCCGGCTGGTCTGTGTCGTCCTCAATGGACAGGAAGGCCTGCACATAAGAAGAAAACATAGGCCCACGGGATTAAGACTAAGACACTGGTTGGTTTTATTTATTAAAAGCAGCCACTGAACGCCATTAAAATCTACTGAAGAGACTGTTGACAAGCGTTAGCTACAAGTTTAGGTGGTATTGGTATTGTGACAGCTATGTGACTTAATTATCACTTTGGGCTGGGAGCAGGTGTCTCTGACCCAGAAACTTCACACACCGGCACTAAAACCTGACTGGACAACCGAAGTAGGAGAGGATGGGACATGTTTACAACCTCATCAGTGATAAAATCTGGTAGAACCTTTTCAGTGCCATTGGTGTAATTGTGGATTTAGTGAGCAGGCTGGGAAGGGATCTATATGTACAAAACCTACAAAATGAAATATTTATGGAGAAGGAAGAAATGTAGCTTTGTTCTTGCAAGAGCCTGCAGTTTTGCTCCATCAGTGTAGGTTATGGATGAAGTAAATAACCACCTCTGGAAGGCCAGGCTGCATGTAGAGCTGCTGAAACACAGCGTTCATGTAACAAGTGGCTCCTCCATTCTTCAGCCCAACGAATCCTGAGACAGAGCGACTCTCGACCGGAGGAAGATACTAAAAAAAAAAGTTAAAAAAAAAACTTGCATTTCCTTTTACAGATCAAATATCAGACGTATTATATAATGATGAAGTAAGTTACATCAAACTCCTTGCTGAGGGAAGGGTCTGACTGATGGTGCATTGACAGAAGCTCTTTGGTGATGAGTTTAAGGTTTGAGAGAGAGCTGTCCGCCAGCATCACCATCACCTCGTATGCCGCGAGTCGACTGCTGGCCGTGCTACATCTGAAAGAAGATACAGAAAACGTAAAATGTAAATAAACAATATAACCTTTTAAAATATAGCTAGTAAGCTATAACCTAAGTGTGCTGTACTTTGGGTGGAAGTCATGGCTCGGAGCTGGAGACTGCATTGCACTCGAAGAGTTTATGATGATGCGTGAAGCGCGAAACAAGAAGTCGTCCAACAATTGCTGGATCAAAGATGGTCCTAAAGACAAGACAAGACAATATGCATTCTTGGCAAAAAAACATTTTTATGAATCTAAAATGAAACTGGGCTTAAATCAGGACAAAACCATGTCTAAACCAGACCTTTACCCAAAATGCATTTATCTCTTAAGTCTGTACAATTCCAGGTATAAGAACTAAACCAGGACCTAATTATAGCTCGGAGACGGCTGGATACCACGAGTGCTATTGCTACAACATTTTGAAAGCCGCATAACAAAGATGATAAAACAATAAATAGGTAATCGAAAACTATTCATACCATCAAATGTGGACATACCCAGATGTTCCTTCTCAGTTCCGCAGAGCGACAGAAGGGTCTTTATGAGCCGCAGGTGTCCGGCCAAAAGGATGTTGTCTGCTTCACTCGTCTCCATCTCTGAGCTCCAGCTCGGCTCAAAGTTGTCCAGCCACGAGATCTCGTCCTCCAGCATGGTGGCCGCGCTCAGCTTTATCACATCCATCTCTGAAGCTGAGGAGAAAACTTAGGACTCAGTACGAGTATCTTTACTTCTAAGGCTTTAGATTGAAAGTAAAACCTGATCCACTTACTTGTCAGGTCATCCAGAAGTTGGCACCTCAGGTCAAAGTACTCTGTACACTGAGACAGTAACCTAAGAACAAAGCCACGATCAATACAAAGCTCCTGCAGCAGATACATGTGTAGAGAGGCAGAGATACCTCTGGTTGACTCCTCTCATAACGGACGTGGGGCTCCACAGTGGCAGCTGAGCCGTGAGGATCACAGAGAGCAGGAACAGGTTTGGTTTCTGAACATCGGGGAACGCCGAGGTGTCGGACTGACTCAGAGTGTACAACTGATCACACGCCACACGCCGGATCTGAAAACAAGATGATACTGAGCTCACTGCGACACAACCATGTACTCGAGCTGTCTATCGAACCAGCAGTGTAGTTTACCTCTCCACTGGGAGATCCCAGCAGAATGTCGATGATGAAATCATTGACTGCAGGAAGGTTATAAAAGGAGCCTGCAGAAAACACAACATAAATACAAAACGCAACCAATTCATGAAGAAAGTCATATTTTTCCCCCTGCTTGAGCCAGTTAAGGCTGAATTAATAATTGTGGTTAAAACTCATTCCTAACTTTCCTAATGCATTACCAATATCCTAATTCTTCACGATGATGAGATTGTAAGTACGTGTCCCACCTTTCAGGCAGCAGAGTGACATTGTTTACAACACTTAGTCTGGACCAGGCCAATTGGTTTTAGTATCGATGCAACTTCCGAGTTTACGATTACAAAAAATAGTTCACAATACGGCATAAACTGCATATTTCAGAAGTATCTTTTTTTCTCTTCCCAAAAATGATTGCAAACACTGTATGCTAAAATGCATAAATAAATTCCCTCTACTATTGGGTACAGTCACTTAGAGCAAAGGTGCAGTTTCTGAAGGCTGAATTACAGGGTGAAACTTACAGAGCTGTTGGCATCGGAGCTGCAGGCAGGTGACCAGGAGTGATAAGGCCTCTCGGGCAATGATGGCATCTTTAGTGGAGACACACTGCTGTCGGACACATATCCCAGCATGCAATGCAGTAGGTGCGGCTTCTCCGTCACTGCTCGAGCTGCAGTTACTCCCTGAAACATGGAACTGATTGTCATTTCTTTAAAACTGACTTGTGAAAGCATTTCTTTAGGTCTCAGAGATTATGTAAAAGGGTGTTGCTTGGCGTCTCGACTCTCACCTGTGCTGCTGACTCTGGTGCGGACTCCCTGAGGCAGGAGGCTGTGGGTCTCTCTGATTGGCTGTGGGCTCCCGACTAGATCCAGACGTCCCGCAGCTGCAGCCCAGGTCAGACGCATGAAGCAGGCCACAGTGGAGGTGAAGTCTGCCACCTCCATGGTCTAAAGCGAGAGCAAATGTCCAGGGGTTAAATATTGTGTCTCTTCCCTCTAATTGTGTGTTCCACGACTTTATGAAGCAGCACCTGTATAGCTACTCGAGCTGCAGGGATAATCTCCTCTACTCTGATGGAAGAGCGCTCAGACAGAGACATCTGTCGATACGAGGACTTCTCTGGAGTGGCACAAAGAGACAGCTGTCTCCCGCTGCGGCTGGCGTTTCTGAACGGACGTGAGGACAGCGAATCTCCGTCCCGAATCACATCATCGTCCAGGAGCGCTGGCATACTCTGTCCCACAAGGAGAAACCTGCAAACACAAGAGAGTTAGGACTGTCTGAATAAACAATATGCATGCAGTTCTGTATTGAACTTAAGGTGTAGTATTGAACCTGGCCAGCTGAAGGCAGATGGAGTAGACCCCTTGTCGGGTCTCATAGTCCACCTCAGATGGGATGGAGTCTCTCTGCATAACATTCACTACAAGACTGCAAAATATAAAAACACATAAATGACAAAGAAAAAAAAAGAAAAAATAGAAATTGAAACGTTTTTTGTTTTTACCTGAGGCCTGAGGCTTTTAAAAAGTTTTCACAGAACGATTTGCTGCTTGTTTTAGCCATCTCGTCATCAGACGTGGGCATGAGCTTTGAACTCAAGACCTACAAAGAGGCACAAAAGGCTTGTAAAGTGAACATTCATTGTGTATTCGTGTCTGTTGTGTGATAAAAATATCTGCCGTCAGTACCTCCAGGTTGTAGAGCACTCTGAAAGTGGACATGCCGGGGGCAGAAGATCTGAAGAGAGACTCTAAAATAGAGGCAGCGCTGGGCTGGTGCTGCTGTTTTGAGGTCATAGACGGAGAACGAGACCCGGAGCCTTGACCAAGGGTGAAGAGAGTTTTCTACAAGAACAAAAACAACATTAAAAAAAATAGAGGAAAGTGACATGAAATATGAATGCGTGATAATAAGAACTGAGTGTACCTGGTGGCTCCAAACGCTGGATTCTTTGGGAACAAAATTGTCAAGTGCATCCTGAACTTCAGGATCAGTCGGGATGAGCAGCAGAAGCTTTCGAACACGAAGCGTTATCCTGATCAAAACAGATCAAATCTGGATCAACTCTCAGTTCACAATGTATTACATACACTTTTATTTTTTAGGTATTTGGTTCCCATGTGCTACACAAATAAAAGTCGATGAAAATGTCACTGTATCTCAGTCTATTACCTTGGTTCATCCAGGTTTGCCAGTTGGTAAAGCATTTCAAACACATTACAGACCAGTGCCATCACGATGCCTGGCAGAGATTTCTCCTGCACAAGACAAACAGATTAATAATGGATTTGTAATAACATCACATGCTTAACTTGTGCCAGTGGTCCCTTGTCCCCACCTGCTCTAAAGCGTAGGCGGAGTTGAAGACGGCAGAGCTGGAGCTGCTCGAGGCAGAGGCAGACGACTCTGAGCTGCCAGAGGGCGTCCCGGTGCCCGAGCTCTTCACCGTGAGGGACTGTTCATCACTGAAGCCCAGCTGCGACAGGAGCTTCTGGTCACGGTTCATGGTCAGCTGAAGGAGGAAGAAACAGCCACGTGAGTAAGAGTTCATTTTGGCCAATTCAAAGAAACCTTATCATAAACCTACCACACTGTCATTGGCGAAGATCTGGACATTATCCACTGGACAGCTCAAGTGCTCGGATATCTTCCACCGGATATTTCCTATGGTCTCATTACTGTGGGTCTGAAGAATAAACAGCGTCAGTTTCTTCCTGTAACTCGACTCCAGCGAGTGCCTTTAGTTAACAATACCTCCAAGGAGAAAGTGTCTTTGGTTGACTCGTACGTGATGTGGAGTGTGACAGGATGCCCGTTGTAGGACGCCCCGTGAGGTAGAATAGTGCGAGGAACGGAGTACATATCCTACACACAATGGGAAAAAAAGAAATGTGGTGACATACTGTGCAGTCCTAAAAGGTGAGTCTTTTTTACACATTACTATACCTCTATTGTGATTACATAGCGTTCGGCCAGTAGCAGCAGTCTTTCGATTATCACAAGCTTAGTTGATCTGATCAAAAACAAACAAAATCACACTTCAGGAAGATGTGAGGGCTAAGTGAATGATGGGCGGACCCTCACAGACACGTATGATTAGAGGTTAATAACTCAATTCTTACCCAAACCCCAGAGAGTACCTGGAAGGAGATTGTACAGATGTGGCCACAGTCGGCATGGCAGTGGCCGTCAGCATCTTAGTCGCCCGGGTAACAGCATGAGTCAGAGTGGGCCCCCCGAGGGCCGAACTAGCAGCCTGTAAAATATAGTATTTTCACTACATGAACACTGTACTTCAGCAATCATTCACCTGTATTAACCCTTACCTCAAGTCTCTTGTAACAATCCGCAATGAACTTCTTGTGCAAAGAAACAGAATCCTACAAAGGAAACAACAGTGATTTAAAAAGTGATTGATTTTCCCTGACATTGGTGTGGATCCTTACACCAACCTTCTTCATTTTAGGATTGAGGTTTGTGTAGCTATAAGTGATAATGAGTTGAATTGCTTCATTTGCAATTTCTTCATCTGGAGTCTCCATGGCGATGCGCCAGATAAAGTCCATCCCTGCCAAATCAAGGCGCTCCACGCACTGCAATCAGGAAAATGTCAGGTTCACAGGTCTATGTGTATTTTAAGTCATTTTAATAAAACAGACATAAAAAACTTCATGTTAATATCGTCAACTAAATCTATTCAGTGCACCATGAATTCATTTTATTCAACCTTCTCATGTTGCCCTGCTCCATGTAGCTTCTCCCACATGAACACAGCAGAAGTTGTTCCTTGTTTTGAGTCTCTCATTTTAATTTGTTTTTAGTTTTTCTTAGTTACATAAGGACCTGTACATTCTAGTCATAACCTGTGTCATTACTAACTACTTTAAATTCAGTCTGAGTCAAATTCTAGTCAGTGAAAATATGACTTTGACTTTTACAAAATACTTTTAGTCGACTAAATTAACACTGGTGCACAAACAGCCGTTTTATATTTGCACTATAAAAGTCTTACCAGTTGAGTTCCCTGGCGTTTCAGACGATGGTCACATAGATTGACATTCTCAAAGAATGTCTTAAAAAGGTTAAAACCTTTAAAAAATGCAAAACAATATCATCAAAATATGCAAGATCTTCAAGAGAAAGAAACATGCGACTGTAAAATAGATATGTCACCATTCATGGTAATCTCGTAGGGCTCAAGTTTAAGGATCTTTTCTTTAAAAAGCTGTTGCTGAACGTCACTCTCCAGGTCGTGTTGTCCTTTGGTGAACCATTCAAAGCACAGCTGCACACAAGTGTATATAGACACAGTACGTTACGATCGTGCACCAGCGTATTAGCGTTTACTATACATGTTAAATTTACCGTACCTCTCTGTCCAGCTCACAGACGTCTGGTCCGGACACCAGGCACTCCCACAGCTCCTTGGCCCTGTTCCAGACCAGGTACAGACTGGCCTCCTGCAGGAAGAAGGCCAGGAAGCGCAGGTGGCTGTCCAGATACTGAACAAAGAAACAGGCAGATGTTTCTGCAATCAATAGATATACAAGTGCCAAAGCAACAGTGCGCATGGTCGGAGAGTGTGGGCTGTGAAAACTGGGAAAGAAGAAGCTAATATTGTTGCAAAGAAACAAGAGCATGAATAAAAGCAACATGAGAACTCTTTTAAAAAGCTCTAGAATTATGTGTAATTTAGGCATTGTAAGGGAAGACGTTGTAGACATCGTTAGGGGAAAATACAATTTCTGCAAAGTAATATTAGTTTTATAATTTACAATGATGTCTCTGGTAGAAGTAAATAGTAACAATGAAAAACAGGAGTTAGAGTTGGTGAAGACCTTGACTGGAGCTCCTCCTGCTGGAAGCTGTAGGAACAACTCATTGAAAAACAAGGTTTCAATTTAGCGCCGAATGACCCAGAACCAATATCATGTTAGATTATGAACTTTAATCTTGTGGAGGACAGTTTGGGGTTTTAAGGATGCACAGAAAGGAGTGCTGACACCATAGAAGAAGAAATGGTTAAATTGAACAGTTTTGCCTGAGGATTACTCAAAACTGTGTGATTGTGGTAAAATACTACTCCAGGTCTGTCTTTGACGAGGGAACAACGTTAGAGCATGATATGAAGCTCAAAAACGTCGACTTTGCAGAACATGTCCACTTTAAATGCACCGACCTCTTGATAGGTGTATCGTCCGTCCACCAGAGTCGACCCCGAGAGCCCAATGTTTCCTGAAGCTGTGACGGCCAGACGATGGCAGCACACCAGAGACGCAGTGATCAGCTTTACAATCTCAAAGTTCTTCTTCAAGTCTTGGATAATACTCTACAACACAAATGCAATAACAAATCAAAAACTATCCGATCAGTATGCAACACATTAAACATACACCTTGAGTATATATTGCAATACATTTAAACCGTGGTGGAACTAAATTTGTTTGTCCTCCTTTGGTATATTGTAAACTCAGACATTTGTGGAAAATACACTGTGCAGCTAATCATAAAGCAATATTGGTATCAATTTCATGAACTTGCAGGCTGGTTTGTTAACATTTCTGTGACAATGACGCTGAGAAGTGATTCTGCCAGTTGTGAAATGTGCAGAATGAAATGTGAAGAATTGGGATGCTACAAATATGGTCGGAAAGCTAGGAATGAGTTTGGATCACAACTGACATTTTGATTTACTGGCTCCCTCTATCATTGTTTGTAATGAAACAAAGAGAGGCATGCATGTAGACGGATCATTTATGAGGAAAAGTCTTACCTCAGGCGGTGAGGCTCAGGACGACAGTCTAAAAGAGAGCTGAGGTTTTTGCGCTGGCTGTTGGAATTTTTTTGTTTGTATTGTATTCATGTTTTATATGTAGATTTGCTTCTTGTTCAGCAGAGAGAGTGCCAGGGCAAAACTATTTTCATTGCTTTTGGTACATTGTACTTGACGTATATGATAAACTTGAACTTAAACAAAAGCATAGGATGTGTGGGGAATACCCGACTTGCTGAGCCACCATTTCCCAACCCGGTCAAGCAATAAGACTAAAAACACATTTACACAACATTAACAGTCATTTTATGATTTAAGCTCAAGATAAGCAGGGAAGGGCCTGGTCGGTACTTGGATGGGAACACCAGAAAGTCTGGGTGAACGTAGTGTCTGAGGGAGTGGGTAGTGGCGTTCGAAGGGGACTGATGGTTGCCTCGCTTCCGTCTGTCTACCCAAGGGCAGCTGTGGCTACAACAGTAGCTTACCACTACAGAGTTTGGTGTGAATATTGATTAAAGTGTAGCGCTTTGAGAAACTTGGTATCATAAGCTTGTAAAGCGCAATACAAGTGTAAGCCACCATTATGATTATGATTATTATTATTATTAGGATTATTATTGTTACTTATAAACTTTTAAACCATGGTTTTCGTCCCCCACTGTTCTCACCTTGTCCTGCTTCTGGTAGGTTTGCTTGATGAAGGAGCGAGTGATTTCATGCAGTTGTCTGAGAGCAGGGACGACCCAAACAGACTGCGGACTGCTCTGCTGTGAGGCCTAGGAACAAACATAAATAATAAAAAAAGTTAAATAAAGTTTGGTCTCCTCAGACAAAACAAGAAATAATAGAAAACAATGGTAAAACCAACACCATCAGGACCATGGACATACAGCACGACAACAGACTGAAGGGAATTTGCCTTCTCCAAATAAACAGAGGATGTCCATGGTGCTGATCAGATTAGTTGTTGAATGAGTAAACACGATAGCACACCCGCCAGGCTGATGATTTATCCAAGACAGAGAGAATCACATTATTGAGCCGTAAACCACTGGCTCGAGACAGGATCAACACCTCTGTGCAATCAAAGTGCCGCAGCCCGAATTGTGTGAAAAGCAGAGAATTAAAAAAACACCCTTTGCCTTGTGTTAGAGTGGACCAAGTCACCCCAGGTGGTCAAGCCTTCCTCCACGATTGGTTTGCAGCACGATTGGGTGAAAGTGATAGTGCAATGTGGGTTTCTTGTCTTACTTTGACCAAAAGGTTGGGCTTCTTCTTGCCCCAAGTTCCAGTAAGAAATGAAGTCTGAGTGTCACCGCTTTTAGCGTCCTCCTGAGTTTGTGTCTAGAAACATATTTTTTCACTTAATGGTGGGGCTGAAACAACAATTGGGATTAGCCGCAACTAATCAATTGTTGAAATCCTTGTCAAGAAACTTAACCATCGAAAAATCATCATCTAGAGCCCAAAACAAGTGCTGAAAGAAGAGGTTTATCACTCAGGCAGAGCAGGAATTACATCAAAATGTGTAACTTTAGTGCAAAATAATTGTTAGTTGCACCTTTTTAAACTCTGCACTTTGTATTAGTAAACTGAAAAAGACAGATGTATCAACAGCTTTTCCAAACACAGCAAAACTCTAAAACACACAAGCACAATTCTGAGTCTTACAGACACTGGAGACATGGGTGGAGGGTCTTGCCAAGGATAAAACAGCAGAATGAACTGGGGAGAGCAAGCATCAAACCAACAGCGTGTTCAGTGGAGGGGCTTTTACCTCTCGAGTAAACCAAATGAACACTAACGCATAGAAGATAAATGTAAGTGGAATCTGGTATTAAAGGGCTATTTCAGGGCCTCATTTCCTAGTTCTACAGAATGTTGATAATTTCTGGAGATTTCTTTTTTTTAAATTCATGCAGATTTGAAGAGTTTAGTGGTTCTAGGCTAGTGCATGTCTATGGTAACTAGTAGCTACATTAAAAACAGTCTGACCCAAGCACAGGCACCTGAGGCAAATCATTATAACACTAGACTGCTGATATAAACGTCTGTGTTGACTGAATCATTTTTGAAATGTAACCATTTCGCATTTAAAAGAACTCATATTTGAGCAGCATCAGCTTCCTGGCATTACTACACGTGGAATTCACAAAGGGGCTTTCTACAAATCAGATATGGCAACGTTTGGAGGACTACCTGATGATTATGAAGAGGATTTTAATGCAGGCTACTAGTTACCATAGACATGCACTAGCCTAGCACTAGCCTAGCACCACTAAAGTCTTTAAATATAAGGACTGCATGAATTAAAATATATATATATCTCCAGAAATCAACAACACTCTGGATAACTAGGAATTGAGGCCCTAAGTCAAAAACTCTGAAATATGCCTTTAATATCATTATTGAGCATCAATGCATTTGGGTCTACAGCTGTTTTGATTGTGGGACGTTACAGGCATCATGTGTGCATTCCTCTCTCAGCAGATAAACAGAGCGTCCGACTCCCTGCAGCGATCTGTGCATTTCGGGGAATGTCGGTACAGAGAAGCCCCAGTGACTGCAGCCCTTCTGGGAATATGAGCGCTCTATGGTATAGGCCTGGCTGCGCTGGACACTTTGTCAAGACATTCTCTCTGCAACTTGATACCGGCCAGTTTACAGCCATATTTCTTGAACTAAAACTGTCAACCACAGGGTGAGAAAAGCAGAAGCCATGACTAACACTTGATGACTTATTATTCTTTAAGCTCAACCTCATGTTCTTCTTCACATTAGGTGTTTTCCCTTTCTTCTCTGCGTAAAAGGTGATTGGACACCGCTGTATTTTGTAAAAGATAGTTAGAATAACACTTGCGCCTTACCTTTTTAATATCCTCAATACATTTAATGATGTAACAGCGCTTCACTGTCTCCTTGACGGCGTAAGCATCACTCAGGATCCCCAGGTGCTCCTCGAGGGCCTGCTGAACCAAACTGGTCGGCAGCGTGGGGAGGTGAGCCAGCTCCCACAGCACCTCCAGCACCTCCACGTACAAAAGCAGAACAGAAGATTAAAGAATAATAGGAGATTTTCACTAGAATTCATTTTGAAGGTAGAAGACAAACCTTTCCCGTCGTAGTTTCTGATCGAGCCTCTCGGCCGATTCTCCCGATCAAACTGAGCAGCTTCTGTCTCACCCTGTCGCTCTCAGTTTCCCAACTCTAAACAATTCGCAGTATGTGATTAATACAATATCTCAACATCCACATTGAAAAGGCAGGGCAAGATTTTGGACCACACTGCAAAACCAAATTTATTACAAGCCCATAAAATATACTACTTCAACCTTCTTGACTCTAACACCATAAAAGCTTTTCACACTTTCAGTCAGCAGCCAGTTCCTGTCCAGTTCTGTGAATGTGCCACAAAACCGTGCACGTTTAGACACCGACCTTCTGAATGAGGACAAAGAGGTGCGTGAGCTGATCAAAGCTGAACTTCACAGCAGCAGCGGCGATGATTGTGTGAATGTTTTCAATCACAGTTGATGACTGGCCAGCCTGAAATACCAACAGACTCAGTAAACAGCCAGTTGTAACTTTCACATAAACACAGGCATATCAGAGGTGCCACAATGCATCATTATCAATCATAAACCACTCAGATACAGAAAAAGAATCTATGACAGTTCTTAGATGAACATCCTGTCATGTGTGTATACATGTTGCATTTCCTGTATTGCTTTATGTAACTTATTTACTAGTAGAATTATTATTATTACAGTAATGTTTTAAAACTGTCATTTGCAAACTTTGCTCCCTAAAGACCCCTCTGCTTGGGCTGGGAACGCCAGTCCTAAACCGCACCCACGCACTTGCATCACAAGATAAAAAAAATCCTCCCATGGATCATCTTTTTATGCAGCTATTTATTCCAAGAGGGTCTTGAATGCAGCCGACGGAGTCACGTGATCAGTGGAGCTCCACACCTTCACAGTAAATGACGTCACCTCCACTTTTTTATTTAAATGAATAAAGACGCCTTTAGTTAACGCTACAATCCTTATGTTTGTTATAAATTCTCTATTATAGTTGACCAGGTGGGAGGAGTTTATGGTTGCAAGGTAATGGAGCAGCATAAATAGTCAGTCAGCAACTGCCCAACTGTCTGCAAATGTCTGCGTCCATGTATGAGTTGTGTTAACATGATATATTTGACAGCCAATTAATATTTTTAGCATAGTTTCATGATATGTTGTCATGGCGACATGAAAACAGGAAGCGACCTCCCTCTCTCCTGGTACAGCTGATTTTTTCTTCCTTTTTCAGTGAACTGCATTTGTTGTTTCTCTCTGGAGGCACCTAGTCTGCCAGAAAGTACCCGAAGAAGGTTTCTGTTCCACATTGTTTTTCTGGATACTTTTGTACTTTGCTGTGTTTTTGTGGAGGTTTGGGGGATTTGTTTACTTTGACAGTGCAAAATGGTCCTGAAGAAAGCAGCTTTTTAAAGGTAAACAAAAGCTAGCTCATCAGCTAAACCCATTTGAGACCTACAAAAATCTTCTACTGAGACACTGAAGAAGCACCAAAAGCCCCCACACCTACAGCACATTTGAGATGTCACAAGAGGAGCTACAGGAAACCAAAAAGGGACAAAGAGGAGATGGTGAAGACTGTTGCGGAGTGGAGGGAGTCGCAGGAGGAAGAGCTGAGGAAGCTGGCCAGTGCAGGACACCACGCTCTGAAACAGGGACAAACCCAGGAGGCGCTGCACCGTTTCAGAGGAGACAGAGGGCAGCCAGGTTTCTCCGGAGTGCTACAGTTTTCCCGACCCACAGTGGCAGCGCGGCTCAGCAGCAGCAGCTCAGGACTGACACCTGAACACTATTTCATTGTACGTTTGAATAAATAGGTGGGTAAGTAAGTGCTTTATTCTCATTGTACAGTTAGGAGTTTCTGGCTCTATTTATCGTCATCTATGCTAAGCTAATTTATGAATGGGATTTAGGTGAACAGTTATGTGTGTAACAGCTAGTTACTCGTAGTAATAAGTTGTTGTTCCCCGCTATTTTTCAGATACCAGACTTAGTAACAGATTGAAGCCACATTAAAACTTCTAAACTGCCCTTTGTGTCCAAATTCGTGTGTCAAGTGTTGAGTGGATAAAGAATCTAGAATATCAATTTAAACAGTCCTACAATCCTGAATATCGGTGCTTCAAGCCGGATCTCACAATCCCTAATACGGTTAGTGTTAGGTTTAGGGTTACTCTGGATTCGTTTAAGCTCGCGCTGTCATGTAGAGGCGACATCATTTCCTGTGGAGTAGTGGAGCTCCATGGATCTACCGGCTGCATCCTAATACGGCTTTCCATATAATGTGGGTGAGACATTGCCACAGATTTTATTTCTAATGATCTGAACCTTGAACTTGACCAGTCTCTGGCGTCCCCTGGACTGAGAACCACCATTTTAACATATCTCAAAACTTGACATTAATAACAGCTTTATATCCATTTTGCCTAAATGAAGGAGTGAAGCTGTTGCTAATCATTATTTAACCCACTATGACTGATGCTATGTTTAAAAGTCTTGTATCTAAGCCACAGTTCATACCTGTATTTTCCAGATTTTGGTCAGTTCATCCAGCGACAATTTACTCCCAAGTAGTTCAATGATTCCCTTTATTCTCTCACAGTATTGAGCTTGGTCAATGTTACCTGCAAACAAATACAATGTTTAATTTCCTGCTTATAATAAATTGAAAGCCAAGACTTCAGTAGTTTGTCGGTTCTTACCTTCCAGTGCTATTGATAAGACCGAGTTCTCTACAAGCCAGTCTAAAAGTTTATCGGTGTCTATGGCATTTTTCACTGTTTTCGACACTGTGCTCTC